>NC_091753.1:67030770-67370770 GCF_043380555.1 Nothobranchius furzeri | reverse complement strand
AACAATCTTTTCAGGAATCCTTCTTTTAAATTCCTCCAACAAGATTAATTCTCGTTAAGTCTCAATAGAATTAACCTTACTAGCTGAACACCATTCTGGGTGCTTTTCTCACGAGCAAACTCGGTGAATGTTTGACCACTCGAGGGCTTTCCTTGTCTAAACCGCAGTTGGTAGGCTTCAAGCACAAATTCTTAAGCGTTTAAAACGGCAGCTTTCACACAGTCGTAGTTCAAACTATCCATTACAGACAAAGCCGACATTACTTCTAAGGCTTTCTCGTGGAACTTACATTGCAGAAGAAGAGACCAGACATCCCGAGGCCACTGGAGAGCAGCCGCAATCCTCTCAAACGCCACCAAGTAGCCGCCCACTTCAGCTTCTCTAAAACTAGGCATCAATGGGTTGTATTTACTAAGGTCAAAAGTAGGGCTGAAACGATTCCTCGAGTACCTCGAATAATTCGAGTACAAAAAATCCTCGAGTCAAGTTCTCTGCCTCGAAGCTTCGTTTAATTCATGTTTAATTAGTTCATGGCTTTGCAATCGCCCGTGGTCATGTTTCACCCGGACCTAAATAAGTGACGCACACACACACTGCACTGAATGCACACGCGAGCAGTGAATGCAACTTAACTTTCTCTTAAGCCATGGCGGACAACGTGGACCCCGGTGGAGTGCGATAAAGACACAAAATGTCAAAGGTGTGGGACCATTTTTCACGTCGTAAGGCGGAAAACGTACTCCAGTGTAAATACTGTAAAATGGATTTAGCCTACCACAACACATCCTCGATGCTGCAACCTGACCAGGAAACATCCACATGTAAATGTCACTTCTGCAAGCGGACTCGGAGCCTCTGCAAGATAATGCATTTTAGCCTCTATTTCTATATATTCTGCGGACACTGTGTGACTTTTTCATTTGTAGCACTCAGTTTCAGCTCACACCGTACGTCTGGTAGCAACACGTCGGACTTAAAATGTGCTAAAAATAGCAGTTTTTACAACACGTCGGACTTTGTATTGTGTTGTTATTGATGCCTGTTGTCCCTCAGGATTGCTGCAGGAGGACACGGGTATTTATGAGTGGCGGAGGAAAACGAAAGAAAGTAAATAAATGTTTTGTGATCTGTATAATTTGACATAACCACGGCAAACATGCTTTCGACAATCCTTGTTAGTGTCAGACAAAAAAAAGTGTAGAAATTAAAACGAACGTGTGTTAAAAAGGAAACAGCTGGCGAGCCATGTTTGCGCATGCGCCGTGAGCGGTTCTGGTTCTGTTTGGGCCACAGCCGCACACATTTGTATACTGTAAAGTAAAGTTGAAGTGCTGAAGTTTTGAAAACTAATTTTTAATAAAACTTGAAGAATAACTGGCAATTGCGTTCTCATTTCAAGAGGTCTTTTATATTTTATAACATGCTATTTGATATAATGGTTTAAAAACGCAAAATAGTCATTTATTAGAGTACTCGATTAATCAAAAGATTCGATAGAGTACTTGATTACAAAAATATTCGATAGCTGCAGCCCTAGTCAAAAGGCTGAGTAGAGGAGGGCTTACTGAGAGTCTCTGGCACTGACGATCTGGACGAAGAGTCAGCCTGGGTCCGCACTTCCGCAAGCGGAGGTGTGGGAAGGGGAACGGCTTGTTCCCGTTTCACCCGTTTCGTCTGCTTGAGCTTGAATCTCTAATTGGCGAATCCGCACAGCTGTGTCGCCGTCGGCCTGGAGTTCCACCCGGCGAATTTCCAGTTCCATCCTTAGTTTCCCTTCTTGTGCCCGCTCATCGGCTTCAATCTGGAGTCAGGCTAGACAAATGTTTAAACAAAGTCCTTCAGTTGGGGACGGACGGGGCAAAGCCTTTGGTCCCTCCTTAGCTCCTTCCTCCGGTCCGCTGCTTCTTTCAGAAACCAGATCAGCTGGTATAACACAGACATCAGAAGGGGGAGGGAGCATGCCCTGATCCTCCATGATAAAAGTCCTTAGCTCCTCTTTCCGGAGTTGTCTAGGAACCTCTAATTCGAAGTGGACGGCCACCTGTAGCAAATCAGCTTTTCAACAGCTCTCCAACAGTCGGCGAGACGGGGCCTCCACAAATGTCTGTAAATTGAACGAGGCCATTAGGTTCAGGTCAAAAACTGCTTTAAACACACACACACACACACACACACACACACACACACACACACACACACACACACACACACACACACACACACACAGGGATCTTTCTAAAGCACAACTTGAGTGTTTGGGAAGGAAATCCAGGACGAGCACCCATTTATGTTGCAAACCCTTAGATGTTAGTCAGCTGTGGTGGAGGGGTAACATAATAACTGGTGCGGAGAAGGGGGGGGGGGGGTGTAAATAAAATGTATTTTATTAACAGAGAACACAAATACTCGGTCCTTGACTGGAATAATGACTAAACCAAAAATGCACTCTTTACAACTAAACGAAGGCGACGGGTAGAAATCAAGCACCTGAGGCAAAAGGTTTCAAGGAAGAAAACACGAGAATATGATAAACAAAAATGCCGGAGCTAAAAACTAGAAAATAACAAATCTCGACGGCTATATCTATTCTAAATACTAAACTTAAAGCGAGCTTTAAAGCTGAAAAGGGAACAAAAATTTAAGCTAATGAGCAGACAAATGGATCAATAAACGAAAAACGGCCTTTAACAACCAAGGGATTTACAAAAAGAACTATCTATCTTAGTCACCGGAAGTATCATAGTTCTTATCGGAATCGAAAACCGTTTGCTACAAATTATCCAAGGACCGAGGAGAAAAGAACAGGGTGTTAGGCTGTGGTTCTCTCCCAGAGAACTGACAGCTGCAGTCTCTTAAGCCATCAGCTCTCATCAGCCGATGGCTTTCAGCCGGGGTGCCGAAGGCGGGCCGAGGTGGAAGCCAGCCTGACGGAGGATCTGTCCAAGGTCCTGAACAGGAGAAGGGTGCAGAACAGGGCCATTCAGGTTGCGGGAGCCCAGGATCCGTAACAATTGAAAGAAAATCTAAATTTTGATAATTTGACCTTTTTTCTCCTCATTTTAAAAAACAAACAAAAACAAAATGGTGGTTTTGCAGAAATGACAACCAATCTCATACAGTAGATGTTTAGGGGAGAGGAAACAACAATCACTGACTTGATCTCTCACAAAGTTAGATTTAAACTTAAAGCTTCCTTCCAGAGTATTTCTCATATCCAATCACAACATCTAGTGGCCGACAAGCGTATCACACAAAAACTCTGCTCCTTTGTTTAAGATGGCGACTTCACATTTCTGTTTATAAATGTGCTTCTGTAGCCGACAAACAGCTAAGACACGTTTTACGAGTATTATTCTCATGTCATGTTGTGTTTTCATATATTTATATTCTAGACTTTCTTGTGCATGAAAAGTTCATCAACTCTGCATCAGCTGAGGTATTCCTTAAATATGAAGCAGGTAAGCGGTAGTCTAACGCTATTGGCTAGTAGGGCTGGGCGGATCGATCTAAAATATCGATAGTATCGATCTAACGTTGGTATTGAGTATTTACTAGATACCTGCGTGATAGTATCGATTCCGTTTCTTCTAGCCTGGCAAGCCATGACGTACTCACCACTACAGATTTCGGTCAACGAGGCAGTCCACCAAACTCCGTCAAAGAAGATGCAAAACACATCCTTTTCCTAAATAAACAGTACTTCTGTCTGATCTTGACTCAAACAAAAGCCAAAGTCATAATAGTCCAAACTTGATGCCAAAGCCGTTTCAAACGAGCCGACTAGTCACATTTTTTTTCCAATAACATCCTGCCTACTTAGTGTTGTGATTGGCCCATGCAATCTATATAGCGCCATGATTGGACCACTACAGAACGGCAGCCATCTTGATTTGTAGTTTACCTGGCTGATACCTGTGATTGGACCGTTTCGAGCGGCAGCCATGTTTCTTTGCAGGGACATCCCACCTACCTCGCTAAAAGGGCGCTGTGATTGGCCCAAAAAACCATTAAAGCACTGTGACTGGAACGCCATGGATGTCAGTCAACGGGGCAGTCCGCCGTTAGATAAAAAAAAAAAACCGGCGCGCCAGCACGAGACAAGCACAGAACAGCAGAGAGCACTGTTGTGGCTGCGTGATGGCAGACAGAAAAAGGAGCGCCGTTTGTAATTTTTTTACACAGCTTCATAGATTTCAAATAGAAAAAAATCTTGAGTTTGTTAACCATTTTTAAACCATTTTGAGTTTCCTAATAAAAACTTTATTTGCCTGAAAATGTTCCCTGTATTTTATTATCATCGTACACATGATTTATTAAAGGAAAAATTACAAAATAAGTAATCAATAAAACGAGTTTTCAGACAAGATTCTCATATTGTTGATGAATACATCATCAATATGAGAATCTGGTCTGAAAACTCAAGTTTTATTGATCCCATTTATTTTAATAAATCCCACAAAACTAGATGGTACTAGTAAAAAGTATCGGTATTGGTATCGGTATCGGCAATACTAGCCCCTGTATTTACTTGGTATCGGATCGATACCGAATTTTGCAGTATCGTACAGCACTATTGGCTAGTTCTGGTTGGCGCTCAGTTTCCAATTGCATGGAGCTCTGCGGGTCAGGGGGCGTGCTTAGCAAAAATAAATGAAAAGACACATCGCTTATATTATCACAGTACATGATACGATAATCACTTTGACGGATTTCTGACAAATCATACATAATTTCTGAAAGAGGAAAACTCCGGAAAGCTGATTTGATATTCTGACTTTTTTCTCAGAAGTCTCAGAATAAATAATCAAGGCTTTAATTGGATTATTTAAACTGTTGTTTCATGTTGTTCTAAAGAGTTTGGCTATGAAACAACACCAGCCGGTCTGATTACTGAGGAACCTTAGCAGCTTTAATCCTTCAGTCCAACCCTAACCCTAAGCCCCGCCTCCTAGCTTGATTGTGAGGTGAAAAAAGTGGCTGTCAATCAGTTTATAGATTCAAAGACGAAATGGGAGACTTAAAAATGCCTGACGGTGTCTCAGTTAGCAGGACCTGTGAAAAATAATGTAAATTCAGGACCGTCCCACAGAAAGCAGGAACCTTGGTCACCCTAGCGGCAGCATAGCAACCAATCAGGAGCCGAGTCTGGAAAGATGAGCAGGACCAAACCATTTCTGAGACAGGGGGGATTTACTGTAATTTTGTTTTTTAAATATAATATTTTGACCTATTGTATGGTTTATATTCATTACTGATGTGTTAAAAATCACCAACATGAATAAAAATAGATAATTTAAAAAGTCCAACTTTAGGGGTGCTGGGGACTCCTGCACTTGAGGCAGGACCCTTTTTTGACTCAAGGGTTAAACTATATTTAACAAAGAAATGTTGGACTATTTATTTCCCACCATTGTGGGCCAATCACAGCGCTCTATCTGCTTTGTGGGCCAATCAGGGCCTTGTATTCGTCTGATGGGCAGGATGATGCAACAGAGTGGAATAAGATGGTGACAACTCGTTTGAAACAGCTTTTCATCACTTTTGGACTATTTGGACTTGGGCTTTATTAGAATCAGGAGCAGAAAGATGTATTTAAGTAATTCTTTTAGAAAAAAGGATGTATGTTCACTTTCTTCAATTGCGGACTGCCTCATTTACCTACATCTGTTGTGGTGATTACATCACGTTGTTCATTGTCCAGTAGCAAGTATCATTTGAAAGACAATGGTAGAACCCGCCCCATGACTGAGAGCCATCAATGGAGCATTGCCAGGCTAGACAGACCCAGTACCGGGTCCAGAATTACTTCTGGTTTCAAAGTCATTCCAAAACCATGTTTACTGTTCACCATTATATGCAAACTACACACGTACATAACAGGAAGAAGCAAGTCTAAACAATAAAGACATTGTTTTCCACCTCAGCAACACCTATTTCACACACTGAGCCATTAACCCTCCCACTGTCCTAATGGATGTGACCCTGTGATGAAAGTTGACTATAGAGGAGGGTTGATGGTTTATCCCTTGGGTCCACATGGCAGGGGTGAGGAGTGAGCACCATCTCACCCCTGCCATGTGGACCTCAAGGGATAAACCATCAATCCTGCTCAATGTTCAACTTTCCTCACGGGGTCACCCATAAAGTCAGTGGGAGGGTTAATTCAATCAGAAGTGAAAAACACTTAACTTCACATATCAAGCAAAGCCTGAGGAAAACACATAGTAGCAACAATAAAATATGATCCTATCCAGAAAGCCAGCCACTCAAAATAAAGCCAAGATTATCTTCTTCAAAACAATATAAGCCTCATTTCTGTACCATGAAAACTCACAAAGCCAGCCACGATCAAACAGAGAACAACACAGCTCTTTATCGGCAGTCAGCAACATAAAGTCTGTCTTGCCTTTGGTGATTTGTGATCATAATCCGTGTTCCGTTAAAAAAAATCCACTCGATTTGTGTAATCCATTTTCCCAACATCAAAACAAACTAATTCAATTCAATTTTATTTACAAAGCGCCAAATCACGACAAGAGTCGTCTCAAGGCACTTCACATAATAAACATTCCAGTACAGGTCAGTTCATTAAGCCAAACAGTAAAATGTTTCCTATATAAGGAACCCAGCAGGTTGCATCGAGTCACTGACTAGTGTCAGAGTCTTTACAGCAATCCTCATACTAAGCAAGCATGCAGCGACTGCAGAGAGAAAAACTCTTAACAGGAAGAAACCTCCAGAGAATCCTGGCTCAGTATAAGCAGCCATCCACCACGACTCACTGGGGATCGAGAAGACAGAGCACACACACACACACACACACACACACACACACACACACACACACACACACACACACACACACACACACACACACACACACACACACACACCAAGTAATGTTTCTATGGTTACATTGTGATTTCTTAGTAAATATTCTATTTGGTGAGAGATAAACTTTATTATATTTATCCTAGTGAATCTATAATTAAACGGGTAAACTAGTAGTAGCACATTCAACATCAAGGAAAGCAACATGTTGTTATCAGGAGAGGGAGAATGTTGTAAGTGGTTAGCAGCAGTGTGCTAGACGATGGCCCCCTCCATGAGGCCACCACAGCTCAGCAGAACATCACCGTAGCTTCCACTGGGGAGAAAAACACTTATAGAAAAAATAAAGTTAACAGCTGAAGTGGCAGGAAATAATACAGTTAAAGAGCAGATTGTAGAAGAAAGTAGTCGAGTGTGGTAAGTGGTCAGTGTATCCTCCAGCAGTCTAAGCCTATAGCAGCATAACTACAGAGATAACTCTGAATAACCTATCCTCTTTAGATGGAGGCGTGTTGGAGGCAGGGCAAGGGAGAGCCGTCTTTACCGACTGTACACTCCTGACTGTTTTTGTTGTGTTTTGTTCCCTACAGACTAGTTAGAAGTCCACAACGCCATCTTACCCAGAAGATTAGCTCACCCCTTGTGGGGGGCATGGTCTTTTTCATTGCCATGTGCGCATAAAAGTCACGTTTTACTCCACGAGCGCGTTACGCACGAGGGAATGTTTACCTTCAGCGCTGACTCTCTCTCGCTAGCGTTTATTGACGAGAGGAGCTTTTTAGATAGTCATGTTTTTTTCGACATCTTGTTTTTACAATGGCTGGAGAAAACAAGAAGTTTTTCACCACTAAAGAGGTCCTTGATATGTTTGCTTATGATGGTGGTGCCAACGTGTGTCCGGTGAATTCATCTTCTCGTGAGGAGGATTTAGTCAGTAGTGACCTGGATTATGAAATCCCTTCCTCAGAAAGGTATGTAACCCTTTTTCCTCAACTCTTTTTTTGATTTGGTGTAAAATTACTAATCAAATTTACCAAAAAATATATATTATGTTATTTATGTACATAATCCTGTCTACATCAGCATTTGGGCTGATTTTCTCTTTTCAAATGAGCCTTTTTTCTCTGCGTCATTATAAATGAGTATTTTGGAAGTTTTGGAAGTTGTGTCGGTGGTGGTGATTCTGCCAGATGTTCCCAGCAGACCCTCACAATACATTTGGGCTTGCCAGGTCTGTCCGGCTTTATCCTCAACCATCAGAGCCAATCCACCACCAGGTCAGTTGAAGAAAAAAAAAAACAAAGATTATTTTTCTCATAGAACAGGGTCAAATGGTCCAATTTAAGCACTTTTAAAATTATCTAACAATTGAAACATACGTAGCACACCTTTAAGATTTTTTAAAAGCCCTTGTAAGACACTGCATGAGGATTTTATGAGGACTGTGTACGAGTCAAATTTTTAGCCTGGCCTGCCAAACCAGTCCTCTTTAATTCTGCACAGAGAAAGAGTCTGGTAACTCACAGGCAGAGAGGCATTTGAGGGGCGGGGCTAGGCAGCTCAAAAATAACCAATCAGAAAAAAGACGGAAATGCCGACTGTGCCGCGCGACGCTGTAGTCAAAAGTAGCGTCTGGCAACAGTGCAAACATCTTTTAAGAAGAAAGGCTTTTAGCGCTTCTACTTGTTGTGGTTTTAAAGACGTTTAAGTCATTTAGAACAGAGGAAAGAGCCACAACGAACTCTGCTTCAGTTGCCATGTTTATGACATACGCTACTCAGTGCTGATTGGCTCGGTTAGAATACTCAGGGTGCGGGGTTATTTGAATAGGAGAGTTCCCAGACCCTTTCTCTGTGCAGAATTAACCAGAGGAGGAGTCTGGCAGGCCAGGCTTTCACATTTTACCCGAGTTCCTTTAAATTCCCATGACTGTTAAAATAAATGCTGACAGGTACTTGGTACAGATAGTATCTACACAGTGTAGATGTTTTTGAAGGACAACCTATGGTAAAACACCTTGAGAAGGAAGAAGAAAATCAGATGAAAAACAAAGTTGTTTCTGTGATTTTTGAGCCGGGCACATCATTGCAACATGATTTAGGAATGTGCATCCCTCAGGGTGCCAGTACCATCACTCTCTTTGTTAGTCACCTTCGGTCACTGTGGTTGTCTCCTGATATCTCTCTATTGTGTTGCACTTTTTTCATCTTTTTTCTGTTTGCCTAGATGGAACTCTGCAAATCAAAATCGGGCTGCACAGCTGCAATCTGGTGACAGCAGGATCTGTCTGAGCACGATGAAGAGTAAGAAGTGAACCTGTGGCGGCGAAGTATGAAAGAAAAAGGCAGCACTGACGTGTGACAAGAGAGGAACACAACAGATGTGGATGTTGGCCACAGCATTATACAATCAGCATGATAATCCCTTCGGTTCCAGCTTGGCCCAATGGAGGATCTTCTAATTAATTTAATTTTCACTCAGATGCTACAGCCGAGTGACTGCAGTTGGGTTGTTGGTGTGGTTCTGAGTTTGGCTTGGGACAGAGGTGAGGGGAGCATGGAGCACAGACATTTTTTTTTATTTCTCCAAGGGTTTTTTTCTTTTGGGTTATTTCTTTTACATTGGTTTTGTGTCATAAGTACTAGAGATGTTGGCCACATTTCCCCCAAGCAG
Organism: Nothobranchius furzeri; assembly: GCF_043380555.1. Taxonomy (NCBI): domain Eukaryota; kingdom Metazoa; phylum Chordata; class Actinopteri; order Cyprinodontiformes; family Nothobranchiidae; genus Nothobranchius; species Nothobranchius furzeri. Next base: position 67,361,266 of record NC_091753.1, on the reverse strand, counting down.
CGCATTAACCACAGCTGTGTCCAATCAGGAAAAGCTTGCAAGAACTGGGCTCAAGCTCCTTCCCCATCAGCAGGCACCAAGTAACTGACATCTGACTAACTCAGACAACCTCCTTATATACCCCAAGCTCCTCCCACAGAGGAGGAAAAATAAACTAATTTTAAGAACTTGCAGCTCACAATGCCACTGACCATAAGAAAATGATTTGAAATATTAGATTTGTTTAACATGGACAATTTAAATAGCAAAATCTGTACGGGGACCAGCTAAAGATGTAGAGTAACTTATGTTCTTGTTTGTATGGACGGTAAAGCCCTGCATGGGCCTAAAATCTGAGCCCGTGTCTGGCCCGGCCCGCGGGGGTGGAGCCCCAGCCCGACCCGGTCCGAAAAGGTTTTCAGGATTCTCTGGCCCGACCCGAGCCCGACTTTTTTTTCAACCTTTCATAATGTTTTAGCGTGATAGAATTCTCGGCATTCTAATTATCTGCGAGAAGCGTTCTGCAGTAAAAAAAAAAAAAAAAAAAGAAAAGAAAGAAAAACGGCATCAGTGCAGCTTGTTTTTTCTAACAGAGCGTATTTTTCGAGCGGCAGATGAAATTTACGAACACTATATTAATTGGATGCGTTTGTAAATTTAATCTGCTATGAAAATGCGCTCTTGTGATATTAGAAAAAAAAGCAGCATTGTAATTTTCTAACTGCAGAGCGCATTTTCAGAGCGGCAGATTAAATAAACGTTCCCAATTAATATAGCGTCTGTAAATTTAATCTGCCGCTCTGAAAATGCGCTCTCTGGTTAGGAAAAAAAACAGCAATGAATGCTGTATTTTTTTTAACTGCAGAGCGAATTTATTCACAGAAAAAAAGAATGCTGCCGTTTTCATGAGGATAAATGAATGGTTTCTGACATCAAAGTGGACATAAAATGGCATATTAGAATAGGGGCACATGTTTCAGTCAGCAGTTTGAGGATTCGTTTATATAGGCGCATTTATAAACCACACACACCTTAACTGAGCTAACGGTGCCGGTGCGTGAGAAGCCGGCAGGTGCTGCTGCGTTCAAGTGTTTCAGTTTTTTATTTTTATTTTTGTTTATGAATTCGATTAAAAATAAAAGTGCCCGGCCCGGCCCGTGTCCGAGGTAACTACACAGTCGTTGGCCCGAAGCCCGGCCCTAGGCCGTCGGGCCGGGCCGACCCGAGGGCCTAGGGCTTCAGTGCAGGGCTCTAATGGATGGGTGTTTGTGTGTGTGCATGTGTATCGTGCCTGATCTGACCAACCCCATGTCATCTCACCATCACAGTTTGCTGGTTCCTGTTTAGAAAACACACCATGACACTCTGAGGTCTTTGCTTTCAACTTGTTTTTTGTGAATAAAATCTGGTCCACTCCATGACCCACCTTGCAAAGCTCTTATTGGACAAGCCAGGCTTTCTTTAAGTGCATATTTATTATGTTCATCGTCACTGGCAACTTATAGACAAGAGTAAAGCTGTGACGTCAACACTTTTCTTATTGTTCTCAGAAATACTCAAAAAGATGGGAATTCCGGCTGTTTTTAGAGAGCCGGTTCTTTTGGCTCCCAAGTGGCTCCTCAGATTTTCTGTTGCGTAGAGTACATTTATAACCAAAATAATGCAAAACTGTATGTAAAATGATTTACTAATATAAAAATATGCAATATATCAAATATTTATAATTTCTATGGATTTAATAACTGAACACTTTAAGAAATCTCCACTTTCCGATTGCTGGTGGTCATTTTCTCACCGGTTTCGTCTCACTCTCCTCCCTCTCGCTCGCCTTTTTCCTCCTCCTCGTTCCCTCTCGTCTCCCTCCACCCGCATGTGCTCTGCTGTGTGTCTGAGTCTGATCCTCCCTCTTCCCCGCCCCTACTGCTCTGTGTGTGGACAGTCTGGACACACAGTTACACATGTTGACCAATCGCCTGTAGCTTTCACCAAAGCAAGAGGAGAGGGGAGGGGACGGCTCCCAGTGACGAGCCGGCTCCCGTCGTTCACTTCAAAGAGTCGGCTCTTAGAGCCGGTTCGTTCGCGACTGACACATCACTACAAAATGCCAGACAACTGACAAAACCACAGCAGATCAATTATTAAAAGATGGGAAACAGTGTTAATGATCTTGGTAAATATTATAAACATGATTTTTTTAGGTATAACTATAATACAAAAACTGAAACTGAGTGTGAATTTTTAATTTTAGATTTGTACTTGATATTATAAAATTTTCTTCCTGTCAGCATGAAGTTAGATTTCAGCTGTAAAGCTTAAAAATGTCCCTCTCAGCTGTGATGACCAATGTGCCTGCAGCAGTAAATCCAGATGGCTTTAAAACAGATTAGAGGCTTCAGTAAGCCCATCCATCCCCCCCCTTCACAAAATCAGCAATAACATCTGCTTACTTGCTTAGTGGCACACACTGAACTCAAACATGGTTGAACGTCATGATGAAAACTGGGTCTTGGCACGTGGAATGCCACCTCTAGTGGAGAAGGAGTTGGGGTGCGAGGTTGAGAGGTTCCATCCAGATATAGTCGGACTCGCCTCAACGCATGGCTCTGGATCCAGAACCAGGTTCCTTGAGAGAGGTTGGACACTCTACCACTCTGGAGTTACTCCCACTGAGAGGCGCCGAGCAGGGGTGGGCATACTAGTTGCCCCCATCTTTGTGCCTGTACGTTGGGGTTTACCCCCATGAAAGAGGGTAGCCTCCTTCTGCCTACATGTGGGGGAACAGGTTTGACTGTAACCTGTGATTATGCACCAAACTACAGTTCAGACTACCCACCCTTTTTGGAGTCCTTGGAGGAGGTGCTGGAGAGTGCTCCTTGTCTGCCTTGTTCTGCTGGGTGACTTTAATGCTCAGTGAGACCTGGAGAGGTGTGGTTGGGAGTATGGGGTACCAGGCCCTCTGATACGGGCTGTTAGTCCCTGTGTGACCAGTGTCAGAGCTTGGTCTGCATCACGTACGTCAAGCTCATTCCCAGTGGGAATTGGACTCCGCCAAGGCTGCCCTTTATCACCGATTCTGTTCATAACTTTTACAGACAGGATTTCTAGGCACAGCCAAGGTGTTGAGAGAATCCGTTTTGGTGGCCTGAGGATCAGGTCTCTGCTTTTTGCAGATGATGTGGTCCTGTTGGCTTCATCAGACAGTGATCAACAGCTTTCGCTGGAGCGGTTTGCAGCCGAGTGTGAAGTGGCTGGGATGAGAATCAGCTCCTCTAAATCTGAGACCATGGTCTTGAGTCAGAAAAGGGTCGGTAGGTGGATTGGTGATGCGTCTGCAGTGATGCGGGCGTTGTACCGGTCTGTCGTGGTGAAGAGAGAGCTGAGCCAGAAGGCGAAGCTCTCGATTTACCGGTTGATAACCTATGGCAGTGTTTCCCAACCTTTTTTGACTCGTGGACATCCTTGAATCGTTTTCTCATACCACGAGTACCCCCTTAGTAAAATGTGTTGACAATTCCCCAAAAGTAGAACGTACAACTGATGCCACCTCCAGATAATTTCATTAAATCTCCTTAACACTGAACCACGTTTCACACTGGTTTTCTTCTTAACCCTTCACGCTTCCTGTCTGGCTCAGGTGAATTCTTTAACTTTAATCATCATGCAGGATCCAGACTCCATGGGGAAACTTTCTGGAGTTCTACATCTGGATCCCAGCCACAGCTGGAGTAAATGCTCTGACTGGACTTAATCATTTCTCATCCATGTGAAACTGGATCGTATCCATTCTGCATTTGATGTGATCGAGCAGCTGCAGCCCTGCTCTGGTTTTTCCTTCATGTAGTGTTTCTTAAACCTGGTCCTCAGCGCCCCCCTGCCCTACTTTAGGTGTTTCCCTACTGCCACACACCTGATCTAAATGAATGAGTGATTAACAGTAGGGATGAGCCGGATAAAGCATTTTTGACGAGTACGAGCATGAAACGAGTAAAACTCGTAAATATCTGTAATCGTGCTGAAGGAAAATCCTCATTGGGTAACTGACTCTCTTCACGGTCTGTGATTGGTCAGTCAAATAGAGCGCCCACCCCTCCCTACACACAAAACTCTGCACCAGGAGCTCACAGCTCAATCCGCGTCCGGTCCATCCACGCACACACACAGACAGTAACGGATCTCTCTGTCTGTAATAGCTGTAATAGCTTGTGCTTGGTACAGTTGGATTTGTCTGCTGCCTTTGACACCGTGGATCACGGTCTCCTGATTTCACGGTTAGCAGAGTCTGTTGGGATTCGAGGAGTTGCTTTGGACTGGTTTAAGTCCTATTTGGCTGAGAGGTCGTTTTGTGTGTCATTAGGTGGCTTCACGTCATCTCCCTCAACTCTAGTTTGCGGGGTTCCACAAGGATCGGTACTGGGTCCGTTATTGTTCTCTCTGTATTTGCTACCTCTGGGTTCTATTTTTACAAAACATGGATGTTCTTTTCATCTATATGCAGACAACACCCAGGTTTATATTCCCATTAAACGTGGCCTACCCAATTCTTTGGATCCTCTTCTAAACTGCCTAGATGAGGTTAAAACCTGGATGTTTGCACATTTTTTACATTTTAATAATGACAAGGCTGAGGTCATGCTTTTTAGTCCTAGTGTGTCCAGTTGGCCATGTTCTGCTGACCTTGGTCCACTAGCCCTTTTCTTGAAACCTGTAGCGACCAGTCTGGGAGTCCGGCTTGACAGTGATCTGCTTCTGGAAAAGCAAATCAGTGCCGTCACCAAAGCCAGTTTTTATCAGTTAAGGAGGATCGCCAAGGTTAAGCATCTGCTCTCAAGTCATGACTTTGAGACGGTGATTCACGCGTTTATTACATCGCGTCTAGACTATTGCAATGCACTGTACCTTGGTCTTCCTCAATCTCACCTCTCCCGTCTTCAAATGGTGCAAAATGCAGCAGCACGCCTATTGACAGGTTCGAGAAAGAGGGAGCACATCACCCCAATTTTAGCTTCGCTGCACTGGCTGCCTGTGGTTTTTAGGGTCCAGTACAAGGTTCTTTCATTGGCTTTTAGAGCTGTACATGGCTTTGCTCCGCAGTATCTGTGTGAGCTTTTAGTAACTTTCTCCCCGTCTCGGTCACTGAGGTCAGCCGACCAGTTTCTCCTGGAGGTGCCGAGAACAAAGAGAAAGCTCAGGGGTGATAGAGCTTTCTCAGTAGCAGCTCCAAGGTTGTGGAATGCACTCTCGATTCAGATTAGGATGGTTTCATCACTGTCGGATTTTAAATCACTCTTTAAGACTCATCTGTTCTCAGTTGCTTTTAATTCAGTTTGAGAATGCATCTGTTTTTAGTAGCTTTTATGTCAGTTTGATATGTTTGTTTTATCATGTTTTTACCTTGTGATGAACTTTTTATCTTGTTTTTAGAATTTTTAGGGAACTTCTGTTCGTTTTGTCTTGTTAAGCACTTAGGACAGATTTTATGCTGTTATAAAGTGCTATATAAATAAAGTTGACTTGACTTGGCTTGCTTCACTGTTCACGTTTCTTCAGTACTCCCTATGTTTTCTTCAGTTTGCTTATTTTTAAAGTTACTTTAAAGTTATTTAAAGTAACTTTTTTCGTAACGTACATGGTGCATTTGACAAGACAGAGCTGAAAACGGCTCGTGCTGCGTCACTCACTGCCTCCGCTCCGGTCGTTTTTTTTTCCTCTCTCTCCTCTTCCTCAGGATCCACTTCCTCTTTCCTATTCACTCTCTCTCTTTCTTTACATTTTTTTTTATCACAATTGTCTGTTTTTTGCTCATTTTAAATATATTTTAATCATTTTCTAAATTCTTTTTTCTAATTTACATTTTTGTTTTTGTGAAGCGCCCCATGATTTTTATCTTGAGAGGCGTTATAGAAAAGATCTTTTCTTCTCTCTCTCTCTCTTAATTCATGCACTTAAATATTAATCTTCTGATTTTATTGAAAAACTTGTTCTGTAATAGTTCCTTTACTATTGTGATCAAAAACATTTAATCTCAACTCTGAGGCTGCTCTGTAAATAGTTTTCAAATAAACAATACACATAGCAACTTCTGATCAGACTTAAAATAACGTATTGATGTAAACCACACCCACTTCCGGTTAAACTACACCCACTTCCGGGTTAGGCCACACCCACTCCGAGTACAGATACAGATAATTTAGATGGTTGAACAGATACAGATACAGATAGTGGTGTACTCGCTCATCCCTAATTAACAGGTTTCTGCAGCACTTGATGTCATCCTGAGAAGGCCATGCAGATATGCAAATCAGGTGGGCTGAAGCAGAGACATGGAAAACATGCAGGACGAGGAGCTTGGTTTATTACTCATTTAGGTGTGAATGTGCCATATGGTCTAAAATCTGTATCACAATATTTTCTTGTCTTTTATTTATTTATGTCAGAGTGACTATTTTTTCACATTTGCACATGAATTTCAGAACAAATATTTTAAAATGTATTGAACATTTAACTTTCAAAACTTATAAAAATAAAAAACAGTCTAGTATTTTTATGTGTTATGATTTATTCTCCAAACTATGCAACACACAATCCTCATATGAATGGATGATGATATTTAAATAAAATTCTAGCTAAATGTGATGAAAACACAAACTTATAAATAGCTTGAGCTCAAGTGAAAAATGTAAAAACTAGGGCTGTCAAATGATTAAAATTTCTAATCAGATGAATCAGAATTTTCTGTGGATTAATCAGGATTAATCACTATTTGAAACCACACCTGAATCCTAGCCAGTTTTTTTCTGAAATGCACCAAAACACCTGGGACCAAGAGGAGCCATCCTCAGGACTCGCCTGAGGCCTCATCAGGTCAGACATTTACTATTCTTATCAGGATTCACTGGGTTTGATCACGTCAGGATTAGGATAGAATTTTTTTTAAAGGAGTGGGCTTTATATTTAGAACATAATGACCTGCCTAGAACATCAGCATCTGTTCTCTGGGAGGCAGGAAAGGCAGTGATGAGAGGTAAAATAATCTCTTTCTCATCGCATAAGAAAAAAGCAGAAAACAAACGTATTCAGGAGTTAGAAGAAATCATCAAGTCTTTAGAGGCGTCCACAGAAGAAGAGTTAATGAGCAAATTACGTAAAGCTAAATTAGAACTTCATGGAATCATTGACAAAAAGACATTTTTTAGCACAAAGACTACGAATAGAAAACTTTGAACATAGTAATAAATCAGGTAAATTTTTGGCTAGCCAGTTAAAAATAAATAAAGAGAAAACTACCATATCTGCTGTTAAAGACTCAACCGGGAATATAGTTAATGACCCTGAAAGAATAAACAACACCTTCAGAGACTTTTACCAAACTTTGTACTCACCACAGATAAACCCATCAGATAATGAGATCAATGAGTTCCTTGACAGGATAACACTTCCTAAATGATCAGACAGCCAAGTTACAGTTCTGGACTCGCCACTAACATCAGCGGAGCTCCAGGAAGCCCTTAAATCCATGACTAATAGGAAAGCTCCAGGTCCAGATGGGTTTCCAGCAGAGTTCTACAAAGAATTCTGGATCATTCTGGCTCCAATATTTTTCAGAATGGTGAGGGAAATCGAAGAGGGCGGCAGATTACAGCCAAACATGAATTCAGCCAATATTAGTCTCTTGTTAAAACCAGCCAAAGACCTTGTATTTCCTACCAGCTATCGCCCAATTTCCCATATTAATGTTGATCTCAAAATAATTTGTAAAGCCCTGGCAAAAAGATTAGAGAAGGTAACCCCCTTCATAATACACCCTGACCAAACTGGTTTAATCGAGGGTAGACAGTCATCCACTAACTCACGTAGATTACTTAATTTGATAGATTTCTCTTACAGTTGAAACATAGAAACTAGTATATTATCTCTAGATGCAGAAAAGGCTTTTGATAGAGTTAACTGGAAGTTCTTATTTGCAACTTTACATATATTTGGTTTTGGGAGCTTCTTCATAAACTGGCTACAAACATTATACAGTTCACCAACAGCACGTGTCAGGACGAACGACCAAATATCAGCTAGCTTCTGTCTTCAGAGGGGGACCAGGCAGGGATGCCCACTCTCCCCCTCACTGTTTATTATCTTTATTGAACCACTAGCAGCAGCAATTAGGCAAACAACAGGTATTAAAGGGATAAAGTGTAAGAAAATAGAACATAAGATCAGTCTTTATGCAGATGATGTTTTACTCTTTCTCCGGAATTCTCAATCCTCTCTCTCCCAAGCAATAGAACTGATAAACTCTTTTTCAAGAGTTTCAGATTACTCTATAAACTGGTTAAAATCCACAGTTCTACCAATTAATTTCTCATTTGTCAATTTGCTTAATACACAATTGGAGTCAGGGAATATCACATACCTGGGAATTTATGTCTCTCCCAAGTTAGCAGATCTAACCAAACTAAACTACATCCCACTTTTAAAAAAAGTGGAAGATGATCTTGCAAGATGGAAATCCTTACCGATATCACTCATGGGGAGAGTTGCTACAATTAAAATGATGGTCTTACCCAGAATAAATTACTTATTTTCAATGATCCCACACAAACCACCAGCTGACTGGTTTAGATAGAGAATATGGGCTGATATAAACGATCACAAACGAATTACTTTGTTTTGGTGGAGCGGTTTTGTGAATATAACAGCGGCTGTGCGCAGGACGCAGCTGGAGTATTTGAGCCATTACCGCTGTGTCCTCTCTGCTCATAGAATACCCGCAAAGCTGAGTCCATGAATGACGTAATATATGTAGATACTGGATCTTTTTTTCAGGCTTCCCGCAATTTGAATTTTTAGGAAACCCGCATCTTGATTCTGGGTTTAAAAATGCATTGTAATTACCGCGTTACTGACAATTGTACAGAGTAAATATTACCATTTTCTTTCCCTGTAATGCCTTACATTACCACATTAAAGCAAAAAGCAATGCATTACAGTAGTTAATTACTTTTGTACCGCATTACTTCCAACACTGTCAGTCATGACAACACTGAGGGGGTGAACTCTTCCATTTTAAGTGTAAATAAATTCTTGAAATTATGAATAATTAATGAGCATCAGATCCACATCTGCTGTGTTTGTGTTTGGATGTTGAACAAGGACTTATTTGGACTCAGAGGGCAAGCTGTAGTTATTGACTGCACTAACCCACCATTCAAGCAGTTTGCGCTTCTTTTTATCAGTAAGTAAAATTATAGTTCTGTACCTTATTTCGCTGGTTGAATGGGGGAAATGCTGTGCATAACACACCGTGGTCAAAGATGGGTTGGAATATAACTTTTTGATGGGGCTGGCTGGCTAACTGGGTACTGGAACTCATAAGCTGAACGAGGCTAGCTAGCAGAAGCTTCAGGATGTCGCTGGTCCACTTTGGCCAAAGATTTGTGAGGTTGCAGGTGCAGATAGGTTTGTTGAGTTTCTGTAACGTGCCTGTCACTTTAACAGAGGGCAGTCCTGTGATCCGAGATTCGCAAATCTGCTGCTTCATCTTTCAGACGCAGCCCAGTGAGGCAGGCGCCTGGCTTCTCCTGCCTCTCGGCCAGGAAACTGGTTATGGTTAGAAGAGTGGTAATAGGCACGTTTAGGCTGCTTGATTATGGCAAAGATGATAATCACAATTATTTTGACTGATATTGAGATCTCGATTTTTTAAGACAATTTTTGAATCAATGCTGATTTTATTTATCCGTTTATTTATTTATTCAGTCATACAATTGCACAGGGCACAATCAGGACAAAAATAAATAAGAAAAGAAACAAAATCATCACAAAAACAACTCTTGATTCAGGTAGTATAAAAAGGCCAATTGCTCATAGTTTATGAGGCTGAGATTGAACTTATTTAAGCGTACCCAGTACAGACCCAAGCTTGCAAGAATTATACAGTCCATTTATATATAAAATAAATACAAACATATGTTTTAGTGACATAGTTATTTAGACCTATCCAGTGGTGCTGTATGGAAGTGAACCAGCAACAAGTCGCTCAGAGAGAAGAATTAATATTCATCAGCGTGAGGAAATTAATTCTATCTATTTTTAAACTATTTATTAAGAGTTCCCATCAGTTCATGTAATTATTGTCCCAGGCAGCGATCGGAGGTGTGCTGCACCCCCCACCCACCAACCCGTTCTCACAGCTATGCAGGGGAAAAGCTCATTGATCGGATCCTTTTCAACTTTGTTTAATGAAAAGTTTCGTTCAGTACAATCCAACGAGGCAGAGCCTGGATTTTTATTCTGTACAGTTTCAACATGTTTTAAAACGAGACGTGTGTGACACACTTGCTCTCATCCATCATGCTTATTGGCATGGAGTTGATTAGCAGTAAACCAGTTCAATAACATCCACCCCATGTAGGTCACTGTAATCTATGATCCCTGGGGTCCTAGTGTGTGTGTGTCTGTGTGTGTGTGTGTGAGAGAGAGAGAGAGAGAGAGAGAGAGAGAGGTTTCAAAGTGAAGGGGATCTGCCACAGGATCAGGCAGTAAAACACTCTTGTGGTTGAATAATTTCCCCTTTAAATAAGTCTATATAATAAAAGAACTATCCAAACGAAATCTGAAAAAAGACAAAGTTGTTATCGTTAAAACAGATGTGAGATTTTTCCACAGCCAAGCATCAGGTCCAAAGTGTTGGAGCGATGCGTTTAGTGTGTTTATGCAACAGTCTGGAGTCACAAATGAAATCAAATACAATGTTTAAAAAAACTGTTAAAACAACAGCATAAGAAATAATCTTGATTTGGTTTGGCCATTTTTATCTTCCTGTTTCATACTAAGATGAACCTTAGATGATGAATTTGTAAATCACTGGCATGTTGGACCGAGCTGTCCTTCAGTTTAACTTATTAAACACTTTAGTTATTATTGGTGTCACGGATGCTGCTGAGGTTTGGTGAGGAAGGTTGAAGGTTTTAATTAGGGCTGTAGCGAAGCCTCGACGAAGTCGACGGCTCGATTCTAAAAATTTGTCGACGTCAGATCCGGAAGTCGACGCACCGCGCCCACTTGTTGCATCCCCAGGAGTTTGTAAATAGAGGAGGAATCTGCCTGTTTTTCCTCTAGTTCGCCCTCTTCTCCGCCTTCACTAACATCTCCGCCAAATACCGAAGACCCGGAACAACGTCCGTCCACTACTAGATTATTTTCCTGTTTTGCCCGCCTTCGTCTCCCGGCAACGGACAACAACTTCCGGGGTCAGATGCGCTGCTTCGTGTCTATAGCAGATGTAGAAAATCACCGGGAGCGCTTCTCCCTTCATTAAGGAGCTTCTTTCAGACATGAGGAGAGCTGTTTTGGTGGTAGCAGTCTCTCCTCCGTGCTGGTCTGTTTGCTGCTGGGTGTTTTTGGTTTATTTAAACTTGGTAACTTGAACTTAATGTTGGTAAAGCTACTGTTAGCATCTTCACTAACAGCTTCTTGCGTTGGGATAAGCTGTTACGTTTTGGTTTAGAGTTCATCTTTTTTGTGGTGTAGATCTCCCTTTTATTACATTTAGAGTGTTGTGGGTTTTCGGTTTAGTTTAAAATGTAACACCACTCGCCTCACGCACATAAGTGACCAAAACAAAGCAGCATGGAGACACTCCATCTTCTACCACCTCTCAGGCAGCAGCCTGCACTCCCAGGTTCTACACGTCACCAGAAAACCAACACAATAAACGCAGTGTTATACAAAATGGAAGGCCTGTAGTGTTTATTCTCTTACAGTAAGAATTTATCAATTTTTTTGAGGAATTTATTTGAGATTTTCTGGTTTTTGTTAATTGTGCAATAGAAAAATAATCATTAGATTAATTTTCTAAATAGTCATTAGAATAGTCGACTATTCGATAAAATAATCGTCAGAATAATCGTTTAAAAAATAATCGTTTACCCCCAGCCCTAGTTTTAATGAAGACCACAACAACATTGAAACAATGAACTGACAAGGCACATCAGGACATGAGAGGGTTTAAATACATGAGGAGCTGGGAAGTGACTGGGGTAACCAGAGGCAGGTGGGAGCCATTAACATGGACGCAGGACTGAACAGGAACTGGGGAGACGAGACAGATCGTGACAAGTGAGTGTTGTGAGTGGGGCAGATTGTACACTGCTCAGAATAAATTAGTGCACCCCACTACATTTGTCAGGAAACCTTTGTTTCCTTTCAGAACCAACATTTTCTCTCAGACATCTAAATACTCCCACTGTAAGCCACTGATTACAAACAGCATGTGTTCATTCACACACAACAAAGTGATGTTCCTAACAAATCCATTCAGGCACCATACGGTACACACTGCTCCGTCCATGATGGAAGCCTCTCCTAAAGCCCACGCACAAGAAAGCACACCTAGGATTTGCTAGGGCCCATGCTGAGAGAGATGAAGACTAAAATGATAAATGACCCGCACTTGTATAGCACCTCTCAGAGTAAGGACTCCAAAGCGCTTTACACTAAAGTGTATCATTCATCCATTCACACACACATTCACACACTGATGAGCTACAGTTAAAATAAATAAATAACTAAATAAATGCAACCACAGAGACTTATCCAGTGTGATCTACAGCTATGTTAGCTGAGATCTTTTTCCTGTCAGTAGAAAATTCTTGATCCTATTCCATGATCTCACTGAACTTAACACTAAACATGAGAGTTCTGCTACCAACCTAACAACAACACCCTTTGGGCAAAGGCACCATCATCTCATATGTGGCAGGAGTCTCAGAGAAACTTGGAAGTCTTCTCCAAACACAACATCCAAACAGAAGCTCAGTGGTTTCGTTTATGCAGTCCAGTGTAGTGAGGACTGTCCAGATCTTCACATCGGGGAAACTAAACAACTACACAAGAACATAACACAACACAGGAGAGCCACCTCTTCAGGTCAGGACTCTGCGGTCCACCTACATCTGAAGGACAAGGGACACACCTCTGAAGATGACAAAGTACACATTCTGGACAGAGAAGATAGATGATTTGAAAGAGGAGTAAAAGAAGCTATCTATGTCAAACATGAAAAACCCACTTTAAATAGGGGTCGGGGCTTAGATTTCAGCTTTCCAGCACCTATAATCCAGCTTTGAATCTCATTCCTAAGCAGTTTCAGTCTAGGTCACACCTTCCTGCATCTAAACAATGCAACGTCTCACTCTCAGTAGAGGCCAACGACTCAGGGGATGGAGAGGAGGGGTACTCAGAGTAGTTTCTGCTAGTTAAATAACAACAGACAGCTACAGCTTATAAGCTTGACTCTCCCATATTCCAGTTAGAATTGACAAGGCTCCTCGGATGAGAAGCGAAACGTCTTCATGAAACCGAAGAAGTCCAGTTGTCATTTGAACCCTTTGGAGTAATAGTCAATAATAAAAAATACAAAATAAAGTCACAAAACGTATATATTCTTCTTCCGGCTCGTGGAGGGTGCAGACGCTTTTCTTCTCCTCCATATCTTATCCTCAAGGCCGTTGTCTGTCTGTGTGTGCTGGATGCACGGCTGCTTCTGCATTTTTTCTGGAAACTGGAAACTGAAATTCACTAAAATGGATCTCATCAGTTGGTCACTCAACGCGGTTGATAACATTTTTTCAACGATGAGAACGGGAGAAAGGGCTTCCGGATGCCCCTCCCTGACAGACACAGTTGGACACATCATGGACTCCTGGAAACAGTGGAATCTGATTTGTTTATCTCAGCTGTCTGTGGAGGACTCTGAAGACGTGTGGATAGTTGTGGTGTTGGTGTCAGGTTTTCTGCTCATTGGCCTTGGAGGCTTCCTGGCTTACCGGAAAATTAACGAGCTGTCGAGAAATATTGGCCTGATCCCGGAGCTCAGAGATGGTTTGCACCGCGCTGTGAATTCACAGACTCAAATAATTGTCGAGAGCAGGGGCGGCGTTAGGCCCGGCTACTTGGACTGAAGCCCCGGATGTTTCATAGGATGCCCCGGATCTAAATCGCGCAAGTAACATGCAGTAAGTCTGTTTCTTTCAAAGCTCATTAGACTAACATGCAGTACCAAAGTCCAACAGAGAGGGAGCAGCTGGCAGTAGTTTGTATACAGCCTGCCTGAGCCTCCACCACTGAAGAAGCCCTTCAGCAGCTGGCTTCTTCTACACTCTCTGCATGAAACGCATGAGTGAAGATGGACATAAGGACGTTTTTTAGACAAAAAGTACAACGACAGAACCCCAGCTTTGATGAGACTGGTGTTGACTCAGGTTTGTGAGTCTTATTTGAAAATATTTGTTGTGCTGCTGGTTTGCCTAAAGCTAGCTTACTATCAGGTAAAGGTGTTGGAGAAAGAAAGGGAATATTTACTATCATCTCACACTAAACACTAACAGGAACAATACTCTGCCCTGAAAATGCTTAATATGTAGCTTCAGATTAAAAATTATGTGGTACAAGACATATATGATGTTGACTAGTGTGTGTCACGTGCGTGCGTGCGCGTGCGTGCGTGCGTTAAGCCCCGGATGTTCTTCAGTCCTTAATCCGCCCCTGGTCGAGAGTAATCGTAAGCTTGGAACTTTGGCTGAGATTCATTCATTGGCAGAGAAAATGGATGCCATCAAGGAGAGAGTGGATGAATCAGCACGGATTGGGATAGATTAATGTCCATTATTGGGATTTTGAGAGGTTGAGGACCAAAAAACTGTAAGACAGAGAGGAAATTATCTCTGCCTGGCCCCAAAACAGTTTCTAATCGGAATCTGGTGCCCTTGAGCCTGCAAGGCCACAACGAAAACTCCCCCCTCAGAAGATATGAGGAATGTGCCATCGCTATGGCAACTCAATTCTGTCTCCTATCCCAGCCTGGGCGGGACTGCGGGAAGGCCACTGAAACGTTCCAGGGTCACTGCAACCCTCCAACCCTCAATGCTCCTCCCCCTATCCACACTGAGGTGACATGCGCTGCTTATCGTGGCTGCAGGAACTGAAGTGGGGATAGTCCCAACCCACCACCCCACCTAGTGGACACTTGTGTTGTGTTGTCTGAAGTCTGTTGCATATATGTTTGAGGTGTTTTTTTTTTGCAGAGCAAAGCTGCCCTCCTGGTGAGAGGGTAACTCTGAAGTGCCTTTTTTTCCCTCCACCTGAACCAATCCTCATGTTACCCTCTGATCTCTATTAAGGTAGCGCGACTCAGGGTTGCGAATGACCACAGTCACCAATTCTTGTCATGTGTCTTAACCATGTATGTCTGATCTCTGAATTGTGTGTACTGAAACTCTTAATTTCCCTCTGGGATTAATAAAGTATCTTTGATTTGATTTGGTTTGATAATTATGCTTACATTCACTTTTACCATCTCTTTGTGGGAGGCAGGAAATTTATCATGGTTAAACCTCTCATGACCATAAATATAACAGGTTATTATTATTTTTTGTTTCATGTCTTTAAAATTGTAATAAAAGTGCAAAATGTTTGTAACTCTGCTCCTTTTTTCAGAACAACCTCAGCTTTCAGTGTCTGGTTTGTATTCAGTGTTTATGTTTATTAAAGTCTGTAAAACTGCAGCTTAAATGGGAAAAAAAATGGATTTGATGTTTTTACATATATTACTAAAAAGGAACTTAAAAAGACTTGAGCAAACTATTTCAAATGAACATTTTAAACTCAGAACTGTGTTGCTAACACTCAGAAAAAAGTGTGACCCCTGGCCTCATGTTGACCTGTTTAATGACTGCAGCCTGTCTGTGACCACAGGTCTATGCTCTGGTCCAGAGAACGGGATACAGTAAAATAAATACTTGGCAACATAAGAAAATACTCACACATCACAACTGTAGCTACATTTCTACCAGCATTATAAACACCAATAAGCGGATAAACGGTGAAAGCTCAACATTTTATGACAAAAAGTCAACTATTAAAATTCTGCACTGATTAAATATTTATTTAGCTGAAAATATAATTTTATGTAAATATAAATAATGCTGGAATGAAGCTGAATCTTACATTTAGTAAACAAGTGAGTGTTCAAATAAAGCAGTGTGACTGTAATCTGTCCCTCCTCGTGTCACCACCTACAGAAACAACCTTCTGGCTTCATGTTAGTCTGGATCATTTGTAGCTGCAGCAATCAGTCTGACAGCAGATTACTTGGGTTCATTTAGCCTGAACGAAACAAATTATATATAACATCACAGTCTTGTGGGAGGTAGCTTCCAGAGATGAGAAACATGTGGAGAGCAGAGCGAGAATGGAGAAACAGGTTTTTTCTGTTAGAAGATCAGGAGGCCCTGAGGTAAAACGGGATGTTAGTGTGAGTCTGGGAAGCTACACCTCTCCAGTGGTGCCCAGCCAGGCTGAGATGTGAGAAAAAAACAGAAAACAGTACAATATTATTATTTAGAATGTTTTTACCTGGATCAGTTCATAGCGCTTGCACTGTCATTCAGATGGAAGCTGCTCAGAAGCTCTCCACCACACCTGGGTCTGTTCAGGAGTGTAGAAGCTGCTCTGGGTGGAATTCCCATGATGGTCCCAGTGTCAGACACACTGCTGCTGGGAGGCTATGTGAAATATAAAGAAACAGCAAATACATTTATAGTTGTTTTTAAGAGCAGCAACACACGTGTGTAACAATAAGCTAAAATAATGACATATTAAAACTAGAAGGTAAAGAAAGACCGATGGTTAAAATAACTCACCTGAAGGCTCTAGCCTGGACCGGTGCAGGCTGGCGGAGGACTACATCAGTCTGACAGCAGATTTAATGGGCAGATTTAGCAGGGTGGGGGTGCATATACAGTATATATATGCATAATATTACTGTGTCAAAGACTTACATTCCATATAAATATGAAATATCAATCTGATTGTTCTTTGAATGTTTAATCAGAAGACTTTAGTTTCTTTGACTTATTCAAGGAACACCCACTTCATATTATTCCAGACAGTCAAGAATAGTTATAAAAATGATTTTAATTATTTTTTCCCAAACTAAATGATTGTACATGACAGTATGAATGAAATGATGGCTATGCAGATAACAGATGATGAATGAAGTGACAGAATGGAAGCTAGATGATTTAGCAGAACCTTGTGAGTATCTGACATAGAGCTTGTGAAGTCTGGGTAGTAAAATCAGTTTGTCTGTATGGTTTGATGAGCTAAACTTTATTTAGTGTAAAACCATCTAATGCCAGTGTGCAGAGTCTACAATACCGTTGTGTGACTGTTGCTCTTGGCAGTCCAGAGGAAAGGCGGCCTGAGCGGTGAGTCACCGGACATCAAAACCACGAGAACCAAAGAGTCGTAACTCCCTTGAATTCAGCTTTCACCGGCCACGAGGTGCAACCAGGGTCTGCAGGTTAGATGTCTGTCTGAGGTGTTGAGTGGCTCTTAGAGGAGCCGTTGTGTCTGAAATCACTTGCAAGTGTTGCAAAGAGGTTTTAACCTCGGGGTCAAAAGAATGGATGATCTCAAAATGCTCTCCGACTGGCCTTATCGAGTGAACGTTGAAGACTAACCAGATCAGGAAGTGATTCCTTTTTTTAATTAACTTTTTTTTTTTTTTACAAATTTGGCAAACCAGAATTTGACACGTTTAAAAGGCATTACCCAAATACCTCAGAATTTGCGCCTTCACTCAGATACTCAGAAAGGTCAATCCTCAGTGTGAACTGTGAAGTGGAAATGTTTTAAACGTTTTTCCTGGGATCTGCTTTAGCCACTCCTCCAGTCTGGGGGTTACTGCCCCGGGTGCCCCGATGACCGTCTTCACTCTCCAGGCTTTCTCAAGTTCTTCAGTGAGGCCCTGGTACTTCTCTAGTTTCTCGTATTCCTTTTTCCTGATGTTGCATCACGTGGTATCGCAACATCAACCACAACAGCTGTGCTCAATTGTTTGTCCACCACCAAAATGTCCGGTTGGCTCTTCATCACCATTTTGTTGGCCTTTATCTGGAAGTCCCACAGGAACTTGGCTCTCTTGTTCTCAACCACCTTAGGGGGTGTTACCCACCTCGACTTTGGGGCTTCCAGTCCATACTCTGCACAGATGTGTCGGTACACGATGCCAGCCACTCGGTTGTGGCGTTCCATGTATGCTGACCCTGCCAGCTAACATTAAATTACAGCAAAGAATTGCTTTTGCAGCCAGTGGATGGCGACTGGTTGCTAAACATCAGAAAGCAGCTCAATAAGCTGTTGATTGGCTGTTTTTCTGGAAAGCAGTATTTCCTGGACATGCTTTGATTGGATGAAAGAGAGCTGTTTGTGATTGGCTGGCTGAGAGGCTACTTTACTTTGTACGTTTGTGAGTTGAGCGAGAGCAGGGAGAGATCTGTGCGTGCAGACAGAGTTGAGCATGCAGAGAGGGCTGCAGCCGCTGCACAGAAGCGTGGAGCAGGATGTGCTCGTGCAGATGGGTTACTGTGTGCTCAAGTTGGTGGCACAAAAATCACTCCATAAACTGGCGAGCACCTTGAAGGGTGTTTTCTGATTGTTATACTTGACATCAAAGCTATTCGTTATGGCTGTCAGCTTGATGGAAGCTGCATATTTGTGCTGAATGATCACACTTCCTATCTTCTGATTGTTGCTAACAAAGCTGTTTTTTCTGTTTCTTCCTCTGGAAATCTTTTTCAACCGTCATCTGGCTGAATCATCTGTGGTTCTTATCTCCTTGCTGCAGGTAAGAGAAGCTTTTTAAACCATCTCCCATGTGACCACTTAGAAGTGATGCGTTGAATCGTGAACGTTTGCATCATTGACCTGAGTTGACTCTGCTCATGGATCTTACTGCTCACTCTGATACAGAGGTTTCTGTCACAGCCGGTGAACCACAGAGCGATTTTAGCTCCTGAATCACTCCGTAATCACGCCAGCCTGCTGCCTTTCCTCATGCACATCTCCAAAACTACATGCACATAGACACACGCCGTGCATGATCACATATTAGAGCCACTTCATAATCACAGATGTCTCTTTTAGACTGGGGGACAGCTTTGAGAAAATCCCGGAGAGGAGCTTGTTGCTTGATGAATCAGAAGCTTCCACCTCAGTTTCTCTCCACTCAGGTTAGTCTTCTGAGGGGTCAGAACAATAAACCTTGCAGACAGCCACTGGCCCGAAGGCTCATGTCAGATCCCACAGTAGAGTCCCTTCGACTCCCTCAGAGTGGATGTGGTATTTAAGGTGCTGGACGTGTTTATCTCCCTGATCCACAGTTCTCTTCTGGTCCTGCTTGGTTAGAATAAAGTCAGAGGATAAAAAACAGACAACAGTACACAAGATCCAACTTTTCTCAAACTGATCAAAACTGGGATTAAAGCTCCAACTTCTTCAAGTGTGAAGATGTTTTGTACACAGATGGCTCAACTAACCATGCAACTTTGGATCACCGAAGTGTAACTGCTGGGTTTTGTAGGTCAGTCACACCGCTTCACGGTTTTCATTTTCAGGTTTAATGTTCTGTTCTGATTTTTGTGAAAAATGTTGTGGCAGGAGTATCTTTAGTTAGAGACTTTTTTGATTCTGGGTAAAAACATTTACAGATTAAAATTGATAAGCAATAACAGCCTTTCACTGTACCCGTCCAACCCTGAAAACCTGAGGAAAACACAGAGTAGCAACAATAAAATAAGACCCTATCCAGAAAGCCAGCCTTTCAAATTAAAGCCATGATTATCTTCTTTCTAACCATATAAGTTTCATTTCTGTACGATCAAAACTCACAAAGCCAGCTGCCATCAAACACAGCACAACACGGCTCATTTTCTAAAGTCAACAGCATAAATTCAGCCTTACCTTCATAATCAGTAAAAAAATTCCCTCGATTCGTGTAATCTATTTTTCCAACATCAAAACAAAATACTTTCTGACTGCTTTAGCCATGTTTTGTTACCTCCAGACTAAGTTAGAAAACTGCAACGTTGTTTTACCTAAAGGAACGGCTCTCCTCTATGGAGCCCCATGCTCCTCGCTGTTCAGCGACAACGAAACGCAACGTCACATGACTCTATTAGCTCAGAGGTTTAAGGTGTATTTTGAATTAAGTCAATCGTCCGATGGGATCCTGAGATATCCTTCTGTGTAAGGGGATTGGCTACCTGTGCATGTTTCCGCGTAGAGCGCATGACGCACAAGGCGGTGTCTACCTGCAGCGCTGACTCTCTCTCGCTAGAGTTTATTGACGAGAGGAGCTTTTTAGATAGTTATCTGCTTTTTTCAACATCATGTTTTTACAACGGCTGGAAGAAACAAGAAGTTTTTCACCACTAAAGAGATCCTGGATATATTTGCTGATGATGCGGTGCTAACGCGTGTCTGGTGGATTCATCTTCTCATGAGAAGGATTTAGTCTTCACAGATCTGGACAGTAATGACCAGGAATATGAAATATCTTCTTCAGAAAGGTATGTAACCCTTTTCCTCAGCTTTTTTCTTAGATTTTCTGTAAAATTACTGAAACATTTACCAAATTATATATATATATATATATATATATATATATATATATATATATATATATATATATATATATATATATATATATATAGTTATTTTGTACATAATCCTGTCTGCATCAGTATTTGGGTTTACAGTGACAAAACAAGAGATTCTTCTCATTTGTTCCAAATCAACTTTAGCTAAATCAGACTGCAAATCTTTTACCATTGACAAGTCCTCCATCAGTCTCTCGCCTAGGGTTAAGAGTCTGGGTTTCATCCTTGTTATCATTTCAGTCCCATATTAGTAAAAATACTCAGGTTGCTTATTTCCATCTACATAACATAAATCGCCTCCGACCGTCCCTCGCATCTCACAGCCCAGCAATTCTTGTCCACACCCTGGTCACTTGTTGTATTGACTACGGCAAGTCACTACCTTTTGGGCTCCCTCAAACAACTATACGCAAACTTAAGCTGGCCCAAAACTCGGCTGCCCGTATCGTCTCCAAAACCCCGTCCGCTAATCACATCACCCTGTTTTGAAGGAGCTGCACTGGCTTCCTGTAAAAATTCTCCTTGCATTTAAGGCCATCCATAAAAGAGAGTTAAAAACACCACCTTTGTCAAACTTTTGACAGATTTATTGCTTTATGACCTTTTATGACCCTTTCCGCAGACCACCTTATGTCAAGATATGATTTATAACCCTGCTTTATGACCTTTAAACACTTTAATTGGTTTTCCGCATACCCCCTTATGTCAAGATGAGATTAATGACCTACCTTGATCCTTTTAATTGGTCTTCAAGATAGGATTTATAATCCTGCTTTAATTAAACTTCCATACACCCCCTTACATTGAGATAGGATTTAAAACCCTTTTTGTGTTTGTTTTATGATACATCCGATGTTTGTCTTTTATTACGTCCTTTGCTCTCTATGTTACCCCTAGAACTTTGTGTCAACTCTATAAATCCGCCTCAGCCCACAGTTGGGAGTTCCGTTCCCACAGCCCCCTCCCCCTTTCAGATCCATGACGTAATACCTCCATCCCTCCCTCCAACCATGGACAGCTCTTTAAAAACTCTGAGCCATTTCAGCAGACAGACAGTGTCAAACTGAGAAAAATCTGCGCTTCAGAATGGGGAAAGGCTGAATAAATACCTCTAAGAAAATGGTGAAGCAAGAGGAGATACAAAAAGTGTCTACAACCGATGCTTTGACATCTACCCGAGAGGGGGTGAAAGAGGAGAATGCCGAGACACCACCGCTATCACAGACCTTGCTCTGTGAAAAAAACCATAGCGATCCAGCAGCTGCCTGCAGGGGGTGGTGCTCCCCGCAAATCTACATTCTACATGTGTAGAGTTCAGCTCACTCCTTTTGGTGATAAAGAGTCGTTTGAGCAAATCTGGTCACTGGAACCTTACGACTATACCAGTAGTTTTGGGTACCAGTTCAGATATGACACTAATGAGCTGTGTCTAATCCATGATGTGGCTGAGGATGACCCGCTCAAGCAATATTTATCACATTCAGCAGTTCTCTCCCACAACAACTGGGCAGCGCTCAACCGTGCAGTTCCACGCAGGGTGTACAAAGATGATCGAGAGAGACCTCCTCCGGCTGCGAAACACAACAGACCGCAAGCTCTCCCTTCAGTGGATGAATTCCAGAATGCCGTGATAGCTTTCAGCGCTTCATGGGAGGGGCTGGAGGATACAGATGGGCAGTGGGTTTTCAAGGCCTCGGTCTGGGAGAGAGGACTGGAACTATTGTTTGTGCTGGAAAACGTGCATGCTGAATGTGGTATTTACCGTCTTTTACAGGTTGTTCTTTTTGAGGCAAGGGTGTGAGAAAATAGATGAAGTGGCGGATCGTATAACTTCACTTTTTTGTATCAGCCGCTGCTGGAAAGACATTCTGACAGTGCGGAAAAAGCTGGAATTCTAAACCCCGCCTTGAGGGGAGGGGCGGTGGACGCGCAATCGTCATCAAACTATGCCCCTCGTCACTGCTTATAAAGAGCTTCTAGCTAGAAACCATTTCATCCCCTCCGATTTACCACACCAGCACGATGGATTTCTATACTCATTCAACCTTTGATGAACTATGGAGCGCTGACAGCTTTAGCCCACAACAAAGCTGGGTGCTAGCTGCTTCATCACCTCCGAAATATAACGGCAATCCGTGCCCCACGTCGGCACCACCATCATTCTTTCCGGAGGATGACTTCCCTCAGCTTCCCACAATCATGGAGGTTCCAGAGACAGTTTCTGCTCACGCACCTTTCAAACCCTGAATCGACAAGACTCCTGCGAGTCCGGATCCTCAGCCTCCTTCAGAGGCATCAATCCCTGAGCCGCCCCCGGTTTTGCCTCAACCTGCTCCAGAGGACAGAGTGCAGCAGCAGCAGACCCTCAAAATCCAGAATGGCGAGTGTGGCAACACCAGCACCCTCGAAATCAAGAGCGGAAGCAGCAGCGGCAACAGCACAAGTGAGGAGCCTCCACGGCTGCCTGACTGGGTGTTTTCAGAAGTGACGGTAGACAAAGTGAACATGGCGCTTCTTCATTTCGTCAACATGGTGATCAAAGCTCTCGTACCTACAATCTGTAACGGATGCAAGATCGATCATCCCAGCCAGCGGCAGCATGAATGTCTTTATGTAGCTGAAAATGAATGATTTTACAAATTTCACTTTATGGACATTATTCAAGGTTTTAACCCCTAAGCTGATTTTCAAAGTTTTCTCAGTCTGCATGACACCCAGCTGGACGCTGATATCCTGTTCACCATGGCTGTGACGCAGCTGCATGAATTCAGGAATGTGACGCCCATACACAATGCCATCTTTCCTGTGTATGACAGCTTGACCAATGCTGACCTGGAGGTGCTGTCTCTTCTGCAACTTGTTTTTTGTTATAACATTTCTAGTAGTAGAGTGATTTTCTTTCAGAACAGGATTCTTACACACTCCACAAGCCAGCCAGAGTTCATTTTCTGAGAAATAAGGTTTTTGTCTCAGGGTCTCTAAAGCAGTTTCAAGCTGACTTATGCGACATGCAGTCATTATCAAAGTCAAACAACGGTTTTAATTATCTGCTAACCATCAGAGATGTATTTTCCAAGAAAGCTTATTCACGAGCCCTCAAAATTAAAACGGCTAAAGATGTTACAGAAGCCTTTGCATCGGTTTTGAAAGATAGTGGGACCCCTAAAAAAAACTGCAGACGGATGCTGTGAAGAATTTTTTACTAAGAAATTTGATGCCTTCATGAAGAAACACAACATTGTGCACTTTGCCACAGCCAGCAGCGTAAAGGCCAGCGTTGTGGAGAGATTTAACAGGACACTAAAAGGTAGAATGTGGAGATATTTCACAGCCAAAAACACCCATCACTACATAGATGTGATTCAAGATTTAGTATGAGGTCATAATCACAGCTACCACTTAATCAAAATGCCCCCCGCCACAGTAAACATGGAAAATCAACGGCAGGTGTTTCACAACCTTTACGGCGCCACCTCACTGAAACCTGCAAAGAAAATGAAGTTTAAAAGGGGAGACATTGTGAGACTTTCCAAACTCAGTGGTGTTTTTGATAAAAAAGTATGAACAGAGTTTTCCACATTAACTGTTCACAGTTTCTGATTGCATACCTCGTTCACCGCCCGTTTACAAACTTAAAGATTTTGACGGGGAACAGATAGAAGGCTCACTTTACGAAGCCGAGTTGCAGAAGTAAACCGATCGACCGAGAGATCCTTTCATGTTGAAAAGATTTTAAAGTGCAGGACATTCTGAGGGGAGCAACACGTTTTTGTTAAAATGGCTCGCTTGGCCATCGAAATTCAACAGTTGGGTCAATGCTTTAGACATCCATGATGCTTAAAAAGAGAGACAAAAATAAATAAAATATGGATCTGAGACGGAAGGAGAATTTTTATATCACATTACCCTGTAACGCCAGTGCCAATGTATTTAAAAATAATACAATCTCCAGTTAACGGACTGATTTGGCGCACCACGTTAATTTGAATGGATCATGGTGGGTTGGATTAACAGAAATTACACTCATGGTTCAATCTTCCGATTAAGGATGCCTTTTTTGAATGGCGCAAAATGGGTGAACATCAGAAAATCAACAGAGCTCTGATTAGCCCTGGATATTATAAAAATATGCATCAACTTAAGACCGAATGCGAGTCTGCTATGAGAAAAATTAACCCATGTTTTCACTTGATTTTTAGGGGAGTTGATCCCACGCTCGAATATCAGATCGGCGGCGAAATAGAATTTAGATTTGCAGCACCATTGGCTTACATGCAAGGATTTGAAGTTGAAGAGTGGCTGACGCCTGAATTATCATCCAGCAGTAGACCCATCAAATCAACACCTCATCTTCCTGATTTAACCGCCGTTTTAAAAAAAATCAGTTTTAGTGTTATTGAGATGTGGTCGTCGGGTAGCTTGTGGGGAATGTGTATGCGTCGTAATTATGCACGGTAAAAGTTGAAGGTACCTTTGGGGACGCGATCAGCCATGTATTCAACCCTGTCGATTACATCCCACTGGCTACGAATTATATAGAAAACATTCAAATTGAAATTAAATCTGATGAGAATTAACAGATCCATTTTTAATACGGAACATCTGCCATAAGGCTCCATTTCCGACCTGCTCCCACCTATCAGAAAAATACAGGAATATAACGGGTTTGAAAAAGAGTCGGAGAATCAGTTACGCTCTTTCACTCAACGCAGCATACATCTTGCAAACGAAAAATTATTTATCACCTGCAGAGAAACAACCCCAATCGATTTATTAATTATTACATAACCCAGGCTGGTGGGGACCTTTCTGGGGCACTCTGTATTTATATTGGCGTGGCTTGGGCAAAATTTTTGCAAGACTGTTCAGATTCACATCGCCTTTTATTAAAAAAGGATTTGTTTTGTCAAAGCCTCATCTCAAAAAGGCTGCAACGGGGATCACGTTTAATTCTGCGCAGAGAGAGAGTCTGGTAACTGAGAGAGTCTGGTAACTCACAGGCAGAGAGGCACTTGAGGGGCGAGATTAGGCAGCTCAAAAGTAACCAATCAGAAAAAAGATGGAAATCCAGACTGTATCGCACGACGCTTTCGTTTTCTAGCTGTAGTAAAAAATAGCGTCTGGCAACGGCGCAAACATCTTTTATTTTTTTTTTAGAAGAAATGCTTTTAGCACTTCTACTTTTGGTTTTAAAGACATTTGAGTCATTTAGAACAGAGGAAAGAGCTGCAGCAAACTCCGCCGCTGTCCTTGTAGTTTATGAGAAACTGAGCATCGCTGTGTGTGGCATCCGCAATGCTGTAGTTTTTTTAGCTGTAGTCAAAAATGGAGTCTGGCGACAGCGCAAACATCTTTTTTTTAGAAGAAAGGCTTTTAGTGCTTCTACTTGTGTCCAAGTCATTTAGACCAGAGGAAAAAGCCACAATGAACTCCGCTTCAGTCGCCATGTTCGACAAACTTGGTATTGTGCTGTGTGACGTACGCTACTCAGCGCTGATTGGCTCGGTTAGAATTCTCATGGGGTGGGGTCATTTGAGTAGGAGAGTTTCCAGAGCCTTTCTCTGTGCAGAATTAAACAGAGGAGAAGTCTGGCAGGCCAGGCTATCCTTTCCAGGAGTGATGCTGGAAAACTAGCTCATGAATTTATTACATCAAGACTAGATTACTGTAATTCATTACTCTCAGGAAGTCCACAGAATGTAGTTAAAAGACTTCAGTTTGTCTAAAATGCTGCAGCTAGAGTTCTGATGAGAATTAACAAGAGAGATAATATCTCTCCTGTCTTAGCTTCCCTACAAATCAATGCGGAGCGGTTTGTTGCAGTGAACATGTGCTGTGCGTGTGCATGAATAATGAGTAATTGCCGTGTATTGGTTATATAGTTGTAAATATATGCTAGCCCATGTATGTATGTTGTTTTTCAGTTAAACATTTTCTGTGTTACTTAGACCTGTATTTGGTTCACGTTAACAATTGTTTATTCTAATTGTATTTTATGTATTTATTTACAGAAACCACACCCACTGAAACATATTCAGATTAAAGGTCATAAAGTTGTGGACATTTCTGTGATTAAAGGAACCCGAATAATAATGACTGTGGATCTTTCCTTCATCATATAAGTCACCTGTGCCTTCTTACCGAGGATAGGAATATCCAGCTGTAACCAGCCAGTTTATTACGCACACACGTCCAGTACAAGTGGTCCTTCGAGCCGGAGTTGTGGTTGCAGTCTTTCCTAACATGGCGATATCCCGATTTGATGAACAAACTGGTGCCCGGCCCAAGAGGATTCATTGGGTCCCAGGATACCTGGACTACTTTATTGTGACTTTTCCACCGCAGCCTACTAACCTGGCCCCACCTGAATACGGCCATGAATATTCCAGTTGTCCATACCTCAGTAGTATAATAACCCACCTTTCGTCAAACATTTTGACAGGTCGATTGTTCTTTGACCTTTTGACCTTTCAGGTCTATTGTTCATTTTGACCTTTGACCTTGCCCCCCTTCCCTATCATCAATCAAATGGACATTTGTATTGTTCAACGACCAGATGGCCTAGACCCCCCACGCCGTAGCAACAATGGCGTATTGTTGAACGACCAGATGTCCATGACCCCCACGTCATAGCCTAATGTGTGTAATGGCGCGTGAAGTTTCTTTTTGTGTTAGCCCAGCGGTTCCCACAACCCGCCTTTTCTAGTGACTGCACCCCGAGCTAAAATTCTTCCTGAATCACTTGACATTTTATTTCCACCAAATTAAACCACAACATTAACTTACTTCTTCACCTAACCAAAGATCTGAGTTCAACACTCAGGATTTGTAAAGCTGACCTTCTTTTGATGGCGGGTGTCAGGGCAGCCCTGTTGGATTATCTCCAAGTCCCACAGCGCTCCTTGACTAATTACAGGCTGCAGTGAAAGTCTGTGTGAGTGCTCATGTCTCTCTCCACGTTTGGCCTGTTTTCTGCAGAGAGAGCTGCAGTGCATTGCTAGATCAGATATGTTCATCACCTAAATTCAACACACAGAAAGTTTTGTCATCTAAATTGTACTGCAAATGCAGAGAAGCAAGAAAAAGAAGGATATTTATTGTCACCAGTGAGAACCACATCAGTCTGACGCTGCAGCCATTATAATGCATTTACCAGCCCTTACTGAAACACCATATCAGTCTAACCTCTTGGACTTTTTATCTCCAAAATATCTAACATGACATGGCTCACTGACAGTGGATGAGTGCGGCCTAAGTGAATGACTGCCCCTCACGCTGGCCAAGTACTTATGAAATGGTTGCACGTCTCCTCAAAGTTAAAGAATCTGTTTGTGAAGTAGCAAACAAGATGGGATGCTCTCTTTGATTTACTCAGCCATCTGGCAGATGTTCACAAAGTGCTTTTCTCCCCAAATAAAAGATATTTGGATTTCGTATGTTCAGTCTTAAACTTTGTGTTTAAATGTGTTATTTACATGCAGCTCACTGACACTTTTTGACCAGAACAAAAACTATTGTGTAAAACAGGTTTCTTTCTGTCCAGCAGCACCTCAAATAATGGGTGAATCATCAGAGGCTGTAAACACACACACACACACACACACACGGACTGAGTGAAGATGAGGTTTCAATCGAAGATATTTTGGACGATATTTTAGCATCCCAAGCCTTTTCAAACGAGGTCGATGAAATTCTAACAAATTCATCTCAACCTTCACCACATGCTGTAGATGAAATTTTGAGACAAATACAACACCAGCAGATCGGAGGGAGCGTAAACGCAGCTTTTAACCAGCGTGAAATTAGAGAGAGAGTGTCTTTTCAAGCAATCAACGACCCAGCCAAGTTTTATATTAATCTGATGCAAATATTAAGCAGGTTTGCTGAAAGAGGACGTCAGATTGCACGTCCCAATGATAGGGTTCAGTTTGAAATTAATACTTTGCACACGACGCACCACGTTATTTTTAATTATGACGGGTCAAATATGTTAAATCAGCTTCAACATTTACTGGATCGAATAGTCCAATCAAATGAAGCATTAGCGGCCGACAACGAATTTAATTTCAGACTGCAGGTGATAAATAACCCTTCTGGCGGGGGGAAACGAAAAATCGAAACCATTCTGGACCACGAATTAGTCAATAAAAAACGAAACCATCTCATCTGCCCTCCAGACACCAGTCAGCCGTTGTGTTTTGCGCTAAGCATAGCCGGCCTGTTAAATCCCTCAGCGAGAGATACAGAATTATTGAATGTGGCAAAAAATATCCATCATCAGGCAGGGCTTCAGGAACAATCACCCGTTTCATTTAGCGACGTGATTCGATTTGAAAATATTGTTCAAAGGAAAATAATCATTTTTTACAGATCCGACAAAATAATTTCTAAATTTGAAACAGATTTCAGCGATCGGTCAAATCCGCTGTTCATTTTGCTACTGAATCAGCATTATTACGGAATAAAAAATATTAAAGGTTTCTTAGGAGCCAAATATTTTTGTTCATGGTGCTTTACCCCTTATCAAAATATGAACGGACATCATTATAAATGGTTCTGTCGCGTGTGTAATACCGATTTATGCAAACGGGCAGAAACGTCTCTCAGCACATGTCCTGATTGTAATCGAATATGCCAAAATGTAATATGTTTTCAAACTCACAAAACACCTGTTTTCAGGCCTCAAGCAGACAGGGCAGTTTCTCCTTGCGAAATGTTTAAAAAATGCACGATTTGTAAACAAACTTATTACATCGCTATGGGTGGAAATGGCTCACAGCACGTTTGCTCCGCGACCAAATGCATCGTTTGCAAACAGTCGGCGGTCACGGATGACCATCGCTGTTTCATTCAGCTTGAAAAAAAAGATGACGGTTTAACGGAAAAGGTTATTTATTACGATACTGAAACGTTTACGGATCAGAACGGCGTGCATACACCTTTTTTAATCTGTGCAAAATCCGATTCAGGCGAGGTTTGGGAAAAATATGTTTTAGGATGCGTTAAAGATTTTATTATGCAGATGAGGCGGCCTAAATTCAACAATTATACATTTGTTGCACACAATGCGTGTGGATTTGATGCTTATATAATTTTGAGAGCTATGTGTCAATTAAAAATTGTTCCCAAAAATATTCTCATGCAAGGTTGTAAAATCTTGAGTTTTAACGATCCAGATTTTGGGTTGAGATTTATAGATTCGTTAAGTTTTCTCATGATGAAACTAGCCAACCTCCCAGCTGCTTTGGGTTTTACAGATAAAACTAAAGGTCATTTTCCTCACAGATTTTCATCGCTTGAACATCTGAATTATAAAGGGTCTTATCCAGATATCAAAGATTACGGGTTTGAACAAATGTCTCCAGAGCATAAAAATATATTTTTAGAATGGTACAACGATGTGACTAAACATTAGCTGTTTGATTTTAAGAAGGAAGCGATGTTTTATTGCAGGAACGATGTGGAAATTCTGCGTAAAGCATGTGGTATTTTCAGAGAGGAGTTTTTTAATGAAACGGGGATCGATACGGTGAAATCTGTCACGATCGCTTCAGCTTGCATGCGCGTGTTTAGATCAAAATTCCTAAAACCAGACACTTTGGCCATCCCTTGTCCGCTCGGTTATCGACCGCAACAAAAACCATTTTCAAGTTCAAGCATCGTGTGGCTAGAATGGGTTTCACACAGTCAAAATGTAGACATTCAACACGCTTTAACGCCTTTGGGGGAGCGTAAAGTGGGACCTTTTTTTCTCGACGGATATGCTGTGATTTCAGGCGTTGACAACGGGTTTGAGTTTATGGGTTGTTTTTTCCACGGCTGTCCAAAATGTTTCCTGCCGTCAGCCATCTGTCCTCTGAGAAAAATCACTTTTGGTGAAATTTATGACAAAACCGTCGAAAAGCTTCAGACGTTGGAAACTGTGCATCGATTAAAAATGAATGTCATTTGGGAACATGACTGGCATGAGATGGTAAAAACTGATCCGGACGTGAAACAGTTTGTCTCAAGATTTGACCCCCCGCCAGCTCCGCTTTCACCTCGTGACGTGCTGTACGGAGGCAGAACATGCCCGGTTCAGCTGAGGCGTACGGTGCAGAGCGATGAAAAAATTCACTATGTGGATTTTACGAGTCTGTACCCTTACGTAAACGCCACTCAAAATTATCCCATCGGGCCTCCCAAAATTCATGTTAAAAATTTCAGAGATCCGAGTCAGTATTTTGGACTGACCAAAGCGGTTGTCTATCCACCCAGAAAACTGTTTTGCCCTGTTCTGCCTTTTAAAACATCCTAAGGTAAACTAGTTTTTACACTATGTCATACATGTGCTGAAATGAATAACCAATTTGATTCTTGTTCACACAGTGCGTCTCAACGTGCTTTGACGGGTGTATGGGTGAGTGATGAGTTCAATTACGCGTTGCAGTCAGGCTACCGTCTGGTGAAAATGATTGAAGTCTGGGATTTTGAGAAAAGCAGCAAAGACGTGTTTGCAGGTTACATTAAGACGTTTCTCAAACACAAACAGCAAGCTTCAGGTTTTCCTGAAGGACTGAGTGACGATGAGTCGAAAAAAAAATACGTTCAGGACTACGAGCTCCGTCAGGGGATACAATTAGATGCGTCAAAGATTCAACACAATCCAGCTAAGCGTGCCATTTCAAAATTATGTCTCAATTCACTCTGGGGAAAGTTTGGCCAAAGAGATGATCTTGTGCAGACCACATTTGTTCAAAAACCTGATGAATTTTTTGACCTTCTGTTTTCAGGAAAATATGAAGTTAAATTCTTCAGCTTTGTCACTTCACGAGCTGTTCTGGTGCAACACACCTTGACAGATAAATGCCCCGCGACTCCTGGCAGAAGCAACAACATATTCATCGCAGCTTTCACCACAGCTCATGCCAGATTGAAATTATTAAATGCCTTGAACAAACTGGGAAATCGTGTCATTTATTACGATACAGATTCTGTAATTTACTCTGTTAAAGAGAATGAGTTTGCTTTACCAACAGGATCGCTTCTGGGGGATTTGACCGATGAATTGGGAGGTGACAGCATCCAAGAGTTTGTGTCCGCTGGTCCTAA
Organism: Nothobranchius furzeri; assembly: GCF_043380555.1. Classification (NCBI taxonomy): domain Eukaryota; kingdom Metazoa; phylum Chordata; class Actinopteri; order Cyprinodontiformes; family Nothobranchiidae; genus Nothobranchius; species Nothobranchius furzeri. Next base: position 67,329,701 of record NC_091753.1, on the reverse strand, counting down.
AACGTATGCTTACAAAACCCGGGACCGCCAGCAGGTGGTGATAAAGGCTAAGGGTATCACACAGTCATTCATTTCATCTAATCACATCAATTTTGACAGCTTGGCGCAGCTGGTGGAGGGTTACATCGCTGGAGAGAGGGGGAGGTTTTTGCAAACTCAACAGGATGTCATCAAGAGGAATAAAAAGGCCTCATTCTCTCAAATTTTCATTTGTGAAAAGGTTTCGTGTGATTTTTGATAAAAGGAGGTTGTTTGCTGATGGGACGACAGAACCATTCGGGTATTAAAAATGGAAACTGATTTTGACGCTAGACTGAAAGCTCCATTCAGTGTACAAATTGCTGGTCCATCAGGCTGTGGAAAAACCTTTTTTGTAAAAAGTATTTTGGAAAATTGTATGCAATGTTTAACTGAAATGCCAAAAAACATTGTGTGTTTTTTTCCATCTTATCAACCTATGTATGATGATCTTTGTAATAAAAGTATTAGATTCATTCAAGGTCTCCCGCCTTCATTCGACGATGATGATTTATTCCCATCGGGTCAAAACCACTTGGTGATCTTGGATGACATGATGTCTCAAACGTCCACCCATCCTGGAGTGTTAAAATTATTTACACAGCCGAGACATCACAGAAATATGAGCGTCATTTTAATCACTCAAAATGTTTTTCATCAAGGAAAACATAGTCGTTCCATCAGCTTAAACACTAATTATTTGATTTTGTTTAAAAACCCTCGAGATAAATTGCAAATCAATGTTTTAGCAAATCAAATCTACCCTACCCAGAAAAGATATTTCATGGAGAGTTTTCAAGACGCTACGTTGGAACCATACGGATATTTAATAGTGGATTTAAAAGCGGAAACGCCAGAATCTTTTCGTCTTCGTACGCGTTTACTTCCGGATCAGCTCACTGTGGTGTATTTACCTAAAACAGATCCATGTCAGCCAGGATAAAACGCAACGCCAAGATTCTACGTGCTTTGTCACGTATGAAGCCTCGCCAACGTCAGTTTTTAAAAGGGTGCTCCGAGGACGTTCTCAAGGCTTTGTGCGAGATAGCTTTAAACGTGATCAAAGGAAATATTCGTCTGTCACCGCGTCAATTTCAAAAGTTGTCTAAAAGCAAAACGGTGCTCAGGCAGTTGACTCATAACAAAACTAGCCTTTTTAAAAAAAAGAAGCATTTAGTCGGCCAGAAAGGCGGATTTCTACCCATACTACTAGCAGCCGCTGCGCCTTTGATCGGGGAACTGATAGGTGGCTTAATAAGGAAATAAACGATGGCTTCTCAAAAAATGTTTATGGTGACCCCCGAACAATTACGTCAGCTTGTTAAACCTACGATACGGGACGTGGCTGAAGAGAATCTTGACTCTGAAATGAAATTAATTATGCAGGAGATGGGATTAACGCCGTATGAGAAAATTAAAAAATACAACGCGCTGCTACAGCGTTATTTAAAGCTGTTGAGAAGCGGATTACACGAAAGTGCAACTCCCATTGAACCAACCGCTGTGACAGCTGAACCAGCTTTAGAAACAGCCGCGGACACACTCATTAATGAGACGCTACAGAATCTTCCTGTACGCGGAAGGAAAAACGCCGAGTACTTGCTGAAGATGACACGATTAAACTGGACTCCGACGGGGGAATTTAAATATAAAGGCGATGTGCAGAAAGGATCACACATCCTTGACTTGATTAAAAACATCAGCAACCCGTTAAAAAAACATCCACAATCAGAACCGACGGGTTGGATTCATTTCCTAAAAACTCTGGTAGAAAAAAATGTACCCTTATCTATCGTGTCCAATCCGCTAGCGAAACGTCAGATTACGCAACTCAGGAATGAAGGGGGTGTGCTTCCGGATTCTGAAGACGGTGTTTTGAAGAAGAAGAAAAGACCGAAGAGAGATATCATTTTATCACCAAGTTGGACCGATATCCCCACTTTGAAGAAAGAACCAAAGAGGGATATCATTTTATCACCAAGTTGGACTGATCCCCCCACTTTGAAGAAGAAATGGATCAGCTTTTCACCTTAACTCTCTTGTTTGCTCAATAAAACTTTATTCAAAACAAATTTCACAGTCCGTGACATTCTTTAAACATTTCAAAAGTACAATTCACCTGTGTAAAGTATAAATCATGACGTTTGATACAATTTGAAAATTTTTTAACAAAATGATAAACCATAGCATCATTCTTATCTACATTTTTATGATATTTAGACAGAATTTGTTTCAGACAAAGCCCACAAGCCTTATGACACAGGAAAAAAACACAATGCTGGCCACAACGGTCGGATGCAAAACTCTGTAGCTGACGATCTTGATATTGTATTCGCGAACAACGTTGTGTTAGAAAATTCAGGATGTTTTCAGGGTAATATTTAAATTCAGGCGATAGACCGTAAGAGTCAAAAAATGTCCCGAGGCCATTTTGTTCCACAGCTAGCGCCAACCAGTGTTCACCGGGTAAATGGGCAGGATGAGTGTTCACCACAAAGTAGGCCGGTAATTGAATGTTTTTTGGGACGGTAGACAGCTGATCAGATGCGTACACGCCGCAAAAATAATCTCCCAGCAGGTTCGATAATATTCCGTCCAATTCGTGATTATCCATTAATAATAATCCACCAATACCTCTCTCTTTGAGTTCATCTCCAGAATGGAGTCGTAACACGCATACACAATGAGTGTAGCTGTGGATCTCAGAGGTTCTCCAAAGCGCATCTCCATCCTCAGGTTGCCGGTGGAAACGGTTGAAAGCACCTCCGAGTCATCCGCTGTGTTCAGGTTAAAGGCAAAGAGTGTATACCCCTGTTGATATTCCAACCTATTAATCGATAGAGGCAAATCTTTCAAGTGTCTGGAGGTGGCTGTAAACAGATTATAAAATTCTCTGACCGATGTTCCCTGGTAAAAAGTAGGTTGAAAGGCTTTCGAAGGAATCTGTTTTCCGTCTCTGGACAACGCCAGATATTCCACATTCATGTGGCGAAAATTAAATGGAGAAAGGTCCCTGCGTCCTGTGTAAGCCTCGTGGTCCACCAATCCCAAGACGATATATTTAGGAATGGCGCCAAGAAAGAGGTTCTCCAGATTACATATCCTCGAATTTTGTGGATTGGAATAAGTTTTGACGGTCACGCGTGAAAGCGGATACAGGGCGTTTGCTTTTAGTAAAGCAGACACGTGACCCAAACGTACGGTGGGTGAAATATTAACTTTCTTCACAAAAAGCGATGCACCCAGCAGTTTCAGCTTGTAGGTGGAATCACGTGCCCCCATCAGGCAAAAAGCATTGCACGCTCGTGTCAGTTTAATTCTGAGATCGACAGAATTTAAAAGAAGTCTTTCACAGAAAAATATATCAGAATGCAGGGGTCCTATCAGATCCACTTCTCTGGAGTTTTCTGTAAAAGTTGCTCGTTGATTAAGGCCTAAATTGCGTCCGTTAATTACAGTGATTGAATCGTGCGCACCTGCGGTGTCTTTGAAGAACAATCCCGTGCTGAATTGAGATTTCAAACTCGCTTCAGAAAAGTTCAGCAGGGTTTCGATAATCGCCCTGTACGGGTGCGTGGAGCTGGACTGTGAAATTAGACGGTCGCCGAGAACCACGTCACATTGTGAGAACATCGTGTTTATCGGGTAATTAATCAGAGCGGTGGCAGCACCATCAGCTAGCGGGCTGCCGTCATCGTTTGTAATTTTCACCCGCAAAAGTAGAAGAGTGTCGTTTAAATCCAAATATTTCTCTCCATCTCCGGGGACAAAAAATTCTAAAGGCTCGCCGTCCGTCAGGGCCGCTATGGGTAAAATTTCGCTGTAGATCTTATCTTCGATAGACAACTGCGTCATGGGGACGGTGAAGAGGTCCAATTCACTCAGCGTACATTCTGACTGCTGTGGAGCAGTGACATGATTAAAAAATATCAGAGCCCGGCTGACGAGACTTCTTCCTCTTTTGCTTGCGTTTTGTAACTGGAGCTTTGATGCGCCGGTCGCTTCATCATGTAGATGTCTTTAAACGCCTGCCGGGGGGGTCTTTTGCGAACTCGCCTCGACAGAACCATGAGGCCTGACCCCTCTTGGGCATTAGGGTCAGTGATTTTACCGACGGCTCTCGTCAACACATCTGACACAATTCCGGTAGCGGCCTTTTTGAGATGCGGTTTAGCCAGAGCAAATCCTTTTTTAACAAAAGGTGATATGAATCGAAACAGTCTTGAAAATATCGATCCAAAGCCACGTCCGTACATATAAAGAACATCGCTAAAACCTGGTAAACCATGACCGGCCTGAGTGATGTAATAATTGATAAAACGGTTGGGATCGTTTCTCTGCAGGTGATAAATCATGTTTGCAAGACGTACAAGCGTAACTGACTCTCTCACCCTGTTTCACGAGCGTTATATTATTGTATTTCTCTGATGTGCGGGCCTGAAATGAAGCCTCACCGTTGTTTTTCCGTATAAGAAGTGAATCGGCTCATTCTGATCAGATTTTATTTCGATATGAATGCTTTCTATATGATTCGTAGAAATGCTGATGTAATCCACAGGGTTAAACATGTCAGGTACGATCGGCTGAGCTGGAGTGTGGCCTGGAGACCCAGGCGCGGAGAGACTGGTATTTGGTCGTGACTGATTACAGCGTGGGAAGTTCTCTTCCCGGATGGTCTTTAGAGTTGGCAGATTAGGCTTAGTCGTTTTAGAATAGGTTGGCGTCTATCGTGAGATGATGACTGAGTGCCGGCTCAGCTGTGACAGGTCCTTAAATAGGCTCAGCGGGATGACGTCACCGGGAAGCGTCAGTGACAGGGATGCTGGGAACTGGAGTGCAGTGCCAGCCAGGCCCGCAGAGGAGGTTAAGAGGAGGAGTTCATGACAGGACCCCCCCCCCCCCCCCCGCGAGGGATGGCTCCAGAAGGCCCAGGGCGACAAGACCAGAACTCAGCCAACAGGGAAGGATCCAGAAACGAGCGGGCAGGCTCCCAGCTACGCTCCTCCGGACCGTAACCCTGCCAGTCCACCAAATACTGCCATCCCCGGCGAAGGGCGTCCAGAATCTTGCGGACGGTGTAAACGGGGTCCCCATCGACATCTCGGGGCGTCGGCACCCGGGCCGGAGGCGGATGGAGGGGAGATGACACCACCGGCTTGAGCTGTGAGACGTGGAATACCGGGTGCACCTTAAGAGTGGAAGGGAGGCGCAGCTGGTAAGCGACCGGACCGAGGACATCTCGGACTTGGAAGGGTCCCAAAAAGCGGGGCGACAGCTTCCTGGAACCAGCCGGCAACCGGAGGTTAGCGGTAGAAAGCCAAACCTGGTCACCTGGCTGGAACACAGGGCCGGGCCGGTGGCGGCGACAATGTTGTCGGGAGTACTCCGTATTAGCCCGGGTGATGGCGGTGCGAGCCCTGATCCAAGCGAGACGGCAGCGGCGGACCATATCCTGAGCCGCCGGAACCTCCACCTCCGGCACCTGATGGTCGAAAAGAGGGGGCTGGTATCCGTAGCAGGTCTCGAAGGGTGATAGACCTGTGGCGGAGGACGTCTGGAGGTTGTGTGAGAGCTCCGCCCACAGGAGGTAATTAGGCCAGGTGGATGGTTGAGACGAGGCGAAGCAGCCTAAGTAACGCCCGAGCTGCTGGTTTGCTCTCTCCGTCTGACCATTAGTCTGGGGATGATAGCCTGACGACAGACTGGCGGAAGCGCCCACCAACCGACAGAACGCCTTCCAGAAACGTGAGATGAACTGGGGTCCTCTGTCAGACACCACGTCCTGGGGAAATCCGTGGAGCCTCACCACATGATCGAGGATGAGCTCCGCTGTTTTCTTAGCCGTGGGGAGCCCTGCCAGAGCCACTAAGTGCACAGCTTTCGAAAAGCGGTCGGTGATGGTGAGGATGGTGTCCAGGTGGTCGGCAGCGGGGAGCCCCGTGACAAAGTCCACACCTATGTGCGACCACGGCCTTTTGGGCACAGGGAGCGGTTGCAATTCCCCGGCTCCAGGTTGGGTGGAGGACTTAGACCGGGCGCAAGTGTCGCATGCAGCGGTGTATTCACGCACGTCCTTTCTCATAGAGGGCCACCACAGGGCCCGGCGGAGGAACTGGAGGGTACGAGCCTGGCCTTGGTGTTCCGCGAGCCGTGAACTATGCCCCCACCTCAAGGCCTCCTATCGACACACGGCCGGAACGTGAAGGCGGTTAGGAGGCGTCTCTGGGGGCGCCGGGTCAGCCGGGAGAGCGGCCCGGATGGAGGCTTCCAGGGGCCATTGCAGGGCGGCCAAGAACCGTTCGGTCGGGAGGATGGACATCGGTTCAGGAGGCCTTGGATCCTGGGTGTGTTGACGGGAAAGGGCGTCCGCCTTGAGGTTCTTTGAGCCGGGGCGGTAGGCGATGTGAAAGTTATAAGGTTCGAAAAAGAGGGCCCACCGGGCCTGACGAGGGTTGAGTTGGCGAGCGGTCTGAATATGGATGAGGTTCTGATGATCAGTCCAGATTAGAAAAGGAGTGGGGGTACCCAGGAGCCACTGTCGCCACTCCTCCAGGGCCCACTTTATCGCCAACAGTTCCCGGTCCCCGACCCCATAGTTCTGCTGAGTAGGAGAGAACTTCCGGGAAAAGAATGCGCAGGGATGGAGTTTGGAGTCCTGGCCACGTTGTGACAGTACGGCTCCCGCGCCCGTCTCAGAGGCGTTCACCTCCACAACGAAAGGCAGTGTTAGGTCCGGGTGGAGGAGGATGGGCTCGCTTACAAAGCGGCGGACCAGCTCATGGAAGGCAGCAACGGCCTCCGGGGAGAGGCGGAAAGGGCGAGGCTGATTGGTTGTTTTAGTCAGGGAAGTTAATGGTGACGCCAGGGCGCTGAAATTGCGGATAAACCGGCGGTAGAAGTTGCAGAACCCCAGGAAACTCTGCAGCTGCTTCAGGGTCTTTGGTAGTGGCCACTGCGCAACCGCCTGTACCTTCTGTGGGTCCATGCGCAGGCCCTGGGAGGAGATGATGAATCCCAGAAACGAGGTGGACTCCTGGTGGAAGGCACACTTCTCCAGTTTACAGAATAAGTTGTGCTCCAGGAGGCGTGACAGAACGGCTCGAACATGCTGGGTGTGTTCCTCGGCCGTGCGGGAGTAGATGAGGATGTTGTCTAAATAAGCAAAAACCCAACGGCCCAGCATGTCACGGAGGACATCAGTGATGAAACGCTGAAAGACGGCAGGGCTGTTGCAGAGGCCGAAGGGCATGACCAGGTACTCATAATGTCCAGTGGGTGTAATAAAAGCGGTTTTCCACTCCTCCCCCTCCTTTATGCGGATGAGGTTGTACGCACTGCGGAGGTCCAGCTTGGTAAACAGTGTGGCTTGGGCGGTCGCGTCCAAAGCTGTGCTCATTAAAGGGAGAGGATGGCGGTCCCTTATGGTGATCTTATTCAACCCACAATAGTCTATACAGGGCCGGAGGTCACCCTCCTTCTTCTTCACAAAGAAGAACCCTGCCGCCCCAGGAGACGTGGAATGTCGGATAAACCCCTTCCGGAGAGCCTCGTTGATATAAGCATCCATCGCCTGGGTCTCTGCCGGGGAGAGCGAGAACAGCCGACCCCGAGGCGGGGTGGTTCCGGGCTGAAGCCTGATCTCCAGATCGTAGGGGCGATGAGGAGGCAGCTTGGTGGTAGGCTCCTTTGCAAAGACCCGAGCCAGATTGTGGTATTGGAGTGGAAGGAGTGTTAAATCCACATCCTTGGGTGGTGTCTCCCTAGGCTGTGATCCTGGAAGGAGTGTTAAATCCACATCCTTGGGTGGTGTCTCCCTAGGCTGTGATCCTGGAGACGGATGATGAAGGCGACAGTTAACACCCCACGCCATGACTTTACCAGGAGATGTGAGGGTCATGGAGGCGGAACCAGGAATGACCCAGAATGAGAGGAGTCGTGGGGGCGTGAATGACCAAGAAATGAAGGGTCTCTATGTGTTCTCCGATGGTCATCCGGAGGTTCTGGGTTCGGTGCGTGATAGGATATGGCATGAGAGAGCGACCATCCACTGAAGTGACGGGAACGGGGTGATCGAGGAGAGTGAGTGGAATCTTGAGCCGGTTGACCAACCCCTGGTCGATAAAGCTTTCTGCAGCTCCGGTGTCGAGGAGAGCCACCAGGGGGACCGGTCCTTGGCTCAGCTGGAAGGAGACCGGGAGGGTGGTGTGATGAGGAGCTGCATGAATGGAGGCTCCGGGTGAGACTGCTCCTACACCGACCCGGAGGAACCGTTTCCCGGGCGTATGGGGCATGTTGCCCGGGGATGGCCCAGATCCCCACAATAGGCGCATCGCCCCTCCCGAAAACGTCGCGCCCATTCCTCGGGGGGCAAATGACCCAGTTGCATGGGTTCCTCCGTGGGTTGGTTCTCCTGACGGCGGGGGAACGTTCTGGGTTGTATGGGAACCGCCCTCGCTCCTGGTCTGGTGAGAAGGCAGCGATCCAGCTGGAGAGCCAGGTCCACAGCCTGGTCCAGGGAGGTCGGGGCCTCGTGTCCGATCATGCCCTCCCGGATGCGAGGTGACAATCCCTCCAAGTACACAGCCTTCACCGCGGCATCACCCCAGGTCAGACGGGCAGCGGTGGTTCAGAAGCGTGACGTATACTCGGCCACGGTCTGAGAGCCCTGCCGAAGCTGGAGCAGGCGTGTCTCGTCTGCGACCTCGCTGCTGGGATGCACAAATGCCTTCTTCAGTTCCTTCACAAAGGTTTCATAATCGTTGCACACGGGAGACTTCTGGTTGTACAGGGCAGCCGCCCATTCACCGGCTCGCCCCGTCAGCAGGGAGGTTAACAGGGCAACGCGAGAGCAGGAAGTCGGGTAGCGTGCCGGCTGACACTCGAAAGTCATTGACAGGAAGGCCAACATGCCCTCCGGGGATCCTTTAATCCCATCCCATTTGTCGGGGAGACTTAGAAACGGCTCCACAGTGTTAGAAGTGGCAGATGCCTGACGTTGGAGTGCCGAGGAGAGTTGGACGACCAGTTCGGTGACAGAATCTAATTTGGATGCTTGGCGATCAGTAACAGCACGAAGCTGGTTGTTCTCTATTCGAAGTTGGGCGTTTTCCGCCTCTTGGCGTTCTACACGGCTGAGCAGCTGTGCAACGTCTGCTCGCAGCTGTGCGATCTCCGCTGGGTCTACTCGGGACTCAGTCATCCTGTCAGGTACGATCGGCTGAGCTGGAGTGTGGCCTGGAGACCCAGGCGCGGAGAGACTGGTATTTGGTCGTGACTGATTACAGCGTGGGAAGTTCTCTTCCCGGATGGTCTTTAGAGTTGGCAGATTAGGCTTAGTCGTTTTAGAATAGGTTGGCGTCTATCGTGAGATGATGACTGAGTGCCGGCTCAGCTGTGACAGGTCCTTAAATAGGCTCAGCGGGATGACGTCACCGGGAAGCGTCGGTGACAGGGATGCTGGGAACTGGAGTGCAGTGCCAGCCAGGCCCGCAGAGGAGGTTAAGAGGAGGAGTTCATGACAAAACACATGAGTGACCGTGTGACCGAAGGTCCCTTCAACTTTCACCGTACGTAATAAAGGCGCAAAGACGTCGCCGACCTACTGCTTGGTCACGACATCCGTGTAGCAGTAAAATTGATATAGACCGCCTGTTAAATCGGGGGGATGAGGCGACGATTTGATCGGTTCATCGAAGCCGGAAGTACCTTCAGGCGTCAACCACTCACCCGCGTTGAAACCTAACAGATAGGCCAGAGGCGCTAAAAATCTAAATTCTATTTCATCGCCGATCTGATATTTGAGAATGGGGTCGGGGAATCTGTGAATGAGATAGAAATCAGGATCAATCTTTCTCATAGCAGTCTCACATTCCATTCTAAGTGTTTGGATAGCTTTATAATATCCGGGAGTAATCGGAGCTCTGTTGATTTTCTTAGGTTCTTTCACTCGTCGCCATTCAACAAACGCACGATCGTTCGGTAAATTAAACCATGAGTGCACGTAAGTGATTTCAGACAGTCCCACTTGCCACCTGCCATTGAGATTGATGTGACGGGCTAGATCGGTTCTGTAACTGGCAATCGTGTTATTTTTAAACACTTCGTTACTGGCATTAGAGGGTAATGTGATATAAAAACCCTCCTCTTGTCTCAGATCCATTTTTTTATTGTATCTGTTTTTAAACGTCGTACAGGTCTGAGGCTTTAATCCAACTGGAAAATTTTTGAGGCCAGCCAAGCCATTTAACAAAAACTTGCTTCTGGCCTCTGTAAGTTCTGCGCTTTAAAATTTTTTCAACGTGGAAGGATCGTTCGGTCGATAAGTTTACTTTCTGCAATTTGGGTTCATAAAATGAGCCTTCAATTTTTTCCCCATCAAAATCTTTGAGTTTATAAACCGGTGGTGATCGATGAAGACACTCGTCCACGGTGAACAGCTCGTGCGTGAAACTCTGCTCATATTTTTTTATCAAAAACACCTCTGAGTTTGGAAATTCTCACAACGTCACCCCTGTTAAACTTCATTTTCTTTGCAGGCTTCAGTGTGGTGGTCCCGTAAAGGTTGCGAAACACTTGCCATTGATTTTCCGTGTTAACTTCAAAGGGGGCCATTTTGATAGAAGAATGGTAGCTATGATTATAACCTTTCACCAAATCTTGAATCACATCTATGTAGCGACGGGTGTTTTTGGCTGTGAAATATCTCCACATTCTACCTTTTAGAGTCCTGTTAAATCTCTCCACAACGCTGGCCTTTACGCTGCTGGCTGTGGCAAAATGCACAATTTCGTGTTTCTTCATGAGGGCTTCAAATTTCTTATTAAAAAATTCTTTACCAGAATCCGTTTGCAATTTTTTAGGGACACCGCTGTCTTTCAAAACTGAAGCAAAAGCTTCTGTAACATCTTTCCCCGATTTGTTTTTCAGGGCTCGTACATAGGCTTTCTTTGAAAATACATCTATGACAGTTGATAGGTAATTAAAGCCGTCGTTTGATTTTGACAAGGCCTGCATGTCGCATAAGTCAGCTTGAAACTGTTTTAGCGGCCCTGAGACAAAAACCTTATTTCTCGGAAAATTAACTCTTGCAGGTTTGTGGAGTGTATAAGCGTCTTGTTCTGAGAGAAAATCGCGAGCCTTATCCGATGAAACTTTCTCCCCAATCTCTTTTTGGAAACCGGTTCTAAACCTTTCCACACCACCGTAACTACCCTGGTGTGTGTGTGTGTGTGTGTGCGTGTGTGTGTGTATGTTTACAGCCTCTGATGATTCACCCATTTGTTGAGGGTCTGACCTCATGAGGAAATTATTATGCAGTGATTTTCTCCAAAATGACTGTGCTTAAATTGCTCTGAAAAGCAAATAATCACATCAGCGCCAAGAAACTTCATTTCCCATGATGCTTTGCACACGGAAGCATTGTGATGACGTCACCGCCTAATACCAGAAACACGATCTGCGGGAGGCGGGAGCTTGGACAGCTTTCCCGCGACTTCTAAGACTATAAATCATGAATGAGACAAAGAAACCTCGTTCTTTTGCCCAGGATACCTGGCGGTAAGGACACGCTTGTCGAACGCTCCGACAACTTGAGCACGCGGAAGATCTAAGTGCCCAAGTTGAGCCACGCAACCGCTGGAAACCACTCCAACTCCATCGGGACCTGACTGGGAACGAGCGGAGCTCCATCCAGCTCTCAGAGACGCTGTAAGTTGTCAAACTCAGCCCAAAAGAAACTTCGCTCTCTTTGCGTCCAGCCCGTGGAGAAACACTCGTGGAGCCAAACAACGGAGAAAGCATCAAACCGACGGATGACGCTGAAAACTGCGGAGAAACACGGAGAACCGTCAAATCAAAACAGTGAGGGACGCCTCGCTCTTCTGGTGATCAGAAAACTCATTTTTCTCTCTCCTTTTCTCCTCCCGTTTCCTCTATAGTCCAGAATAAGCAATAAAACCGCGCTATTGCTTAAAAAGTAGCTTCGTGTCTTCCTCTTTCGCTCCCAAACACGTCCGCCGGGTCATTTTGAATAAATAAACTGCTTATTGATCATTGTTTGGTATCTTTAAATGTTTTCGGCCATGGCCAGGCTGATAAACTAAAAGATATTAACTTGTGATTAATCTTTTGTGTTGTTTCATGATCCTTTGAAATGTTTTGAGTGATTTAAGGTTAAGTTACTACTGATTCTAAGTGCTTTGGAAGTTAAAGTGCATGTTGCCACCCACACTTTAGCCAGACAAAGGGGTCAGCCATCTTGCATACAGACTCCATTTTAGAAACACACACACATACATACACACAAAACACCTTGAACATTATTTTGAATATACATCCTTTTATTATATCACATGGTTATTATTCATCTATGCCACTGTTTATTCATTTGACAAATTGTTAATTAAACGTTATAAAATTCAGATTTTCGTCTCCAGTAGCTTTGTTGTGTCGAAGAGAAGTCTCTGCTCCAAGGATTCTACGAACTTCAAGAAAGACTGATAAGAGTTTTGGATTCAATTTTTCCCCGGTTAAAGGGGAATGGTGCCCCGTATATCTAAGAATATCTTAATTAATTAATAAATCAGTAAATATTCTCATATTTACAGAATTTATTGAAGAATCCAAAAGTAAGTTAAAGCTTACGAATTGTTCGCTCCTAATAACCCCAACACATTATTTGAGGTGCTGCTGGACAGAAAGAAACCTGTTTTACACAATAGTTTTTGTTCTGGTCAAAAAGTGTCAGTGAGCTGCATGTAAATAACAGATTTAAACACAAAGTTTAAGACTGAACATACGAAATCCAAATATCTTTTATTTGGGGAGAAAAGCACTTTGTGAACATCTGCCAGATGGCTGAGTAAATCAAAGAGAGCATCCCATCTTGTTTGCTACTTCACAAACAGATTCTTTAACTTTGAGGAGACGTGCAACCATTTCATAAGTACTTGGCCAGCGTGTGGGGCAGTCATTCACTTAGGCCGCACTCATCCACTGTCAGTGAGCCATGTCATGTTAGATATTTTGGAGATAAAAAGTCCAAGAGGTTAGACTGATATGGTGTGTCAGTAACGGCTGGTAAGTGCATTATAATGGCTGCAGCGTCAGACTGATGTGGTTCTCACTGGTGACAATAAATATCCTTCTTTTTCTTGCTTCTCTGCATTTGCAGTACAATTTAGATGACAAAACTTTCTGTGTGTTCAATTTTGGTGATGAACATATCTGATCTAGCAATGCACTGCAGCTCTCTCTGCATTGGCTACAGGCCTCAACACAAGCTACCAAGAAACAGGTTTAACTGCTGATAGTAACAGTTTTTCAAGATGGGACCAAAGAGGATTAATAATGACGAAGTGGATGAAATTAAAAAATCACTTGACTTGCTGGCTGAAGAACTTACAACAGTCAGGCAACAGAAAAGTATTATGGATTTGGTACAAGAAGTAAAAAAACTGAAACAACAAAATGTTGAGAAGGACAAACAAATCTATATTTTGCAAAAACGAGTGGATGAACTAGAGCAATATTCAAGAATAAATGATGTTGTCATTACAGGAGTTGATATAAAACCTAGATCATATGCTCGAGCTGTAGCAAATAATAATGGGGAGGAACCAACTGATACAGATATGAATCATGTGGAAAGGCAGGTAACAACTTTCTTTCACTCAAAGGGTATTGAAATCAGTGAGAACAACATTGAAGCGTGTCATGTTTTATCAAGTAGGAATACGAAGGGAAAAGTGTCTGTGTTAATGAGATTTGTGAGCAGAAAGATGAAAAATTCACTCCTTAAGCAGGCAAAAAAGTTGAAAGGAACTGAGGTCTATGTAAATGAGCATCTGACAAAGTATAATGCAGAAATTGCAAAGAAAGCCCGTTTTCTGAGGAAGCAGAAAAAGATCCAGGGTACCTGGACTGCAAATTGTAAAATTTTTGTTAAATTGAATGGAACTCCAGAAGAAGCAAAGATACTGGTGATTAAATGTTTAGAAGATTTGGATCAATTTCAGTAAAAGAGATGATGGGATAGAGGAATGGAATGTGTAGATTAAAATATGAGGAAAATGAAATTTCATTTAGGACTTGATCTTTCAATGATATTTGGATTTTGAAACGTGATTAGTGTGAGGGAGATTAGAAATTTATAATGAACAGGATGACAAATGAACTACATATTGACACAAATATAGGCTGTAAAGATAGGTTTTGGGATTTTGACAGCAATATTGATCCTGATTACAATTTCTTTAATAATGAAATACATGAATGTAATTATTACAATGAAGAACAATTCAACATGAAGATGAAGTCAGAAAATAGTTTGACAATAGCTCATTTCAATAGCAGAAGCTTATATGCAAATTTTGACGCCATCAAGGAATATATAGCACAATTCAAGAAGCCATTTACTATCATTGCCATATCAGAGACATGGATAACACATAAAAAGGAAGGAACTTTTGAATTGCATGGATATGACTTTATCCACCAAGACAGAATAAGAAAAAAAGGAGGAGGGGTGGCACTTTATATTGACAAAAATCTTAATTACAAAAAAGCAGAAATGATGACGACTACTATTGAGGGAGTGATGGAATGTGTAACAGTAGAAATAAGCATGAAAAAGAAGAACATATTAGTAAGCTGTATATATAGAACACCAGGCTCTAAGATTGAAACATTTAAGAATAAAATGGAGGAGATGTTTACAAATTTGTACCAGAAGGGAGTGTTTATTTGTGGAGATTTCAATATAGACTTGCTAAATCCAAATAAAAACAAAAGTACAGAGGAATTTACTGATATAATGTCCAGTCTAGGTTTATTTCCATTGATAACCAGACCGACTAGAATAACATTACACTGCACTACTTTAATAGATAATATATTCACTAATTTAACGGAAGAAAAGGTGGAAAGTGGGTTATTAATAAGCGATATGAGTGACCATCTACCAGTTTTTGCTTCTTATGACTGTCATTATAAAAATTAAACAGAAGAAACTAACTATATGTATAAAAGAATGAAAACTGACCAGAGGTTAAATAGTCTTAAAAATGATTTATTAGAACAAGATTGGAATATTGTTTATGAAAAAAATGAAGTAGACCAAGCATATACCTTTTTAAATATATTTAAAAGTCAATTTGACAGAAACTGTCCAGTTATCAAAAATATTCAGAGGAATAAGTATAAAGAAAAACCGTGGATGACAAAAGGACTACAAACTGCATGCAATAAAAAAAAACACACTTTACCGAGAATTTATAAAAAACAGAACGACAGAAGCAGAACAAAAGTACAAAAGATATAAAAACAAACTCATAAATATAATGAGAAGGTGTAAACGTGAATATTTTATTAAAAAGTTAGAGCACAATAGAAACAACATAAAAGGCATCTGGAAAGTATTAAATGGCGTAATTAGGAAAGAGACAGGGAATAATAACTATCCACAACATTTTATAGAGAGAAAAAATAATATTACAAACATGAATGAAGCAGTGGATGAATTCAACAAATATTTTGTAAGCATAGGATGTAAATTGGAGGAAAAAATAATAGTTGATGAGATACAAACGGATGCCACAGAGTATGTTGAAAGAAATAAAAATTCTGTTTTTTTAAGAGCAGTTGATGAGAAGGAGATTTATGAGATAGTTAGAAATATGAAGAATAAAACCAGTACAGACTGGAACGATATTGATATGAAAACACTGAAATGTGTGATTGAGGGCATTGTAAAACCATTAACACACATTTGTAATCTTTCTTTTCAAAAGGGGGTTTTTCCGAATAACATGAAAGTAGCAAGGGTAATTCCTATTTACAAGACAGGAGATAAGCATCAATTTACAAATTATAGACCTGTGTCAATAATATCACAATTTTCCAAAATATTAGAAAAGCTGTTTGTTAAAAGATTCGATAATTTTGTTGATCAATGTGAGTTGCTGACGGAATGCCAGTATGGCTTCAGGAATCATAGGTCGACAGTCCAGGCACTGATTGATCTTAATGAGGAAATAACAGAATGCATTGACAAAAAGAAGCATGCAATAGGGTTGTTTTTAGATCTGAAGAAAGCTTTCGATACAGTAAACCATGATGTATTGATGAGAAAAATGGAAAAATATGGTTTCAGGGGTATAGTATTGGACTGGATAAAAAGTTATTTATCAAATAGACAACAATATGTGCAAATAAATCAACATAAATCAGGACTAAGAGAGATACAATGTGGGGTACCTCAAGGATCAGTCTTAGGACCTAAACTATTCATAATGTACATAAATGACATTTGTAGGGTTTCACAAGTATTGAAGTTTGTATTGTTTGCAGATGACACAAATCTTTTTTTTGCTCGGGTGTGGAATTGCAACAGGTCCTGGATGTGGTCACACAGGAAATAAATAAATTAAAAAAATGGTTTGATGTAAATAAACTGTCACTAAATTTAGAGAAAACAAAATTTATGTTGTTTGGTAATGAAAGTAGATACAATGAATTAGATATAGTAATTAATAATGTAAAAATTGAGAGAGTATATGAAATAAAATTTCTTGGGGTGGTCATAGACAGCAGGATCTGTTGGAAGCCACACATCAAATATGTTAGGGGGAAGCTTGCACGGGGCATTGCTATATTGGGGAAAGCTAAGTATATTTTTAATCAGAAAGCACTTTATATATTATACAATACGATGCTACTGCCATATTTGAGCTATTGTGTAGAGGTCTGGGGAAACACGTACAAAAGTAATTTACAAACAAAAATGACAATGCAGAAAAGGGCTATCAGATTAATAACAAATGCAGGATATTTGGATCACACAAATGAACTTTTTATTAAAACACGGACAATGAAGTTCCAGGACTTGGTTAAATACAAAACAGCACAAATAATGTATAAAGTAAGAAATAAATTAATGCCTGATAAAATACAGAAACTGTTCACAGAGAGAGAAGGAGGATATAACCTGAGAGGGACACTAAGCTTAAAGATACATAAGTTTAGAACAACATTAAAACAGATGTGTATCACAATAATAGGGGTTAAATTATGGAACAATTTAGAAGAAGAAATCAAAGTAAGTACAAATATAAATGTGTTTAAAATGAATTATAAAAAACATATTCTGAACAAGTATATAGTGGAAAATAGATGATTTATGTGGGTGTCCTTTATTCCAAGGAAAAGTAAATTGTATCAATTGTAAAAAGATGTTTTTTTTCTTTTTTTGTTTTTTTCCATATAATTTGGTGGTTTTTTGGTGACTTGTACCATTTTGTTTGTTTTAATGTAGGTTTTGTGTTAGATTTAAGTAAACAAGTAAAAATGACTTGTATAAAGGGGTAGGGATATATAAGTTTCCACTTCAGCCTACTCCTTTTCAAACACAGATGGGATGATATGTATTTTTTCTGTTTGTGGTACTTTTTAAAAAATTATGTATGTTTTCTTTGTTTGAAATAAACTGAACTAAACAAAAAAACAGGCCAAACGTGGAGAGAGACATGAGCACTCACACAGACTTTCACTGCAGCTTGTAATTAGTCAAGGAGCGCTGTGGGACTTGGAGATAATCCAACAGGGCTGCCCTGACACCCGCCATCAAAAGAAGGTCAGCTTTACAAATCCTGAGTGTTGAACTCAGATCTTTGGTTAGGTGAAGCAGTAAGTTAATGTTGTGGTTTAATTTGGTGGGAATAAAATGTCAAGTGATTCAGGAAGAATTTTAGCTCGGGGTGCAGTCACTAGAAAAGGCGGGTTGTGGGAACCGCTGGGCTAACACAAAAAGAAACTTCACGCGCCATTACACACATTAGGCTATGACGTGGGGGTCATGGACATCTGGCCGTTCAACAATATGCCATTGTTGCTACGGCGTGGGGGGTCTAGGCCATCTGGTTGTTGAACAATACAAATGTCCATTTGATTGATGATAGGGAAGGGGGGCAAGGTCAAAGGTCAAAATGAACAATAGACCTGAAAGGTCAAAAGGTCAAAGAACAATCGACCTGTCAAAATGTTTGACGAAAGGTGGGTTATTATACTACTTACCTCTACTCCAAACTACACAGCAGCTGGTGCTGATGGCTCACCAGAAATGGAGAGAATAAGGAGGATGGAAGAGTGTGTCACTCAAGTACAGGAGCAGATGGGGGAAATACAGAATGCTATACAAGCATCTTTGAACTTTGGCCAAAGGACATCCCAAGTACAGTTACACCCCCAGGCCCGGAGCCATAGTATGCCATTACTTACTGTGGATCATGCTCCTGCAAGGGATCTCTCTATGGACCAATTGGAGAGCATCCCCATGTCTCCATTGATACCTGGTCCTCAGTTGAATACTGTACATCAGACCTCTCCTCCCACAGCACATTTTATTGCCAATCCCCAGGTACTGCAGTAAACAGCAACTGCTCTCACTGTTACACAACCTATTTTTCAGCATCCGGTATACGTCCACTCTTCTATGCCATCTGCAGCTCAGTAAACACCAGTGTTACCCCGAACTGCATTTACAGCCTCCGATCAGCTACATCCTTCCTAGCATCAACAGAGACCTGAATTGGCCTACAGTAGCCATGCAGTGGTCAGCTCCACCCAGTGCCGCTAAGTTTAGTACCCCTGGCACTATGCAGTAAACTGTTACGCTGCCGCCTGCCATGCCCAGTCCAAGTTATGTATCTTGGACTTCAGGTCCACCTTTCAGTCTTCCAGATGTTACACCATTGCTGGCCCCTGCTGTTAACTCCCAGTGAGTCTCACAGCATCCTGTTTCAGTTGCACAGCCACCTGTTAGGCCACAGTATGATGTAACTCAAAGCAATCCACAATACTCCTCCTCTCTTTCTCCACCTCAGACACCTAATCTGATGGAGATGGCTATTTCCTCTTCATATGGCATTCCTAAACCCAATCTGATCCGTTTTACCACAGGAAAGGAGAGTGATTTTCCGCTACTGAAGAAAGGACTAGATGGAGTTTTGGAACCACAACCCCATCTAGCTGAGGATTACAAATTCCAAGTACTTCTAGATCATCTCATGTTCCAAATGGTACGTCCATGACCGAATGCCCTTCACAAAAGCAATACAGGCTCTGCAGCAGTGCTATGGACAGCCGTGCCAGTTGGTCCAAGGCGAAATTAACAATATTCTGAGAGCTCCTATGGTGAAAGCTGGAGATGCCCAGGGATTCGAAGATTTTGCCCTATCAGTTAGTAGCCTGGTGGGGTTGCTAAACTCGATGGAAGGAGCTGCTAGGAGCGAGCTAGAGTGTGGATCTCATGTGGACAAGCTCCTGAGCAAACTCCCCTTCTCCTGTTAAGACAGTTTTGCTGAATATTGTCTGACAAAGGGCATCCTTCTAAGCAACTCAGCAAACACTCTCCCTGACTTTGCACAGTGGTTGGAGAGGAAAGCACAAGCCATACAGATGTCACGAAGAGCTACAGAAAGTTATATATCTGATAAACCTCGTCCAGACCACAGAGGCAAGTCATCAAACCCAGCAAAGAGATCCTCATCTGTCTACTATGGCACTGACAAGCCTACATCACCATCGGCTCATACCACTCCAATCCCCACCGGAAATAAAAAGCCTATGAAAGGGAAGAAAAGATAGAAATTCAAGCCATACTGCCCCTTTTGTAGCAATACAG
This sequence comes from Nothobranchius furzeri, assembly GCF_043380555.1. Classification (NCBI taxonomy): domain Eukaryota; kingdom Metazoa; phylum Chordata; class Actinopteri; order Cyprinodontiformes; family Nothobranchiidae; genus Nothobranchius; species Nothobranchius furzeri. The sequence goes on along the minus strand of NC_091753.1, from coordinate 67,310,005 downwards.
AACATTATTTGAGTTCCTGTTCTGACTTCAGTAAGCTGAGTACTACACAGATTGTCACATGGGTTAATGACAATAAGAGATGCTGGAGATGTGGCCGGAGTCATCAGCCTGACAGTTGCAATCTGAAAAAAAGCTTGCGCCACTTGTGGAGAACAACACCTGCAGATTCTACATGAAGCAGCCTCCAGCTCAAATAAGAGTATCCTGACACGGAGTAGTCCAGTATGGTGTATCTGGACCAGGCCACCCATTCAGGCCGAGTTATGCTTAAAGTTGTCCCAGTTACCCTCCACAGTAATGGACGATCTCTGTCCACCTATGCCATTCTTGACTATGGTTCAGAGCGGACCATTGTTCTATCAGCAGCAGTTCATTATCTTCAATTAAACATCATGGAGGAGTCCCTCACACTTTGGACCATCAGACAGGAGGTGTTGCAGTTACAAGGAGCATCCGTTTCTTTCGAATAAAGTGTGCCCTGCTCTCCCCAACTGAAACATCACATCAAGAATGTTTTTACTGCTAAAGAACTTAATTTGGCCAAACAATCCTGTCCTGTGGACATACTCTGTCAGAGATACCCATATCTGCCACACTCCTTCCAGTCTCTCTGCATCTATGTTTTGGAGCAAGTGGCACCTTTGAGCCTGTGGCGTTGTGTTAGCAGAACTGATCCCTGGCTTAACTCAGATACTCATTCTGCGAGACGAGTATATATGGGCTATAAATGGAGAGGGATGAAGAACAGGGATCCAGCTTCTTTAATTTTACTGAAGGAGTCCTGGAGACGCTTCCAGCGAGTGGTAAAGATGGCTCAAATAAAATATTTTTCTGACATTATCAGTAATCATTCCTGTAATCAACGAGTATTATTTTCTGTGTTAAATTCATTTTTTTCCACTGAGCCTTCTCTTTCCGATGCTTCGGGTGATCTTTGCTCTAGGTTTCTTAGATATTTTTTTCTAAGATCACCAACATCAGAGCCCTGATCTCACCCTCGCTGGTTGCCTCTCCTGGATGTGACTCCCCTCAGTTTTCAATGGATCACTTAGCCTATTTCTTTTGCTTTGCTCTCTGACCTGGTGGCAGGGCTGAAGCCTTCTGGTTCTCTGACTGACGTGATGCCTCCACATCTTCTTAAAGAGGTTTTTTCCTGTGGTTGGCCACCTTATTTTAAATATTGTGACTTGGAGTTTAACCACTGGAGTTCTCCCCTAGGCTTTCAAACAGGCAGTGGTCCAACCAGTTTTGAAGAAAGCTGGTTTGGGCTCTACCTCCCTGGAAAACTTCAGCCCCATCTCAAAGCTTCCATTTTTATCTAAGCTTCTCGATAAAGTTGTTTTTACACAGCTCTCTGACCATTTGCAGACTTTTAACATTTTAGACCCTTTGCAATCAGAGTTTCATACCGGTCATAGTACTAAGATTGCCCTTCTTAGAACATTTAATGATGTTCTGTGGTCCACTGATTCTGGCTCCCATGTTCTACTGGCGCTGCTGGATCTCACAGCTGCTTTTGACACTGTAGACCATGTTATACTTCTATCCCAACTGAACCAGGTAGTGGGTATCCAGGGAACTGCCCTGAACTGGTTCAGATCATGCCTCAGCAACAGAAGTTTTAGTGAGGCTAGGGAATTTTGCCTCTGAAGCCTCCTCTCTGCCCTGTGGTATTCCCCAAGGCTCTATTTTAGGACCTCTGCTTTTTAATCTTTATATTCTTCCTCTGGCAGCTATTTTTAGGCGACATGGCATGTCTTATCATTTGTATGCTGATGACTGCCAATTTTATGTTTCATTAAAACTTCAAGAGTCAGTGCAGCCGGCTGTGGATTGCCTGAATGAGGTTAAGGGCTGGCTTTATAATAACTTTTTACACCTGAATGATTCTAAGTTGGAGGCTCTTTTTTTGTTCCTCCCTCTTCCACTGCAGTTAGTTCTGCTGTGCTACCCTGTTTTTGCAGCTTAGTGAAGCCAACCATCACTAACCTGGGGGTGGTTTTGGACCCAGAGCTGCAGATGGACTCCCACATTAGTCAGGTGGTTGGATCCTACTTTTTCCAGCTTTGCCGGCTATCAAAGATGAAGTCCCTCCTGACTAAACGTGACCTGCACACAGTGATCCATGCATTTGTGATCTCTCGCTCTCGAATTCCCTTTTTTATGCATCCACATCTTCCGTGGTTGTACATCTACAGCTGGTGCAGAATGCGGCGGCCTGCCTTTTGACGGACACTAGAAGGAGGGAGCACATTACTCCTGTTCTGACCCAGCTGCACTGGCTCCCGGTGCGCTACCGCATCCTGTTTAAAATTTTACTTCTTGTTTTTAAGTCACTCTATATTTATGCACCTCTCTACATGACTCAGCTGGAAACCCTTACGTACCTGGTTGAATTCTTCGATCAGCAGATCACCGCCTGTTACAGGCCCCAAGTGTTCAGGTGAGGACGCGAAGAGAACGAGCATTCTCAATCTGTGTGCCTCGTCTCTGGAACCAACTCCCCCTAGCCATGAGAACTCGCTCTAAACAAGACAAAAGGGCATTAGACTTACTGCAGGAAACCACAGAACGTGTACAGGTGGATGAAATAGCTCATTACGCTACTCCCCTGCTCCACTGGAAAGATTGCCCAAAACTACAAGCTGGCCCTGGAGCAGTAATGGCTCTCCTTCAGTCCACAGAAAAGCGCCTGAGTAAAGACACTGACCTAGCCGCTGTGTACAACGCAGAAACACAAACTGGAACAAGCAGGTTACGTAAGGAAACTCACTCCTGAAGAGGCACACCGCACTGATGAATCCTGGTTCAATCCCCATCATATTGTGCATCATAACAATAAACCCCCGGATAGTTTTAAACTGCCCTTTCCAATACAAGCTAGACTGCCTTAACAACCAGTTACTACCAGGTCCAACTCTCGGTCCTTCCTTAATCGGTGTCTAGTTGACATTTCGGGAGTACCCCATTGCTGTCAGTGGAGATATATGAGATGTTTCACCAGGTGCAGCGTCTTCCTCATGACAGACCTCTGCTGAGATTTGTGTGGAGAGAGATGGAGTGAGAGCGCAGCCCGGACATTTATGAGTGGTGTGTTTTGCCCTTTGGAACTACACGCAGCCCCTGTTGTGCCACGTATGCTCTTCAGCGGCATGTGCAGGATCACAAGGATGGCAATGAACAAGTACTTGATTCAGTTATGCACTCATTTTATGTCGATAACTGCTTGCAGTCTGCCCTTTGCTTTGCAGGCGCAACCACTTATCGATAACATCAGAGAGCTACTATTCACTGGTGGCTTCGAAATCAACAGTGGGCCAGTAACTACCCTGAGGCCATAGCTCATCTTCCCACTGAAGCAAGGTCACCTGCCTGTGAACTGTGGTTAACTGATCACCAACCTGACCCACAAGAACCATCTCTAGGCCTGGCATGGCACTGCTCCACAGACCAGATTGCCTACAGGTTTCGGGCCAAGGATTCCTCAGGATCCGAACGTGAGAAACATCTACAGCATCCTCGCCTCTCAATACGGCCCATTGGGCTTCATCGTCCCCTTCACAACTCGGGCCCAACATATCGTCCAGCCTCTGTAGCAGAAGGACAGAAACTGGGACGATCCTATTGAGGGCGAGTTACTCCAGTGGTGGCATGAGTGTATGAGTGAACTACAATATCTATCAAAAATCTGCGCAGGTGTTACTGTGCTCCGATGACCCAAGAAGGAACTGTCCAGCTGCATATATTCTGTGATGCCTCAGAGAGTGCTTAAGGAGCAGTGGCATATTTGAGATTCGATTCAGCAGAACATGAGGTTCACACCGCCTTCCCCATGGCCAGATCTCGTGTAGCCCCCTGGAAGCAACTGCCTATTCCCCATTTGGAGCTGTGCTGCACTGGCTGGGGCCCAACTATGTAAACTTCTCCTCAGTGAGCTTACGCTATCCATCAGTGAGACTACTTTATGGACTGATTCTACTACTGTGTTGAACTGGATCCAGTCTGAGTCCTGCCACTACAAAGTATTTGTAGGTAGTAGTATTGCCGAAATACAGGAGCTGACTGAGGCCTCTAGCTGGAGGTATGTCCCTTCTGCTCTAAGCCCAGTAGATGACATCACCTGGGGAAAACCACTACTGAGCTGGCAAAACTCTAGTCAGTGGATGGATGGGCCCCCCTTCCTGAGACAAGCACCTGAGCAGTGGCCAGCACAACCTGTCATGAGTACAGATACAGAAAATAATACTGAGTTAAAGAAATCTGTTTTGTGTGCTCATGTTATTACAAGTTCTGTGCAGCCTGATTCTGTACAACACGACACCTGGGCTGACATGGTGGAGGCCACTTACCTGTTCTCTCACGCGGCAGCTGCCCCTCCTATGTCAGCAGCACAGCGACTAGAGACAGAAGTTCAGCTTCTCAAGCAGGCGCAACAAGGCAGCTTCCCTGTTGAGGTACACACACTTAAATCTGCACCCTATTGTGTTGTCATCAGACCACCCTACTACTCAGCTCATCATTAAAGACTATGATGCTTGTGTACTGCATCCTGGTCCACAAAGAGTCTTTGCCGAACTGAGACGTATGTATTGGATTTTAAGAGGCAGACAGGCTATACAGAAGTATCAGCATCACTGTTTGGAGTGTAAAAAATGGAGAGCCAATCCTGTACCCACGGAGATGTCTGATCTTCCTGATTCTCGACTGCGGTTGTGCAAGCCTCCATTCTGGTCCACAGGCATTGACTGTTTTGGTCCCTATACTATAAAGATAGGCAGGAGACAAGAAAACCGCTGGAGTGAAATACTCAAATGCCTCCCGACCCGCTGCATCCACCTCGAACTTCTCAGTGGTATGGACACAGATTCCTTTCTCATGGCCCTGCGCAGATTCATTGCTCGGAGAGGGAAACCCTTTGAAATACTGAGTGACCAGGGCACCAATTTAACCCTTTAAGCACCAAAGTCGCAGAATTGCGACAAGCAGTAATGTTGGATTTAATAAGCCACAGCAGCAGAAATGAGCCCTGCAATAAAAAGATCCAGATCTTCTGGTTTAAATAACCCACGATCCGTGAGGTGGATTTCATATTTCCCATGGAATCCCACGCCTTATGTCTCATTAAATAACTGTAATCTATTTCATTACAGATCTAATTGCCCAAAGTTGCGATGGAGCCTACCCCTGTGCAGTAGCCTTTGTGTCCATCAGAGGGTAGTGTTTAGTTACTTTTGAGTTGGGTTTTTCAGTTAAACATTTTCTGTGTTACTTAGACCTGTATTTGGTTCACGTTAACAATTGTTTATTCTAATTGTATTTTGTGTATTTATTTACAGAAACCACACCCACTGAAACATATTCAGATTAAAGGTCATAAAGTTGTGGACATTTCTGGGATTAAAGGAACCCGAATAATAATTACTGTGGATCTCTCCTTCATCATATAAGTCACCCGTGCCTTCTTACTGAGGATAGGAATATCCAGCTGTAACCAGCCAGTTTATTACGCACACACATGTCCAGTACACCATTGGTTCTTCAAACTCCATGCATTATTGGGCTGGTGATTTTTCCACAGGCGTAAATGTGCCCTGATCATTCAACGTATAACGGATTACTGGTTGTGTCCCTGCAACTTGCTCCTTGAAACGTTTATGGGAAATCTGATGCAGGGATAAGCCTTTCTCATCATAACGTAATTCAAACGTTCTCAGCAGAGTAGATCGTGCTTTTTTGGATCAAAACTCATTTCTCTTCTGAAAGTGCAAATCAAATGATCTTGCCGTGTTCATTCCTCAAAATGTGGCAGACGTTAAATCAGTGTGTGGTAAAGGCATCCCCGGATAAATAGGAGGAGTGATGATTCCCATCATGTGCAGATGAAAGGCTGGCCAGGGACCTTGAAGAGACAATTGTGTGGAGACTTGCAGCTGTGGAAAGAAGGGGCGGGGGCTGAGGGGGGTGAATGAGACAATTGTGTGTAGGAACGATGGCGTCCTTCATTGCAAACTGTGTGTGCTGAATGGCTCAGAGTTGGTTAAAAGAGGTGGTTATAAGTTCTCACGTAACAGAGATCTAAGCAAGAAGGGGACCTTCTTTCATTGTAAACTGACACTGTGTGTGTGTGTGTGTGTGTGTGTGTGTGTGTGTGTGTGTGTGTGTGTGTGTGTGCGCGCGCGCTATGTCTTCTCCATCCCCAGTGGGTCGTGGAGGATGGCTGCTTATACTGAGCCAGGATCCTCTGGAGGTTTCTTCCTGTTAAAAGGGAGTTTTCCTCTCCACAGTCGCTGCATGCTTGCTTAGTATGAGGATTGCTGTAAAGACTCTGACACTAGTCAGTGACTCGATGCAACCTGCTGGGTTCCTTATATAGGAAACTTTTTACTGATTGTCTCAATGAACTGACCTGTATTGGGATGTTTACTGTGTGAAGGTCCTTGAGACGACTCCTGTCGTGATTTTGCGCTTTATAAATAAACTTGAATTGAATTGAACAGCTAGTCTCTTCTACCTCTTAGATGAATTAGCCGACTCCAGGCTTTCCAGGCTTCCAGGGTGCACTGCTGCCCTCTGCTGGTTCTTTCAGGTTACAGTCATAGTCCAAACGCACAAAGTGGAGCTCATATGTCCCTCAACAGCTACTGTATTTCAAGATGGTGGATGACCATGGAGGGTTGACCACAGTTTATGTATTTAAAAATGTGAAATTTCAAGCTGAGAGGAATATTTGAAATTGATGTTGGTGAGAAATATTAATTGAAAAGGACAAGTTTGTGAACTGGAAACACAGGATTTATAGTAAACAGGTAAAAATATTACACACAGGGGCTTTAAGTATTGGATAAATTATATTGTTTGCTTTGTAAAATAGGGATTTAACAAAGAGGTGTGTTTTTTATTAAGTGTTAAAATGGTTCATTAAAATCTATTTCAGTCCATAGCCACCTGCTGGTGTTCTTATTATCAACAAGAATAAAATAAACACACAATCAATCAACATTTTATTAGTAGAATTTTTAGTGTTCTAGTATTTTCTGCATTAATCAGCTGGAGGTTTGTGGTGAACAGTTATTGAGTTAAGGTTTTACTACCGCAGGAAAAATAGAATAACCTCTGTAAATACAGGAAATGTCATCTACACCATCTGTATGTACACACCATTCAATCATCATGCATCACATTCCATCCACTTATATTCATCCATCACATTCATCGTATTTGACTTGTCTTGTTTTTAATTTGTTTAGAAAATGAATTTCTTACTTTTTATGACCCTGACTTTGTCTGAATTAAGACGTAATGTGTTTGATCACTGAAAAAGCAAAGAATCCTAGAATCTTCTGATTAAACATTCAAAGACCAATAAGGTTGATATCCTATATTTATATAGAATATTACATCTTATTGGCCATAAGTAAGGGTAATACATTAAGCTTAAAAGCAACAATATTTACCCCTTCTACATAATGGCGTAGCCAGCCTATCTTTATGAAATCAATAAACACTTTGTGCTATTAAACGGTTGTTTACTGCTCTGACCAAGACGGAGCCTCCGTCTCCCTCTTTTCTCTTTCCTCTCCGAAAAGAGGTCTATCTTGAAGAGCATTGACTCTTTGTACTTTTCTATCCGAAAGGGAGGTTTACCTTGCAGTGAATGACTTTTTAGTTACGAAGTCTGTATCATTCTAAGCGTCAGTTTACCGTCAGGAGCGCTGTCCCTCTCACTCACCCAACTCTGTGTTGCACTAAGGTGAATATATGAAAGTTGTTGTTAAAAGTGAATGTGTGTTCACTTGAATGTGATTTTGTCACTTCTGATTATGCTTGTGTGTGACTCGGATCAGAGAAAATCCGACGTTAGCACAGATTTAAACAGCTAAACCAGGTCTTATCAACCATGGTTTTATTTAAAGACTCATACCAGAGTTATACCTTTTTGGTTAATATTCCAGAACAGGTCAGAATCAGTTGTTTCACCGACTCATAGCGCGCATTATTCCCGCGACACAAAAATAAACAATCAATGATGAACAGGGGTCTGCTTCTAGACCTGCAGAAAATGGACACACAACAATACAACAGGAGCAAGCTATCACTGCGTCAACTTGATGAAGAAACATAAAATCAACATTGTTTTACTGAACAATCCCACAATAATAAATCACAGTGCATTAAGTGCCAACCACAGCCTTAAGAAATGTGTTAAATGTGCCGAAGTCCATACTTATTAGAGCATGTGTGAGCACCCGTGTGTGTACCCACGCTTGTTTATGTAAGGTTTCTCTACAGGAGCGTCCAATAGAGAGTGTGAGGGGCCACAGATCTGCCCCCCAAAGATGCATAGGAGATGGAGGGAGCTCCAAGTCCCAGAGATCCAGGAGCCGCCCCAGAGCACAGGGACCCCAAGGAGATTGTGACTAGAAAAGCCCCTGCCCCCCTCAAGAGGCGCAGAGGATTGCCTTGGGGGGCCACAACCAGCAGCTGGCAGAGCCCCGGGAGATATCAGCGGCAAGCCCACAGGCCCGCTTGCGGCCTCCCACCCCCCAGCCGGCCCAGCCCATGACCCAGCAACCCGGGACCCAGGGGCAAAAACCCCCGCCGGGGGCCCAGCAGAGCCCAGGGACCCAGATCTCACCAGGCAGCCACCGGGATTGATCAGGCAGACACCAAAAATCTTAAACCCCCTGAGCCAGAAGCTACGAACACTCAGGCAGACCAAGGGACCACACTCCGCACCAGGTGTGGTAGGGGGAGGGGAGACAAAGATGTATAGCATCAAAAGAAGTCCCAGGAGAAGGGAGGAGTCAAAGGCCCCACCTGACATATACAGTCATACACAGACACAGTCACACACTCCCTCCCTCCCTCATGCTCACACATACACATACAACTAAAGACTTACAAAAATGCACGCCGGACACCCACTCATGCTCCCCATACACAACCTGTTCACTCTGGTCCCGGTACTGCTGCACATGGGGTACAACCATTACCGGTTCCCAGAGTTCGACCCTTTCTGCTGGGGTGCTGATGAGCAGGCTCCCCCGCCCAATGCTGAGCAAAGCAACCCACAACCCCAGACCCCAACCAGACGGCCAGATCTCCCTCCTAGCCTCCAGCCCCAGGAAGCCAAGCAACCCCTAGTCCCCCTCCACCTGCTCCGATATAGTGTTGTGTGATCATGAGGTGTATTCCATGGCTGTGGTGAGTGGGCAGTGTGGGCATCATCCGGCCTATGCCAGCTGATGCCACCGCACCACCCCACTTACACCCTCAGCCATCAGTGTCTAAGTGTGGTTTAAAATTGGAAGTGGGCACCGGCACCCAGGAGGTGGCTGAGATATCCCCCTGCCAAATGCCGTTGAATGTGCTCACTCCCAAGGCCCTAAGTGTGTGTTTGTGTGGAATGTCGTCAGTGGAAGTGTATAAGGTGCAAATAAAATTGGGGGGCAGGTTGCCACAGAAATGCGGAAATGGGGTCCATACCCGCACTCCCTGACTTGCCCACCCCCCAAGGTCCTATGTGTATGTTTGTGTGATGATGTGAGGGAGCAGGAGGAGAGAAACATGCGGGGATGGGGAGGAATGGCTGGTTGGGCTTAGCCCTCCAGGGAGCCAGCTCCCCTACTGGCCCCAATAGGCACCTCTGTTGTCAAACTGCCACCCAGGGCATGGAGACCCCAGCCCATCCTGCCAAGGCCCAAAGCAGCAGCATTACAGAGCCCTACGGAGTCCGAGGGCATCAACCCAGCCCCACCCCAGCAGAATATCTATGCCCATCCCTGCATTTGCACAACTTCCAGAATATATAAGACATGGGACATCCAGGTAAGGTTGGGACCTCCCCCTCCCCTGTGATGGAACAGCAGAGGAGCCAAGGTCTACCTGAGGCCCCTGAACCCGGGCCAGGCACTGCTGCGTGTTCCTGCCTTCTTCCCGGCAGCATACATGTCAGGACCCGACCCCCAAGGCCCCGCCCAGATCCCCACACGGGGCCGGCCACCCCCAAACCCCGAGCCCCCAGGCCCCCACCCAGACCTGCCCAGGGGCATTGCAGCTGCCAGGCAGTGACCCATGGCCGCCGCCAAGATCCCCAAGGGGCCCCACTCACAACCGCCAGCAGTCCACCCCCTGAGGCAACCCAAGCACCTCCAGAGGGGGGCAACGGCCCCCCAATCCCAGACACCCCCAGTGAACCCACCTCCAGGGAACATCCGGATACTCCAAACTCAGACCCCACACATCCCCACCCACACCATCCCGCAGGACAACATCAACGGCCCCCCACCCTCGCTATGTAATGGAACCGATCAAAGGAGCCCAGAGAGATTCATCTGAAGTGGAAGCAAAGGCTATATCAAGTGCAATATGATCTAACAAAAGATTTCTATACTGGTTAATGCAGAGAGTTTCTCTATTTTTCCAATTCAAGAGGATAGTTTTCTTAGCGATGCATATGGCAGTCAGAACCACGTGAACCACAGATGTTTCAATCGGGACATCGTCCAGGTTTCCCAGTAGACAAAGAGAGGGGGTGGTTGGGATATGACATTTAAGAGACTTTGACAGGTCTTCACACACTCTACCCAAAGATTCCCGGACAGGTGGACAGGACCACAGTGCATGAATGTAATTGTCAGGAACGTTGTGCAGTGTGTACAGGTGTCAGATGACACATACCCCATCTTGAACATCCGATGACCTGTATAGTGTACTCTGTGTAGAATTTTGTACTGAATTAATTGTAAATTGGAGTGTCTGATCATTTTAAAAGTTTTTAAACAAGTTTGGGACCAGAAGTTCTGGTCAAAGCTGACTGATAGATCCACCTCCCATTTTTCAATGGGGATTACTATTCTATCGTCTATTTTGGACAGTGTCTTATATACTTTAGACAGTAGTTTGGGGAGTTTGAGATTATAGAAGTCTAATACCCTTGGTGGTGTTTGTAATTCTATTTTATTGAGCTTAAATTTTTGTTTTACTACAGATTTAATTTGGTGATATTCTAAAAAGCTATTCTTATCTATTCCAAATTGGGAGACTATTTTATTAAATGGGATGAAGTCCAATCATTCATATATGTGTTCCAGGTATAGGATTCCTTTATTTTTCCAGTCCGGAAGGTTCATCATTTTATTCTTTTGCAAAATATCAGGATTATTCCAGATAGGTGTGCGTCTGCATGGTACTAGTGAAGACTCTGTCATTTTAAGATACTCCCACCATGCTGTCAGAGAAGTGCTGATACTAATACTTTTGAAGCCTCATGTTTCCTTATGCTTGAGCTAATAAATGGTAAGTCTGAAAGCTCTATCGTATTGCAAAGTGTCTGTTCTATATCTAACCAGGACTCATCTAGTGGGTTATCTTGCAACCATCTTGGTATATATTGCAGCCTGTTGGCTAAGAAATAATAATAAAAGTGGGGTAGATCCAGCCCTCTTCTGTCTTTGGTCTTCTGAAGCATTTTTAAGCTAATTCATGGAGGTTTATCCTGCCAAAGGAATTTGGTAATTGAGGAGTCCAGAGATTTAAACCAGTCAGCTGGAGGTTTGTTTGGGATCAATGAAAATAAGTAATTTATTCTGGGTAAGACCATCATTTTAATTGTAGCAACTCTCCCCATGAGTGATATTGGTAAGGATTTCCATCTTGCAAGATCATCTTCCACTTTCTTTAAAAGTGGGATGTAGTTTAGTTTGGTTAGATCTGCTAACTTGGGAGAGACATTAATTCCCAGGTATGTGATATTTCCTGACTCCAATTGTGTATTAAGTAAATTGACAAAAGAGAAATTAATTGGTAGAACTGTGGATTTTAACCAGTTTATAGAGTAATCTGAAACTTTTGAAAAAGAGTTTATCAGTTCTATTGAATAAGAGAGAGACGATTGAGAATTCCGGAGAAAGAGTAAAACATCATCTGCATAAAGACTGATCTTATGTTCTATTTTCTTACACTTTATCCCTTTAATACCTGTTGTTTGCCTAATTGCTGCTGCTAGTGGTTCAATAAAGATAGCAAATAGTGAGGGGGACAGTGGGCATCCCTGCCTGGTCCCCCTCTGAAGAGAGAAGCTAGCTGATATTTGGTCGTTCGTCCTGACACGTGCTGTTGGTGAACTGTATAATGTTTTTAGCCAGTTTTTGAAGAAGTTCCCAAAGCCAAATTTATGTAAAGTTGCAAATAAGAACTTCCAGTTAACTCTATCAAAAGCCTTTTCTGCATCTAAAGATAATATACTAGTTTCTATGTTTCTACTGTAAGAGAAATCTATCAAATTAAGTAATCTACGTGAGTTTGTGGATGACTGTCTACCCTTAATGAAACAGTTTGGTCAGGGTGTATTATGAGGGGAGTTACCTTCTATAATCTTTTTGCCAGGGCTTTACAAATTATTTTGAGATCAACATTAATATGGGAAATTGGGCGATAGCTGGTAGGAAATGCAGGGTCTTTGCCTGGTTTTAACAAGAGACTAATATTGGCTGAGTAGGTGTTTCCCTGCTGCCACACACCTGATCTACATGGATGCGTGATTAACAGGTTTCTGCAGCGCTTGATTAGCCTAGTGAACTAGACCAAATTCTTGCTTTGCAAAGTATGGTCTAGGCACGCTCCATTGTAACCTCCGCAGCTCCCACCAGGACTCTGGTTAGCCAATCACAACTCTCTTTGGTGGTTGTTGGGCCAATCACAGCACTATATATTGTGGCCTGATCATAGCACTTTATATTGTGGGCTAATCACAGTGCTCTAATCAGCGGTGTAGCTGAAGACGTCAAAACTGCGACCGCAAACCGATGCTGCGAACACAAACAACATGGCAGCAGCTCTGGAACAACGTTCGTTTGAAACGGCTTTGTCGGCAACATTGGACGAGTTAGACTTGGGCTTTTCTTTAAAACACGAACAGATAGAGGCACTAAAGTCCTTTATTTTTAAAAAGGATGTATTTGCTGTGTTGCCGACGGGATACGGTAACAGTTTAATTTACCAGCTGGCTCCGGTTGTTGCTAAACGAATGGGACTCAGTGAAAACCCACTTGTGGTTATAGTTTCACTGTTGATCGCCCTTATGGAGGACCAGGTGAAAGAGGCGAATAAATTAGGACTCACTGCCATGCAATTTGGCGTACACACTTTGAAGGACATTCGAAAAGCCAACTGTCAGTTGATATTTGGTAGTCCAGAAGCCTGGCTCATGCAGAGTAAATGGAGAAAAATGTTGTCTACAAAGGCCTTCAGAGACAACCTCTTGGGGATCGTTGTGGATGAGGTACGTCTGATTTACAAATGGTGAGTAGCAACACATAACCTAGCCTGGCAAGCCATCCAAAATAATTTTGCTTCAGCAAATGACGGTCTATAATGTAGGCTACATGTAACCTACATTTCCAAGCAATTACATTATGTCTGAATGATGAAGTTTACAACCAGATGTTAAGTTATATTCAGTATAAACTCAGATTTTTTAAATTAAACAAAACCTAATATTTAGAGTTGAATGTTGTTGGAATTAGACTTTACAATTTGCTGATTTTTTGCCCAGGGGAAAAGCTGATAAAGGACACAAGGCCTTCAGAGAGTGTTTTGCAAAGTTGGGTGAACTGAGGTCAATTGTGAGACGGGGCGAGTAGGTCAACATTCTACAATAAAATCCTATACTGCATCTATATTTTGTGATTTTATATGTGATGGTGGCATTTATGTCTCTGCATTTATCCCTTAACACACACACACACACACATACACATAAGCCCCTCCTTACTCTGCACCACCATAATGTGTTACACTTATGTGTTAGAACTGTCATCCCACTTATGTGTGTGAGAAAATTGGCACTGTGCTCAAAATAAACTCAGATCTTAGCTGACAATATACACATTAATTTCTAACACACAATCCTTAACTTATTAGTAAATGCGTATATGTTCAGAAAAGTGTAGCAATGTATAAACACATGATTCAGATGTTAATGCATTTTACTTTTTCTTTCAGGTACACCCATTTTGGCATTGACGGCTACAGCAGACCTGGATTCCCGAGCCATTATCCAAAAACAGCTACATTTTGAGGATGCTACTCAAGTCACTATTAGCCCCAACCGAAAAAATATTCAGTTTGGGCTTATCAAAGTGTCTTCCCATACTTTTGACTGCCTGGACTGGATTGTGAGAGAACTGAAAGAGCATGACACCAACATGTTTCAAGTAATCATTTACTGTCGAACACTGACATCTGTTGGAAGGGTGTTCTGTTACCTGAAAGCAGAACTTGGTGAGGACTGTTGGGCTGATAAAGATCCACAACGCAGGTCAGAAAATTTAAGAATTGGGATGTTTCATAGTCACACCCTTCCTAAAAACAAACGCAGAATACTGAATTCATTTGGTGTAGATGGCCCCTGCAGAGTTGTTGTGGCAACAAGTGCTCTGGGAATGAAACTTTCCTAAAATATCTCATGTTGTTATGTATGGTGTACCAGAGGATGTGGAGGCCATTCTGCAGGAAGCTGGTAGGGCCGGGAGAGATGGTTCTCTGTCACATGCCGTTATTTACAGACTCAATTTAAACACAAATGTGGATGAGGGACTTAGAACGCTACTAAAAAATAGCAGCAAAAGTTGCTTTCGAAAGGCACTATCCTCACACTTTGAAAACAACATTGACGGTGTTGTGCCGGGACATTTGTGCTGCACATACTGCCACTCTGTATGTTCATGTACCTCAGCAGGTTGTGACATGGCTGTAACTAAATATGAACAGGCACCTCTGGAGGTTTCTGCACCAGTCCAAATCAGAGGTTACGGAGGATGAAAAGGATCCGATACAAAATCTGTTACACAATTACAAGCTCAGCTTGAATCCTGAAACTCATCTGTACACAAACAGCACATATTGTACTGGTTTTAGCGATGAGCTAATCAACTCTGTTCTGGAGCACTGCGCAGAGATATTTGACTTTAACTTTATTATGAACAATCTCCCAGTGTTCAGCAAAAGGCATGCCCAAGAAATACTCAGGATATTATTTGAAGATTTTAAATTCACAGAATTAGATATTCCTCCAGATGACTTTGTGGTCCCAGACCCAAATTACATGGGTTA
This sequence comes from Nothobranchius furzeri, assembly GCF_043380555.1. NCBI lineage: Eukaryota > Metazoa > Chordata > Actinopteri > Cyprinodontiformes > Nothobranchiidae > Nothobranchius > Nothobranchius furzeri. The sequence continues at coordinate 67,294,891 of NC_091753.1, read as the reverse complement.
CTTTGATGAGGACACCGAGGGGAATGTCCTCTCACGATGTAGCAGTTTAGATTCTGGCCTTTCTGCTATGAGTACTGACTCTCAAAACAATTAAGTTGTAATTAATGTTTGTTAAATAGTTATGCCCTTTAACCAGACCGTCAATGGCAAAACATCTTTCATAATGTGTAATAACTGACATTTATGCAGGTTGTTTAACTTTTTTTTGTTAGTGTAAATACTATTCCTGATTTACTGTTATAACCCCCTACAACACTCTTTTACTGTTTTAAACAACTATATTGTTAATGTTTGTCACTGTGTGTCTTTTCAGATGGCTACATGTAAATAAATCTCAAAGTAATTTATTTTCTTTGTGTTTAATTCAACATTAGTAACAAACAAAATGCTGACAAAAACATTTTCTTAAGTAAGTCACGGGACAAGTAATGAAATAGTAAAAATATATATATATAATACACACACTACACACGCACACACACTGACAACGCATTTACAGTGTGTCTACAGACCTTATAGTGTTTCAAAGTGTGCCCTTCATATTTTCCGATTTCTCCACTCCTTCAGTTTTCCGTTCTTCCACTGCCAGAGATCTTTATGTTTAATCCGCAGAAGATTTTGATCAAAGCCTGGGAAGGCCTGAAACCGTCTACCATGAATAACTTTAAACAACTGCTCATCCTTGAAAACCTCTACCAGTGTTAAAACATCAGTTTCTTGCTGTGCAGCACGATGGGTGCCAGTTGGACTTTTGACACCCAACTCGCCATCTACTTTGTCCATCATTCCTCTAAAAACACCAATGCACTGACTGACCCGACGTGCTGCTTCTTCAGACAAATTTGGACCCAGACCCTTCAAGAAAGACTTGAGGAAGTTATTCAGGTGTTCCAGATGAAGATCAAGGGGTATGTTGCAACCCTTCCCACCCCGGGTGCTCCAAAACCTGTTCCAGGTTACGCTGTGTGCCATCTGGGGTGTCAGAGATGCGTTTACCTGCAGCGTCAGTAGAAAGGTACTGTAGGCATAATGGCTGACCGTATGCTTTGTAATACAGTAGGGCTACCCTGTACAACCTCATTAGTCTCTCCCCATCACCCTCTTTAACAGCATCCAACATGTCCAGGAGAAAGAACCCAAAGCTAAGCCGCGCCAAGGTGTGTTCTTGTTTGTGATCACGGTTGGAAGGTGGTGTGTGTTGATGCAGTTCTGTCAAAGACGTCTGTATGTGATGCTTTTTAAGCTCATGGTTGTCTCGGGATTTGAGATAGGTGTAACTTTGTTGATAACCGTGAGCTCTACAGGGATAATGTTTCTTATGAGTTGAGCTCAGGGGGGATTCACTCACACCAGCAACAGCCTGTGGCACATCCCCAAGCATGATGCACTTGTCCACCACCTCGGATGTTCTTTCATGTAACCAGGCTCTCCTTAAGTCAGGTGCAGCAGATTGTATTTCCTCTTGTACAAACGAATCATGTATTTCTAAACAACACAGGAGAAATCATATGTTCAGTTGCATTTAAAGGATGATCCACAAGCTACACAAAATAGGTAAATATTGTTAGATAACACAGCAGTTACCGTCAACATCTTTTAACCCAAAGAGATCCACGGCAGCCGCTAGGAAAAGTGCAGTTGTGTCAGTGGTGAGGAACTGCTTGTAGGCATTGTGGTCAGCACGGGGACCCTGCTTGGCATTGCTGCACCTGTGACATTCATATTTACTTTTAATACTTCTACTGCACACCGCCATCTTTGTTTCACACTTAACGCACAGTGGGTATGCACACACGCAAGAAAACACACACACACGCACGCACGCACACACACACACACACACACACACACACACACACACACACACACACACACACACACACACACACACACACACACACACACACACACACACACACACACACACACACACACACACACACACACACTTCATACAGCCATACCAGACTTGTCAATTCATAGACCTGCTTTGCAGGGGGTCTCTCTATAGTGGAAAGTGGTGCAATTGTTATTGAAACACATTACAAAAGACGATGCTTGGAGCAAATGTGTTGCTTGTGTGCGTTGTCACAACTGTGAAGATAGTGGTACAAATTTTAAAAAATGTTGAAATCACTGATAGTGCGCAAATCATGTCTTGCTGGCTGAGTAGGCTATGCTGCTCTAATATCAATACATTTATGTCGACATATATTCATAACAGCTGACGTACCTTAACTTTGTCATGTTGGCACACAGCGTGCCATGGTCCTTGCCAGACTTGCCACTGAAGAATACCTTGTAGTGTATCTACGACCAAGGAAAATTAAAAGTCATTAAAGAAATGCTACATTAAAAACAGCACAGGCAAAAAATAAAAAAAACACTTAAACCTCAAAAAGCACTCGAATGGCATGCCAGTCCTCAAACTTGAACACCATGCCTTCAAGCCTCTCTTCATTGGTGTTTCCATCTGCAAAGGCACACTGTATGTTTCGACAGTTTGCCTCAGTGAGCCTGTCACCTCCCACCAGTATTTTGGACACACCATCAGGGCCTTTGGGAGCATACCTGCAATGTTTACAGAGATAGTAGGTTTACAAACAAATAATAAAATAATCCCAATTTACCCTCCCTGCAGAAAGTAAATGTAAAAATTAGCTGGTGATTATAGCTGTTAAAATATGAACAATTAAAAGTTGTCACTTGAGTATATTGTTTTATTTTTTACAGTTTCCTGTCAATCTAAAACATTAAACAAAACTAATAATCACTTTATTAAGCCAGTAAATAAATAATCATGGATTAGCCAAGTGTCTGTACTTATAAACTAACAGCAAAAAAGTTGTTTAACAAGTTTGTTTTATATACACAGTAGTGGGACTATGACATCTGCAACATCTTTTTTGGCCAAAACTCGTAAAAGACGTACATTTCTGCAGGAAGGAAGGTTGTGGCCTGCCATAAAAGCTTAGCTAAATAGATTCAGACAGGTGGGAGTGAGTGCCTCAAAATATAACTTCTGTAGTGTCTCTGGTGCTCTTCTGGATCATAACAACTTCAAAAGTAAATGTTGAAGGAAAAGGTGATGATCTGAGGCACACCGATCTTAGCTAAAGAGAATTATATAAATTGAATAGTAACATAAATATAATTGCTGCAGTTACAGTTTCTCAATCTCTATGTTGGTTCCCCAATCCAATCCAATTTTATTCATAAAGCGCATTCACAAGGCATTACAACCAAACAAGGCACTGTACACTAAAAATGTTAGTTAATTAAACCGGCGGTATACAAACATGTCGAACACAGTTGAAAGATAAAAAGGAAATACAACAAATTTCCCAAAAACTAACAGCTAAAAATCGATAAGACACAGGGAGAATAAAAAATTAGAAAAACATTTTAAAAAAGAACCTCAATAGTACGGAAGTTGATATTGTAAAGTCCATTTTTTAACAATGCAGATGTAAGTGATGGTCATAATTATGATGTATAAGCTAGGTTGAAGTAGTGAGTTTTCAAGCGTGATTTAAAAATGCTAGCTGTTGGTGCTTGCCTCACTAGCAGTGGTAATGTGTTCCACAGCTTCGGTGCACAGACAGAGAAAGCCCTTTCTCCACGGCTTTTTAAACGTGCATTTGGAACAGCTAGGAGGAGCTTATCTTCAGACCTGAGAGCATGCGGCGAGTTGTAGTAATGGACAAGTTCACACAGATATGGAGGAGCTTGATGGTTCAAGGATTTGTAAGTCAGAAGCATAATTTTGAAGTTTATCCTGAACTGCACGGGCAACCAGTGGAGAGATTTCAGAATTGGAGAAATGTGTTGTCTTCTGTCAGCTCCAGTCAGCAACCTAGCTGCTGAATTCTGGACCAGCTGAAGTCTAGAAAGAGCTGCTTTGCTGATGCCATATAAGCAGGAGTTAGAGTAATCCAGCCTTGAGGTGATGAAAGTGTGGACCACAGATTTCAGAAGACGGACACTCAGGATGTGCTTTAGTTTCGAGATGCGTCTTAGTTGGAAAAAACATGATTTAACTGTGTTATTGGCCTGGGCATCCATCTTCAGAGCCTGGTCCATTTTTACTCCAAGGTTGGAGATTACAGAGGATACATTAGGTGAGAGATAGTTTAGGTCAGGTTGATGAGTAGCCGTGGTACTGTTAGGACTGAAAACGATTAAGTCAGTTTTGGAGTCATTAAGATGGAGGAAGTTGTCAGCTAGCCATTGCTTGACCTCAAGGATACAATCAGACAGAACTTTCGTTGATTGAGTTGGCTTAAATGAAAAATAGATTTGACAGTCGTCAGCGTAAAGATGGTATGAGACAGCGTGCTTTCTGAAAATGGCTCCTAAGGGCAGTATATAGAGGTTGAACAGTAACGGGCCGAGAATTGAACCTTGTGGGACACCCCAACGTAGAGGCTGTGACTCGGATGAACAGCCATCCAACATGACCCTAGCAGACCTGTTACAAAAGTATGACCTGAACCAATCTAGGGCTGTGCCTGAAATGCCAGCCCAAGTGTGAAGTCTTGTGATCAAAATGTCATGATCGATCGTGTTGAATGCTGCGGATAGATCCAAAAGTACCAGAACCACATGGAAACCTGAATCTAAAGCCAGAAAAATGTCATTAAACACCCGAACGTGAGCAGTTTCAGTGCTGTGCTGTTTTCTGAAACCAGACTGGCAGATGTCCATTACCTGAATTTCATTTAGATGTTTCATCAACTGTGCATAGACTATTTTCTCAAGAACCTTAGATAAAAACGGTAATTTGGAAATTGGTCGGAGATTAGAGTAATCGGTGGGATCAAGGCCGGGTTTTTTCAGGATTGGTTGTAGAACAGCGTGTTTAAAGGCACGAGGAACTTCAACCAATGTCAAGCTACTATTTATAATGCCTAGCACGCTATTGCTAATTAAAGGAAACACCTCTTTCAGGAGTCGAGGTGGGATAACATCATCCGGGGAGCCAGAGGGTTTCATGGCTGCAACAGTTTTTTCTAGATAGGGCAAAGAGATGGGCTGAAAGCTTTGAAGTTGCACATGATTGGGGGTAAATGAATCAGGAACATGGTTGGTTTGGTGAATCTGAGCTCTGATTACAGTAATCCTATTTAAGAAATAAGATTGTTAATAAGATTGTTCTCTGTATGATAACAGCAGGCATTCTTACTGCAATAAGTTTGGGATCTGAAAGAGAATAGGGTTGGCACAAAGGCATGCACACACAGAAACTCATGTTGCTAACACTCGTACTTACTTGTGCTGAATTTGTTGTAGTACTTCAGACAAGTCATTGGTTTTGTTTTCATTTTTGAAAATCAATCCCAACGGATACTGTAATTAAAAATGGGGTCACAAATTAAATTTTAATACAATAATAGTTACTGGTTGTTTGAGTAATTAATACAATGTTAGTTCCAAATCTCACATCCGTTGAGGGTTGTGCCATTTCCTCAGAGTACTGATGTGGTATGTGTTGCACCACAACATTGCAAAAAGATTTGAAAACTGCCAGATACTGCATCAAAATTCTACTACCAATGACAACAAACTCTCTCCGCATATATGTTTGAGTTTCATGTCCTGGGAGTGACATAGTGAGGTTGTACTGTTGAACATCCAAAAGCGGTATGTCGTTGGCCAGGTGATGTGTTGGAATACGATCCTGTACAGCAATGTGGTGTATCCAGTGAATGGATCTGTTACTGTGGAGGGTAGACTGATGGTGTGCATTCATGAAAAAATCCAAGTTATCCATGATTATGGAATATGTGTTTGGTGGAGTTGGCTGACTCTCTGGCAGAAGCACAGATATGATATTTTCTTCTTCAGTGGCCTTTTTTTCACTGCATTCCAACTCCTCCTCTGTTGTGAGACACCAAAAATACAGAGACTTAAAGGAAATGTACACACATGTATCAATAAAGTCATCTGGGTGTGTGTATATGTTAGACCATACCCGACAACTGAAGTTCTTCAGTGCTCAAGAAGACATCTGTGGGGATAAGTTCTGGTTTGCGCGATGGACTCATTGCCTTTTTGTCCTCTCTGAGGCCACATTTCTATGGCGCTCAGTTTCCAGACTCAAGAATGATTCGTTCAGCCTCTTTAGCAGGAAAAGACTGGCTCCACAGCAGGGGCGGCGTTAGGCCCGGCTACTTGGGCTCAAGCCCTGAATGTTTTATGAAAAGCCCCGGATCTAAATCGTGGAAGTAACATGCAGTACCAAAGTCCAACAGAGAGGGAGCAGCTGGCAGTAGTTTGTATACAGCCTGCCTGAGCCTCCACCACTGAAGAAGAAGCCCTTCAGCAGCTGGCTTCTTCTACACTCTGCCTGAAACGCTTGAGTGAAGATGGACATAAGGATGTTTTTTAGACAAAAAGTACGACAGAACCCCAGCTTTGATGAGACTGGTGCTGACTCAGGTTTGTGAGTCTTATTTGAAAATATTTGTTGTGCTGCTGGTTTGCCTAAAGTTAGCTTATCAGGTAAAGTTGTTGGAGAAAGAAAGGGAATATTTACTATCATCTCACACTAAACACTAACAGGAACAATATTCTGCCCTGAAAATGCTTAATATGTAGCTTCAGATTAAAAATTATGTGGAACAAGACATATATGATGTTGACTAGTGCGTGTCACGTGTGTGTGTGTGTGCACGCACGCACATGTGTGTGTGCGTGTGTTAAGCCCTGGATGTTCCTCAGTCCTTAATCTGCCCCTGCTCCACATGTGTTTGCCAACTCCTTTTGCTTTCCTATTGCATTTGTGTGAGCAGTTGTTATTGCAAGCTTGCTAAGTCTGTCAAAGACAGCCTTCTTTGCACCCCCATACATAAGAACACAATTCAAATAATGGGCAAATGCTGACAGACGGGGTTGTCGTCCTCTGAGTACGATAGCAGAAGCAGCACAGGTGACAGGACTGGAGTTGTTGCAGATAGTAGCAAAGATAGAGAACAGAAGTGGTGACGAACGCTGTAGGTCTGATTCAAGCTTGTCAAATGAGAAGGACTTCAGATCTTCTGGCGATGACCTCCACAAAATGAAATTGTTGTTGGGGTTGCATATTGTCTTGCACTCATTCTCCAGCAGTGAAAGTATGGTTTTTTTGACTTCTTGAGTTAAGTCTTTATGGTTCATGATGAACTTAGCCGCTGCTGCCCATTTCCTGTTATTGATATGTTCCACTATCTTAGACTCCTCTGTGTCACACACATTCTGCTTGGTGATGGCCTGAAAGATAGTAAAATAAGGTTAGACACACTTCATTGAATGACTCACACATCCCAGCCTCTTAAATCACTCACACACACACACACACACACACACACACACACACACACACACACACACACACACACACACACACACACACACACGGTTAATGTCATGTAGATTATTTGGAATTTATGGAAGGCCAGCTCACGATGTTATACAGAAAATGCACACACAATACAAAGTAACCTATTTATCATGACGTTAAGCAGACAACAGCACAGAAAGCATATGCATGGAGGCTGCAAACATATTAATATATTATATGCCAACTAAGAGATTGTAGAGGCTGCCTGGGTAATAGGAGCCCTCTGATTTATGATAGATATTGTTGTAGTTCACAGATTACATTAGCTAGGACACATTATGCAAAGTCAAAATTTCAAGGCTAACTTGCTAGCATCAATCACGATGATAATAATGAACTTAACTTATAAAATGAATTAAGGTAGTTCGGTACTGTTACAGATCACCTATATATACTTGTATATGAGAAGTAGTAGCCTAGCAAGCTTACCGCATTAATACTCCTTCTCACATTATTTATTCCTGGACTTGTAGCTTTGTGGCAAAACCTTTTCAGTGCCCTTGGAGTTTTAGAAGGAGTCGGTTCTCGGTTTCTTTTTTCGGAGTTTGTCGCGCTTTCTCTTGCACAGGATTCATCGTCCTTCTTGTTTTCCACCCATCTCCAATACAGTGGTAGATATTTTTCCACTCCTGATAACGTCGAGACACAACCCCTACAAACACGGTTAGACTTCCCTGATCGTATTTTAATCTCCAATCCAACGTGCATAAGTCTGTCGGTATACTTGGCGGCTTCTTATTTTTAATCAAACAAGGTAGTGCAATGTCCCAGTACACCTGATATTCGCATGTTTTTCATACAAAAACGACAGAAATCATTGATGTTAGACACCATTGCTGCCTCCCTCATCTTTTCCGTCGCTGTGATTACGTCACATTGTTCATTATTCTGATTGGTCCTAGCGCTATCCAATTGCATGCAGACAGTTTGAAAGACAACCGTAGAGCCTGCCCCACGACTGACAGCCCTCAATGGGTCGTGGCCAGACTATATATTCACATATATAGTCTGGCTTGCCAGGCTAGCACTTGATATCATCCTGAGAAGGCCATGCAGATATGTAAATCAGGTGGGCTGAAGCAGAGACATGGAAAACATGCAGGGGGGCTTAATAAAAGCTGGTTTATTATTCATTTGGGTAGAAATGGACTATCCAGCCTCAGATCTACTGTATATCACAAGATGTCCTTTTCTTTTATTTACATTAAAACATTTTTGCTTCACACCAAGAATAACCTCCAAGTATCTGGGTGAAGTAGTGATTGCCTGAGGTATTTTGGTAAATACCTTGTTCACTTCCTGAACAATCAGTTCTTAGCCAGCTTCCCGGTTAGGCTGACTGGGTGAGCAAGCACTGGGGACCATCCTCTCTTTTGACCTCAAGGTCAAAGCCGCTCTGCCACGCCTGCAAGTGGTATGAGACCTCCTCGAACATGGAACGTCTAACTAGCAGACCCTGGCAACATCTTAGGGCCGGTGATATCTGAATTTTAAGGTAGCTTCTACTTTAAGATTCCAGGAGACACTCCATCCGGTGACCTCACCACCCGGACAGCCTCTGCTCCGGACCATGAAGAGCGGCCGTCAGCACAAGGGTATGGTAGACCTGCACACTGGCGTCGGATGGGTTTATGAAGAATCTCTTATTAAAGCACACAGACTGATTTTACAACCCAGAGATCACAAGATCTCTCAGATACTTAATCAGGTTTTGTGGCTCCCGGGTTGGCGTCTGTCTGATTGTTCCTGGTGGCTGCCTGGTGGGATCTGAGCTCCTGGGCTCTGTTGGGTTCCCGGCGGGGCTGGTCGCTCCTGGGTCCCGGGTCACTGGATTCCGGGCTCGGCCGGCTTGGAGGTGGGAGGCTGCGTGCGGGCCTGTGAGCTTGCCGCTGATATCTCCCGGGACACAGCCGGCTGCTGGTTGTGACCCCCCGGGGCAATCCCCTGTCTTTCTCGAGGGGGGCAGGGGCTTTTCTGGTCGCAGTCTCCCTGGGGTCCCTGTGCTCCAGGGCAGCTCCTGGATGAGATAAACTGGGGTTTATCTCATCTTTGGGGACAGATCTGTGGCCCCGCACACTCTCCATTGGATGCTCCTATAGAGAAACCTTACATAAACAAGTGCGTGTACACTCACAGGTGCTCACATAAGTATGGACTTGGGCATTTTCAACACGTCTTAAGGCTGTGGTTGGCACTAAATGCACTGTGATTTATTATCATGATTTTTCAGTAAAACAATGTTGATTTTATATTTCCTCATCAGGTTGATGCAGTGATAGCTTGCTCCTGTTGTAATGTTGTGTCCCCTTTCTGCAGGTCTATAGCAGACTGTTGTTCATCATTGATTCTTTATTTTTGTGGATTGTTTGGGTCTATAGGGCCTTACATGGACAAGCACCATCATACATTGGTGATCTTCTCAGTCCCTACACCACCAGCAGGTCCCTGAGGTCCAGTGGCCAAAGCCTACTGGTTGTGCAGCACCAAGCTAAAGGTCAAAGGTGAAAGATCATTTGCTGCTGTGGCCCCCAGACTCTGGACCTCTCTCCCCCTGAGCCTGAGATCAGTGGACTCAGTGGTCTCCTTTAAACTCACCTGTTCAGGCATTGGTGGGACCTTCATCACCCTCTCCTTGTTCTGCTCTTGTTCCACCTTTCCTGGGATCCACGGATTTCTCCCTTTCCTGTTCAGTTTCTCTCTTCCTATCTTTACATTTTTTTAAATTCACAATTTTTATTTTTTCTCATTTTAAACATATTTTAATCGTTTTTTTTTCCTTTTATATGCTTTAATTTTTTTTGGGTTTTTGTGAAACGCCTCGTGATTTTTATCTTTAGAGGCGCTATAGAAGAGATTTTCTTCCTTCCTTCCTTTCTTCCTTCCGTCTTCCTTTCTTTCTTCTTCCTTCCTCCTTCTTCCTTCCTTCTTCTTTCTTCCTGTCTTCTTTCTGCCTTTCTTCCTTCCTCTTTCTTCCTGTCTTCTTTCTGCCTTTCTTCCTTCCTCCTTCCTGTCTTCTTTCTTTCTTCCTTCCTCCTTCTTCCTGTCTTCTTTCTTCCTTTCTTCCTTCCTCCTTCTTCCTGTCTTCTTTCTTCCTTTCTTCCTTCTTCCTGTCTTCTGTAAAGAAATTTGGCTGGCTCAGCCATATTTGTAAAGAAAATATTGACTGGCTCAGTTATATTGTAAGGAGAAACTGTCTTTACTCAGTTATATTGTTAAGAAGACTCAAAGGTTGTTTTCATCGATAAACTGACGATAATATCTGTGTGTCTGTGTTTCAGTTCAATGAGGAAACCAGTTTGACAATTAAAAGTTTTAATTCTTCAAATTAAACTAGTGATTTTGAAATTGACAAACAGGTAATAACAATCAACATTGGCAACTTTGTGGGACAATCTTTAACAGTTGATATGCTGTTCTTGCTCAAATAGACCTTCTGTCGGTGAATGAAGATTGAGAGTGAGATGAGGTGAGATGGATGCGTGTGTGCGTCTGATTTTGCTTCAGGAAGAAACAGGTGTCTGAGTGAAAAGGGATGGTTTGAATGAACTTAGGTTTAGTTGGAAAAGATGCATCAAAACGCTATCTGTCGTGTTTTGCCTCACCGAAAATCGGACCCTCTGTTGGACCCGGGACGTCACCTTAGGATGATGTTTCATCCAGGGCACCTTGGCTGGCAAAGAAGACAAAGATGCGCCGCGAACCGGTCCAGAGTTGCCCTCGGTACACGTTGATGGTAAAGCGTTTTGTCGATGCGCTTTCTTAAGTTAATTCACTCAGAAATCAAAAGACTCGGTAATGAGTCTGCGTTAGAAGTCGCGATTCAGCTATTCTGTCTGGCTTGGCAGGAACAGCGTGAGAGAGAGGGGGGAGAAGAAACGAGCCAACCGGCTCCCCCCTTTCAGCGGTTGTTCACACATCCACTCTCTTTCGTTGTCAAGCACGAACTGCAATCATAAGACTGAAACTTACCTAAAGCCTTTCTCTTCTCAAAGCAAACGTGTGTGTCAGCAAATGTGTTTTGGAGTTTAACTGTGAGAATCTGTGTGTGGGTGTGTGTGCTTGAGTGTGTGTGAAGGTCAGCAACAAACACTCTCAACATTATCTAATTATGGATTCATTAAATCTCTTATAATTACCCCAAAGCATAATAGTCATTCATTTGATTAAAACACATTTATAATGAGCAAATTGATGATTAAACTTTTAACATTCAAAACAAGAAAAGGAAGTTTAAACTTTATGTTTTGACTTGTTATGACTACTTGTCCATGAGAACTCCTTCTTCTGGTACTGCAGGTGGCAGATGTTATGGTTTCCTCCCAGACTCGCTGGCGTTCAGGTCTTAATCTGTGGGTGAAAGTTCTCAACGACCCAGCTTTGACACAGCTGAGTCCAACACCACCTTTGTGACAGAAAACCCATATTTCCTCACGTTACACTTCTTTCTTTCTTTCTTTCTTCCTTCCTCCTTCTTCCTGTCTTCTTTCTTCCTTTCTTTCTTCTTCCTTTCTACCATAGTGCCAAATTTAAATGAGCCCCTGCAAACCCTTTGTGTTATTTCTGTCTTTTCACTTGAAATCGACATGATTATTGAGCTCACCAGGAATAATTGGTGTCATTATTGAGTCATTTGCAACCAAATGTTACTAGTTCCCATTCACTTCTATAGTTTATGCTAGGCAAAAGCAGACGGACTGGTGCCAGATCAGAAGTTTTGTTTCTCATTTATCTAACTCTGGGGAAAATGGTAATGGACACATTTTCACTTTGAGGTGGGCTATCCTAGAGGATCTGACCTCTTTGGTTTTGTACATCTTACCTCAAAAGCTCTGGTTGTGCCTGCAGGTGCTACGTTGACGAAAAAGTGTCCAAAGTGGCCTGGCTCAATCGATCGAACATCATCTTTGCTGGTCAGGACAAGTGGTCCCTGGACCCCAGAGTGGACCTGGTCATGAAAGGACAGCTGGAGTACAGTCTACGCATACAAAAGGTAGTGCTTGCCATTGCTGGTAAAGGAGGGGGGGTCCTTACAGTCAAGCTCTGGTGTTACATTTGTTTTTATTCTTGAATGTTGTTTAGAGATATTGTAATATTACCAATGCATTAAGCATGTCTTTAAGCATTGTGTTAATAAAACTAAGTTTTGCAGTAGGTTCAAGCACACATGCAAAACTGAAAACATGAAAATATGGGGCAAAGCCCATTTATTTTAGTAATCCAGTTTAGACTGAGAGACCATGTAAAGGCTCAGAAAGCCTTTGCAAGGATTCTGGATTCATTAGCCGATTAGAGTGTGACACTTTGAGTCTAGTATATTGAACCTCTTCACAATATTCTACTTCCCCATTAACCTGAGTCATAATAGCTGCTAGCAAACACGTGCAACTCTTTACTCATAGTAATCCAGCAAACAAAGCACTCACAGCAAAACAGAAACAAATGCAGCTGCCGTCTCTTAAACTCATCCAATCCTGTAAAACCGTGGAACTCGGCCAGGGAAATGTTTAACAGCCTAACGGAGCAGAGGCGTGCCGTGTCTGCTGTACTGTTTGACCGCACAGTAACCAAACTCACAGACGTGAGGACGCAGGAATTGAGAGATGAATAGTGGCAATTGATGGAGGATGTGGCGCCAGTGTGGGAAACACTCAATTGTGCAACGACCATCATGTCTGCTGAGACTGAGGTGTCCATATCAGACACACATCCCATCACCTTCAGCCTGATCAACGTGCATCTGGAGACAGACGAGGAAGCCTCCAGCAAAGTGGGGAAATTCACATCCAGAGTGCTCTTTACTGAGTGGAAGGATGAAGGTAAGGTCAATCCATTTATGTAATTATTGCAGATATGTTTAACTGTATGCGTTGCACACAAAGCACTTGTTTGACAATTGTAGTTTTTAACTCCCATCTCATCTAATAATTAATATCAAACAGTCTGTTAATGAGTTAAACTAGTTCATTCATCTGTTTAAGTAAAATAAACTTTGTCTTTGAGCAGGAAGCCTTGACATGGTGAGTTCCTGTCCACTCTGCTGCCTTGCAGCCCAGACGCCGCAGATCTTGGATGGCCTGTCTGAGCTGTTAGCTTCGTAAATAATGTTGCTCACGTGATTGTCTGTGAAGCCAGGAACAGATTCACAGCGTGAAGGCGCAGCTGGTCGCTTCTAGCCTGGCCTGTCAGACTCCTGCTCTGTTTAATTCTGCACAGAGAAAGGGTCTGGGAACTCTCTTATTCAAATAACCCTCACCCCCGACATTTCTAACCGAGCCAATCAGCGCTGAGTAGCGTACGTCACACACCACAACGCCGAGTTTGTCATAAACATGGCAACTGAAGTGGAGTTCGCTGCCGCTCTGTCCTCTGTTCTAAATGACTTGAATGTCTTTAAAACCACAAGTAGAAACGCTAAAAGCCTTTTGACACCACCACCACCTGGAGTGGCTATTTCTCTTATCTAATGGCACCATCTAGTGGCTGACAAGTGTATCACACAAAAACGCTGTTCCTTTGTTTTTTTAGATGCCAACTTCACGTTTCTGTTTATAAATGTGCTTCTGTAGCAGACAAACAGCTAAAACACGTTGTTTTACGAGTATTATTCTCATGTCATGTTGTGTTTTCATATATTTATATTTTAGAGACTTTCTTGTCAGTGAAAAGTTCATCAACTCTGCATCAGCCGAGGTATTCCTTAAATATGAAGCGTCTAAGCGGCAGTCTAACGCTATATGTTAGTTCTGGTCGGTGCTCAGCTTCCTATTGCTCGGAGCTCTGCCGGGCAGGGGCGTGCTTAGCAAAAAAAAAAGATGGATTGCTTATATTATATCACAGTACATGAAAAATTAATCACTTTTATGGATTTCTGACAAATCATACATAATTTCTGAAAGAGGAAAACTCCAGAAAGCTGCTTTAAATCACATTTGAATCTAATTTATTATTTTTTTCTTTACAGATTGTTTCTGATGACCCGACGACCATGCTGGATCCCAGACAAGAGCACCTGGGGTTTCTGACCCCACCAAGGAGGGTTGCAGCCCACGCTAACTGATTGAAGTTCTGGCTTAAGCAGATGGGTCAGGGCCAGCAGGACGTGGTCAGGGCAGTGCCAGTTAGGGAGCTGTGCTTCAGAGATGCAGTGCTGATGCTTTATTCCTAAACCACCAGAAGCACCGATGACGTAGAGAAAGAGGTGGACAGCTTTCTGAAGCATCCGCCACCACTCCTTGATTCCAGTCCCACAACACCGTGAAAAGTTAATGAAGGAAGGCTTCTAAGGCTGACAAACCTGACATCAAAGTACTTGGCCATACCAGGCCCATCGGTCCCTTCTGAGAGCATTCTCAGCAGCAACCCTATCCCTAACCCTGACTGTAAACCGGCTGCACACCCGACTTTACTCCTGAGCGGGTTGATATGCTGATATTGATGAACATAAATCGATGAGGAGCACGAGGGATGTTTTGTTTTGTTTTACAAAGACAGACACATCTGTCATCAGCAGCCTATATTGCCTAGAGCTACAGTCCTGTCTACTATTGTAATCGGGAAGTTGTCACATTTCCCAGTTTGAAAGGGATTAAAATTACTGCTAGTAGCCCACAGGTGAGGCCATATTTACATGTCAGAATTGATTTAATTTATTGTATTATTCTTCTGTGTTAAAGTACTATATATTGTATTTTTCTGTTCAGGAATGTCTACTTTATGCTGCTGCTGTTTATGCTTCCAGTGTTGCAGACCAGAAGCCAGAATTGAGTTTTATTTAAGTAGCCTGTCTAATATTTTCTAATCAGAATATGTTTGGCATGACTCCAGATGTTATTCCTTGCCTTCAAGTGAGCTCAGAATAAATATTTGATTAAGGAATATGATTTGCATGTTTCCTTTATATTGTATAGAAGATAGCATTTTACGTTACGTGTACAGTAGATGGAACCTTTTCAGACTGAAAGTCAGCTTATCAGAAAAACTGTCACTTATCACTTAATTGATCAATAAGACGAAACAACTATTAATGAGTTACTCAATACTTTGCATTCCTATGTCAGAGGAAAGATCACCATGTTCCCACCCCTTCTCTCAGGTTCAAGCCTGCTTTCTCCAGTCAGTGAACCACTCTGCCATCTACTGGTCATTTCTTAAAACCCTTTGAATACATTTTCTTGGCTCATAAACACATAAAATTTTAGATTGTTAAAAATTAAATGTAGTTCTATATTTTATAACTACAGGATCCTGAGATACTCTAGTTCTCCACAGAAAAACACATTTGTCCCTTCAACACAAGTTCAGACTAAATCCAAAGAAAATTGAGATTCAAACGCACCAAATAACATTTTGTAAGTGGTTATGTTTAATAAATTATCAGTAGAATGTAGGGTTTATATACAAACAGACAAATATAAATACACAAACAAACACACACAAATCTAGATACACACAAGTCTAGATGCACACACACATGACTAGAAAAACACACAAATCTAGATACACACACACACACACACACACACACACACACACACACACACACACACAGAAACCTAGATACACACGCACAAAGACAAATGTAGATACACATAAATCTGAATACACACACAAATCTAAGCACACAGATCTAGATACACACACACACACACACACACACACACACACACACACACACACACACACACACACACACACACACACACACACACACGTGTAACGTCCAGCCATGGTCAGTTTTAACCTACAGATTGACCTACATGCCACCGGTCATCTGCAGACATAAATTCCATTCTCTAAAGTGGATTTTACATCCTAGCTTCCAACAAGCCCAGAAGGATACTGCAGCCTTGTTGACATTTCAGGAGGAACAACTTTATTGTCAGTGCCCCAGCGTCCTGAAGCATAGAAATCTTTCTCCACAGTACAGCCTGACCAAGGTTAAACACACAAAACATATAGGACAGCAGATACAGGCAGACCACAAGAGCAGCCATCATCAGCTCTCATTATGAGCTTGTTATGAGCCACATAGCCCCGCTCCTCCTGCTGCTGCAGTTCATGTCAGACGTAGGATGCTTTCTCGCTCACAAACTTTGTTTACAAAACACTTCCAAGTTTGCAAACTAATACAACACCCAAAAAATATCTATGTTTTGGCTGCATTTTGTGAAAATAAACGGGAACAGAGCTAAATGTAACACCAGTGTTCAGATTTTTGTCACTAACCATGGAAACACCAGTAATATGATAAAACTCCCCGTCGTTCATGGCATCTACTTGTGAGCCGAAGTGTGGGCCGTGTTTGAATGCAAAAGCAGACCTGACCCACTATGGCAAGCAATTTTAATTTTTTCTTACTTTTTCAACATTTTCGACATTTGATTGAGTTCTACAGTTTCTTTGATGGACCATGAGCCAACCCTGATACCTCCACACATCCAATTCACCATTCAACACGGTCATTCACACCTCCAACTCCCCAGGAGTCAACTCGCTAAAGCCCCACCCCTTCTTTACATCTTCCAGTCCTGATAGAGGATGTAAACAAGATATTCAAGAAACTGGGTCTTAATTTGTGTTGAAATGTATAGCATCATTGGGGAGGTCTTATCTTCAGAACCAATCACTTCCCACATAGCTTTTTCGGACTGTTATATTGAGGACTCCTTGCAGAAAGAAACGTTCTTTGGTCTACCTTTTTTTCAAATTCTGGAAAGACAAAAACCAACTTTAAATTTCTTTACTTTTTTTGGCAGATATTTGAGGAAGTGCTGGAATTGCTTAGCACATTGCACCATTTAGAATGACAAGATTCTAACTTAGATTTATTTCCCCTTTCACTACATATTTTAGAAAGTGTTGTCTATTTGGCAACATTGTGGATGACAAAAATCTATCTTTGAAATATTCGCCTTTTACCACAGTTCAGTTGAGGAAGTTGAGGAAGTGTTTAGTTAACCACTTTACATTTTGGAGGACAAAACCTAACTTCAAGGTAAGTTCCACATTTTAACTAATTTCCTTTGTGATTCTTTTTAGTCCATTGTTAAAACCATGTTACAGAAATACTGATGCATATTTTTTAATGAAGTCACCCAAGTTAACTTGCTCATCACTTTTGTATAAACAGTTATTTTGAAACAAGTTGTGAAGAGTACAGACAAGTTATCATGTCTAAAAATGTTCCTCTTCTAAAATGGTCCTTGTCTAATATTTTTTCACAGACAAATGAGGCCTAGAAGGATTTGTCCTGAAAAGGTTGTGTTGCACTTCATTGTTTCTGGAAATGACAAAGAATTTTTCAGAAGAAACTGATCGGCAAAGAGAAAGGTATGTTTTAGTTTAAAGAGCAAATTGCAGGTAAATTTTTTTTCTAATTCATATAAAATATTGTCCAAAAAATACTACTTTAAATGTTTATTGTAGGTATTTCATTTTAAAATACAAAACAAAACAGATTTGAGTAAAAAGTGGCCTTTTTTAGCAAAGCTTTTAAAAACACTATTTTTTTTGTCTTAGCCTCTGACGTAATTTAAGGGAGTTCTAAGCTAGGTTCTGCCTCAGCTCAGTGTAAAGCGTGCAATTTTAGGTTAGAGAGGTCGTGTTATCGAGGTAGTGTGTGTTCATTAGTTTATGATTGTGTTAATTTTGATAAACTATTGTTTGTGAAGCCTGTAAAAATTCCAGCCTCTGCACATATGACATCCACAAGTTTCCAAATAAGTACAACATGCCTTTATCTCCATGCCTGGGGGTGTGTTGTGCGACTGAAAAGATGGGACTTCTGGAACCCAAATCGGTGTCGATACCAACTCATGGAGGTCAGCGCTGGCCTCCAGAGACCTGTGGCGAAGTTTTAAAAAATTAATTGCGGATTTCTAGAACTCAGATCATTGTAAGAACAAGATCAGAACCGCCGTGTGGACCTCCAGGAGAGGATGTGCTGCTGTTAAAAACACCAGCGAGCCAGTCGAGCCGTTTTTGGGTTGGATCCAGCTCAGAGCAGCGCACAGAACCTCCAGAACCGGATCACAGGTTCCTCTGTGTCAGAGCCATATTAGAATCCAGGTTTGTCTCTGGATTAAGCTAACAGGACTCCCTTCGCTTGCGTCACGTTGGTTTGGCAGAAAAAAAAACATTTTCCTCACATAAATGACTCTAAATGCTTAAATAATTAATGTATGTGTAAAAAAATTTTTAAACAAGTTTCTCTTATGTTTCTCTGAACATTGGTTCATGGGTGTCTCTTATTTGCAATTTGCTCTTTAAGAATTAGATTTTCTGTTCATATTGTGTTTATGTTTATGTATTTAGCAGATGCTTTTGTCTAGGACTTACAAGTGATAATCGGCATGTTGCCCTTGAGGCTAACAACAACAATAACAACAACTTGACATGAATCATGGAGAGGAGGGAACAAAGGACTGGACGGTAGAGGGGGGGACGGGTGCTAGTTTAGAAGATGCTCTCTGAAGAGCAGGGTCTTCTGGAGTTTCTTTAAAATTGAAAAGGAAGCCACCGTTCTGGTAGTGCTTGGAAGGTCATTCCACATTTGTGGAACGATGCATGAGAAGAGTGGATTGTCCTGAGCGTGGTGTAGGCACTGCTAGCCGACCATCCTGTGATGACCGGAGCGGCCGGGCCGAGACGTAAGCCTTTGCAAGAGGATTCAGGTAGATGGGAGCCGTACCATCTCGGACTTTGTATGCTAGTGTTAGCAATTTGAATTTGATGCATGCTGCTAGCGGTAGCCAGTGGAGCTCAATGAACAGAGGGGTGACGTGTGCTCTTTTTGGCTTATTGAAGACCACATGCGCCGCTGCGTTCGAGACCATTTGAAGAGGTCTCGCAGCACAGGCTGGAAGACCAGTTAGAAGGGCATTGCAGTAATCGAGGTGGGAGATGACAGTAGATTGCACCAGGAGCTGGGTGGCATGTTGTGTTAGGTATGGTCTGATCTTTCGTATGTTATACAGCGCAAAGCGGCATGAACGAGCAACAGAGGCAACATGATCTTTAAAGGTCAGATGTTCATCAATCACAACACCCAGATTTCAAACTGCCTTTGAAGGAGCCAGAGATAGGAAGTCATTTTGGATTGAGATATTGTGCTGTATGGATGGTTTTGCTGGGATGACAAGTAATTCAGTTTAAGAGAGGTTGAGTTGGAGATGGTGGGATTTCATCCATTTTGATATGTCAGAGAGACCGTTTGATATTCGTGTGGTCATCCTGCGGAAATGACAGACCTGGGTGTCGTCTGCATAGCAGTGGTAGAGAAGCCATGTGATCGAATGATTTCCCCCAGTGAGGTGGTGTATATGGCAAAGAGAAGAGGTCCTAGTACAGAGCCCTGGGGGATTCCTGTGGCAAGAAGGTGCACGGTAGAGGATTGTCCAAGCCAAGATTCACTGAATGATCGTCCTGTGAGGTATGATTCAAACTAGGCGTGTGCTTTCTCTGTGATGCCCATGGTAGAGAGTGTGGGCAAAAGGAAGCCATGGTTGACAGTGTCAAATGCAGTCGATAAGTCGAGCAGGATAAGCACTGAGGATTTGGCAGTCGCTCTAGCTTCTCTTAAGGATTCCGTCACTGCTAACAGAGCAGTTTCAGTGGAGTGGCCCTTTTTGAACCCAGACTGGTAAGGGTCAAGCAGACAGTTTTGTGAGAAGTATCCTGTGATCTGCTTGAAAGCCACCCTTTCAATGATTTTGGACAGAAAAGGGAGGAGAGAGATAGGTCGGTAGCTCTCCACATGATTTGGAGGAACAGATGTTTTTTTAGCAGCTGTTTAACCTGAGCATGCTTGAGAGAGGTGGGAAATGTACCAGATATCAGTGAAGCGTTGATCACATGTGTGACTGCTGTGGCTACTGTAGGAGCAATAGCTTGGAGCAGCTTAGTCGGAATGGGGTCAAGTGGGCATGTTGTAGGGCGGCTGCACGTGAGAAGCTTGGGCACACAGTTCTCAGTGAGAGGAAAAAGAGGAAAATGAAGCAGTAGGGCTTGAGACGGTTGAGCTAGAAGGAGTTTGTTGTAGAGAATGTTCAGGAGTGGCCAGTTGAGTAAACTGTTTGTTTATAGCTGCCACTTTGTCAGTGAAGAATGAGGCAAAGGTGTCAGCTGATAGATTGTTGGTTGGAGGTGGAGATAGAGGGTTGAGCAGAGTTTTGAATGTTGGAAATAGTTTCTGAGAGTCAGTAGAGCTGAGAATTTTGTCAGTGTAGAAAGCTTTCATTGCATCAGTGATGCTGGCAGAGAATGAGGACAGTAATTCATGAAATTTCAATTGATCACCAGGATCTTTTGTTTTGCGCCATTTCCGTTCCGGAGCTATAAGATTGGCGCTTAGAGACCGGAGGGTATCATTTAGCCAAGGGTGCGACTGAGAGGATCTAGCAGGTCTAGTGGCTAAAGGGCACAAGTTGTTAAGACAAGAGCAGAGTGTGGAGCAGAGTGACTCGGTGGCATCATTCACTTCATAAGCAATGTGCTGGGAGATGGAAGAGTGGAGGCAACAAGAGAGAAGTGGTTGGGTGCCAGATTGCGGAGGTTGCGGCGGAATGAGACCACTGGGGAGGAAGCAGTGGACCTCCCTTGTAGTTGTGCTGAAATGGATGAAGTAATGATTGGAAAGATGCAGCGGTGTGACAGAGATTGTGTCTATCGCAGTTTCTGGTGAAAATGAGGTCAAGTGCTTTTCCAGCTTTGTGAGTTGGAGGACTTTGTACTAGTTTTAGATCAAATGATGACATTAGTGACAGGAAGTCTGATGAGCTGGATTTGTCCAGGGGAATATTCATGTCTCCAAGGACCATTGTGGGACAGTCATGCTCAGGAATGGAGGAGAGCAGGGTACCCAGTTCATCAAGAAAGTCTACGAATTGACCTGGTTGGCGATATATGACAACCAAAAATAATGTTTTCGGTACAGTTACCTGGATGGCATGGTATTCAAAGGAGTTGTATTTAGTGATGGGTAGCAACTGACTGTATATCCACTTGTTGGAAATTAACATGCCTGTTCCACCACCTCAGCCAGATGCACGAGAAGTGTGGGAGAAAGTGTGGTTAACTGAGAGAGCAGATGGGGTAGCATTGTCACATGGTTTGATCCAGGCTTCAGTGAGAGCCAATGCATTGAGTGACAGGTGGTTTGCATATGCGGTAATGAAGTCTGCTTTGTTTACAGCCGATTGACAGTTCCACAGTCCCATAGACAGGTGGATGTCTTCAGGGGGAGTTGGTTTTAGTGAGAGGAGGTTTTGAAGGTTGCGAAAGCGGTTTGCTGTGTGTGACCTTCCTCTGAAGCCAGTGATCACAGGTATAGGATAATGGCACATTTTGCAAGGTGTCAATGGAGCAGCATCTGGGTTGAGCTTGTTTGCTCTGTGGACACGCGCAGGTAGACACGTATGTCTTTACCCCGGAGGGGCTGAGACACAAGGGCTGACGTGTCAGTTATGCCACCAAACTTATGCTGTGCTACTAGTTGGAAACGTGTTCATGCAGCAGCTGATTGAAATAATTGAGACCTAGATCACCTGATGAGTGTTTTAGGGAGGGGAGAAACAGCTCTTTCACAGACCCTGATTGCACTTGTTGTTTTCAGTTGGCCCAAACCGGAGCTACTAGACAGGATTACTCACAGAGGAGTTTTCTCTTTTCCCAATGGAAGATAGTGCTCGTTTTTGTCTTCTTAAACTTTTGCTTTGCACTAACAGACACTCAAGGCCCTTCGGTGCAGATTCAAGTCTGTTTGGAAGTGCTTGCAGTTGCTTTTTAAGTGTGTATGTGTATAACTTGTAAAGTTTGAGTAGTTTAAAGACACTATGGGAAGTATACATACATATATGCATTCTTGTCAGTTCTTAAATGCAAAGATCACTGCTACTCTCATCATATTTTTGCAGGTTATGTTGTTATTGCCACTAAAAATATTGATCCAGGAGAATTCTTGCTGTAGTATGTTGGAAGACATATCACTGGGCTGGAAGGAGAGGCCCTGTATAAATGTTACTAAGATGTGGATGCAACATTTTTGTTTTTCTATTGCTTCCAAGGAGAAACTTTTTGGTAAGTACAATTACATGAACCTCCTAACTAGAACTAGAACAAGTTCATGAATAAGTGTAAGTAAGATGCCCTGATTTGCAGTGTTGACGGCAGTAAAGATACGGCAATACTTGGAAGATTCCTAAATGACGATCACATCAAGCCAAACAGCAAAGTGAAAATAGTAAGTCACACAGAAGTGTTATGTAAAAACATTTAAAACAATATACTGACTAACTCATTTGTGTCTGTTCCTTTTTTGTCCAAAGGTACTGGATGAGCAGAAAATACCCCACCTGTGTGCATTTGCAATCAAAGAAATACTAGCAGGAGAAGAAATTGTTTATGACTATGGAGACTCTTAACTGCTCATGGCTACAGGTATTTATATTTTTATTTACATATACTGTTTTTATCCATTGCATGTTTTATTATATGCCATTAGTCTCAAGGATTACACCATTGTCATCTCTTAACATTAGTGATATTGTAAATGTGTTTTGGAAACTGGTATAAATGTCTTTAAAACACATTGTAACACTTAAAATGCTTTACAAAGCCTATCAGTGAGTAAAATAAAACTTACATATTTAAATGTCATACTGTAATTGTCTGGGTTTTTTTTTTTTGAAAACCTCTGTGTCTCCTTGTAGTGAGCGCATGGAAAAGAAGGTGAAGCTATGTGGAGGTTTTTTGCCTCCATGTCTATACACAGAAAAATTTCCTATTATGTTTAAACAATTGTATGCTTTTCATATTCTCATGTTTTTCTATTGTCCGATTGTTTCTTTAATTTTTAAGGAATCCCGTTGGAGGAGATTTCTCGAAAATTTTGACTGAGCCTGGTGTGGTGAAAATTGATGCCTTGTATTCAACCAAAAACAGAAGATTGCAAATGGATGCAATGCAGCAGAAGTGTTTCCAGGACTCATTCACAACTGCCTTGTGGCAGTTAAACAAGTTTCTAAACATATTTCTGAAAAGGAATTGGAAATAGTTAATTTTCTTTGTTCAAAAAAGTTACAAACTGAACATCTGTTGCAGCCCCTTACTGTGTTGGAAGACACATTTTGCCTACTTCGTCTCCCTTCTCTGCGAATATAATCTCATGGAACTGATTGAAAATAAGGATTTTCCTGAGAGACAAAACTTGACAGAGCAACGAAGACTACAGATCTGCCAAGAGTTGTTGCTGGGACTTGAGGAACTGCACTCACATGGAATTTTGCACAGAGATTTGAAGCCTGAAAACATCTTGTTCGGTAAAAGAAATGCATGGCAAAACTATCCTGTTATTTTTACTTATAAATGTAAAAGATCAAAATGTTAGTTTTAATGATGTTATGGTTTAATGTTTGAATTAGTAAATGACCATTTTTTTTCTTTTTTGCACAGACATCAACAATAAACTTTATATTAGAGACTTTGGAGCAAGCAGGAAACTGGATCTTGCACAGACGACGTTGTTGACGTTTTCACAAATGGCTGGATCCTTTTCCTGGTCCAATTATGAGGATGTTGGAGGTCTAAAGTATAGATACAAGAAGGAATCAGATATCCAAGTATGTTCACCTTGTAAATGTTATATGATGGTTTAATTTGATCCATAATCAGCAAGTGTTTGAATTTCTTCAAATGTAATAATAGAATTACACCATGGTAAAATGCCCATTTGTCAACATTCAAAGTATTTAAATAGGGATGAGCGGGTATACCACTATCTGTATCTGTTCAACCATCTAAATTATCTGTATCTGTAGGCCTACTCGGAGTGGGCGTGGCCTAACCCGGAAGTGTGTGTAGTTTAACCGGAAGAGGGTGTGGTTTACATCAATACATTATTTTAAGTCTGAAATTGATATGGATTGATCAGAAGTTGCTATGCATATTGTTTATTTGAAAACTATTTACAGAGCAGCCTCAGAGTTTAAATTAAATATTTTGATCCCAATAGTAAAGGAATTATTACAAAACAAGTTTTTCAATAAAATCAGAACATTAATATTTAATTGCATGAATTAATACATCTGAACTCATGCAGTAGGAACTAGAAAATATGAAATACTAGAATCAGACACAACTTTTTTTTGATTAAACTGATTTTTTGTCTAACGTTCTTGGCATTTTTCCCCACACAAAGTTAAACAAAACAATGTTGATTAAGGTGTGTGTGTGAGAGAGCGAGAGATAGAGAGGGAGAGTTAAAAAAAAAAAACAGACCGGAGCGGAGGCAGTAACTGACGCAGCACGAGCCGTTTTCAGCTCTGTCTTGTCAAATGCACCACGTACTTTACGAAAAAGTAACTTTAAATATCAAACCAAAAAAGAGGCGAAGTAAAGAAACCCTAGGGAGTACTGAAGAAACGTGAGCAACAGTGAAGCAAGCACAGAGAGATCCGTTACTGTCTCTTTGTGTGTGTGGATGGGCCGGACGGACTGAGCTCCCGGCTGCAGAGTTTTGTGTGTTGGGAGGGGTGGGTGCTCTATGTGACTGGTCAATCACAGAGCGTGAAGACAGTTACCCAATGAGGATTTTCCTTCAGCACGATTACAGATATTTACGAGTTTTACTTGTTTCATGCTCGTATTCGTCAAAAATGCTTTATCCGTACTGGATACTCGTCTGAAACGAGTATCCGGCTCATCACTATATTTAATCAAATGTTTTAATTATAATTATTGTTATTCACTATGTTCAATATGGCTATTTTAGTGCAAATTACATAATGCAATGAGCTGTCATTGTGATACTTAATTACTTTGTTTTGATGTATTGTTTCATTTTAGGTAGCTGGTTGCTTGCTGCATTACATCTTGACTGATGGGCAACATCCCTTTCAAAGTAGATTACCCTACTCTGACGATCCCATTGGACTATCTCAAAATGTCAGAATGGGCAACTTCACGCTTCAATGTGAGGAAAAATGGAGCAGCCAAAAAGGTATTATTACCAGGATGCTAAGTAGGTCACTTGAAGAACGTCCCACCATCGAAGAATGTCAAGGCTGTCACGTGTAAGTACCATAATTTTAAATTTAATTTTTTATAGATTGGAAAACACCATCTTAAATCATTTCCATGAAAGTTGATTAACCTTATTTTAAATTATTTCAGGTTTGACACATCAGTCTGCTGGTACTGAAACAATGAACAAGGCTGGGAATGAGAATCAAAATAAAGCATGTTTTTACAAGTGGCTTGGGCAATATTAGGTTCATTTACTGTAACACACCAACAATTTTGCTACAGTAGAGATTTTGTTTTACTGTTCATTCCAATGCCTACATTTTCACTGTCACTTGATATAAGAATCGATCCACTAATATTTGTTTTTACAGATTGGAACCCATACATCAAATTGCTGTCCTCAGAAAACAGATGAGCTAGACATTGATGAGGATAATGTCAGTGATCAACCTGAGATTTCTGGCAGTATCCTGTTGACTTCATCTTCTGTCTCAGGGGAGGACTTTTCTGAGTGTGAAATGGTAATTAATGGTTTGAATATCTAAAGAGTGGTGAAGAATTTCCTAACATTGTATGAAATATTGATGCATGTATCATCATTTTATTGACGATAAACAATCAGAAGAACAAATGACAGGAAAGGAAGTCATCTCTGGAAAACCACCGTATAAAATCAAACAGTCTTCACATGATGGTAACTCTCAACAACATAACGTCACAGTAAAAATGTCTTAAAACACTGCACACCAACGTGTCTATGATAAGAAGAATTATTGCCTTTACTGTGAAAAGCCGTACACAAAAATCACAAGACATCTGAAGCAAAAGCAGTAAGATAAACCTGATGTTGCCAAGGCACTTGCGCACAAGAAAGGATCAGCCATGCACTGCCTACTTTTGACCAAAGTAAGAAACATGGGAAACTAAAACCACAACTGTTCTGTCCTGTCCTCTGGAAAAGGACAAATTGTACCAAAAAGGCAAGCAACTTATCCATCAGGTGCAACAGACTACCTGCCTTGCAAGTTTTGTTTTGCTATGTGCATCAAGACCGATCTCTGGAGACACCACAAGCATTGTAGACTGCAAATTAAAGAGGATAAGGCTGTGAAAAGAAGGATTCAGGCAAGTTGTTCACTGATGTTACCAATGGAGAACACAGTTTCCAATGGTCTTAAAACCGTTCTCCAGGAAACGACATATGATCATGTAACTCCGTTAGTAAAGGCGGACACCCTTATTATATCACTGGGAGAGAGAATGTTCCTTAAAAATGGAAAAGTTGTACGACATCGAGCAGACATCAGAAATAAGATGAGGGAACTTGCCAGACTTGTTATTATTGCAAGAAATCTAGACAAGTTCATCGTTTTTTTTGAAGGACTTGATTTGCCCTGGAAAATTCAACACAGTCCTTGAGGCTGTAAAACAGATAACTGGGTTTAATAAATTATCAAACAGATTCTCAGTATCCTCAACAGCACGTAAACTTCGCCATTCTCTTGTTTAAGTGTCATACATTTTGCAAGGAGAGGCTCTGCATCAACAGGATGATGATTTAAAGTCAAAAGCAGAGCAATATATCAAGCTAATTGAACTGGAATGGATAACACATGTGTCATCCAATGCCCTAAAAACTCTATACCAGAAAAAATGGAACAGCCCTCAAATACTGCCTTTGTCAGGAGACATAAAAAAACTTCAGGACTACCTAAAATGCCTTGAGGTGGTCCACAAAAAAATCTTACTGACCAACCATCACAAAAATCATGGAGTGAGCTCTCTCAAATCACTCACACAACTGATACTGTTCAATTGTCGTTGACAAGGTGAAGTTTCAAGAATGGAACTCAACACATATTTACAGAAGAACAAACACAACATGCATGATGACGTTTTGGAGAGCCTCTCGCCATTTGAAAAAAAAAACTTTGTGAGAATCTCATCGGGGGGAGGTACGAGGGAAAAGAGGCCGCAAAGTACCTGTGCTGTTCCCGTTAAATATAAAAGAATCTGTAGAACTTCTTATAAAAACAAAAGAGGCTGGGATTTCCCCCACTAATCCCTACATTTTTGCCCGTCCGTTTTATGGCTCACAAGAGAGCATTCGTGGATGTGATAGCTTGAAGCAGTTTGCAGAAAGCTGTGGAGCTAAACACCCGGAAAATCTCACATCAACAAAACTACGAAAGTATGTAGCCACGATTTCACAGCTCCTTAACCTGCAAAACCATGAATTAGACCAACTGGCCACTTTTATGGGACATATGTGCATAGGGAGTTTTACAGACTACCTGAAGAAACTCTCCATTTGACAAAAGTCAGTAGACTTCTGTTTGCTCTGCAAGGTGCAATGGGTAAATTCAAGCAAAATCCCTGGAAAACATCACACCTAACAACTGTAAGTGAATGATTTAATTTTTTTCTTAATGTATTAGATAACGTAAGGTGAAAACTGTTTAAAATATAGGTTTATTCACTTAAAACATTTTATTGCAGCTGAAAAATAATCAAGTGACTCATATGGAGATACACAATGTGAGGCAACTGCTACCACATGTCAAAAAGGTAAGTTTTTCCACTATATTCACTGTAAAAATGGTAAATTAAAATCTACTCATTAACCCTTTAAGACCTGCCATAGAACAAGTTCGCCAGAACTTATATTTACATTTTTACATGCTGTGGTGCCATTTTTTTGGAGTATTTCAACTTTGTATTCATCAATACAACCATTACATTCTAAATTATAATTATATAAATGTAAAATTTTCATAGCAACAAAATATTTAACTAACAAATGCAATTATCTATACTAGGGGTTGTATGAACTAGTCGACTTCACGGCTCTGTAGTGACTTTTTATGCCTGTCATCGACTAGTCGCTGTCACGTGATAATGACTGACAAGATGCAGTCCTCCAGCAGGTAATGAGCCCCTGCGTCGGGAGGCGGAGGCGACGCGCTGTGCCAGAGCGTTGGTACTGACACCGGCGGTAAAACGGACATTTAACCAAACTGTGACCTTTTCCCTCTTGCAATTTTACCTTCCCCTCACCCCCATCCTAATCTTAACCAGTTTGCGCATGCAAAGCTCTGATCGTTGACGCGCTGCTCCAGACATCTGCGTCCTGAGCACCGCCAAATCAGGTGTCACCACCTCAAAAACAAATTAAACATGCGATCGTTCATGTCGGCTCATTTCCTTTCATGTTTTCTGACTGTTATTTGTGCCTGATGCGTTTCGCTGCTGTGGAGCGAGGCTCTTCACCTGTTTTGTTCTCCGGTGACGCACCCCTAAGATTCCACTATCTCCGCTCCGGCACGAACTCCGCAGCAAAAACGGTCCCGTTGTAGTCGGCCGGCGAGCAGCGGCACTCCGCTGTTTTTGCGGTCAGTAGATCTTTTAGAACTGCAGTTCAAAGGTAACTCATAAGGTGAATATATATGAAGCCATGTAGCAGTTTCTTTAGGACTGAGAGGAGATGCAGGAAGATAATAAACAGGCAGGACAGAAAAATAGTCAAATAAAAACAAGTTAGTTTTTGTACCTGCTGGTTGCAACAAACAGACACCATTGAAGGTAATCAGAAGTGAGGAACAGAAAATGAAATAATTATTTTAATGTTTAGAGCAGCAGGAACTCCGAGAGGCTGCAGGCGCATCAGTTTGCTGCTGCTGCGCAGGGGGAGGGGGGAGAGGACTGAAGTAGGATGCAGAAATTACCGTTGTTAAAAGAGATGTTAGAACAAGTGGGCGCAGTTTTAATTGTCAAAAACTCCAGCGAACCTACCGACCCCCCCGGCCGCTTCAGGTGTATGACGTCATCAACGACTAGTCGAAGTCGACTCGATTTTCTTTACTTGACTGTCGACTTTAAAAAAATTAATTCATGCAACCCCTGATCTATAGAGACATTGAAAATCGTTTTTTGTTTTTACACATATTTTTCATCATACAGAAATACCACAGCTTTATCCCTCAAAATTGTCAATAGAAAAAAGTTTCACAAAATCCTTTCGAACAACCACAAATTTATTTGAAGTGCTTCCATAAAATAGTTTCCGAGATACACTCATTTATATAAACTGTAACACTCATTTATATAAACAAAAACAAAAATGATAATCTGCAGGAGTCTAATATAATAATGTTGAATATTTTTAGCTAATTTTTCGGTAGTATGCAGCTTTCCTTTTTTCTCACTAATAATAATAATAATAACAATACTAAAGAATATTGCATAAATATGTACATGAGGAAACTTAAAGTGAAACTTAAAAATCTTCTGGCGCTGTAATGGCGTCATCTGCTTTGAGGAGGGAGGATGTACTGTTTGGCGGGTCTACGATTCATCAAAACGTTCGTAGTGGTGTGTGTGTGTGTGTGTGTGTCAGAAGTTTGTAGTGGGTGTGTGATGTGTGTAGGATGTGTTTGTCTAAACGTATTATTGCGAAAAAGCACAAGAAAAAAGCTGAAAGACTGGGACTACAAAGAACTACAATTCGCGGGAAAATGACATCAAAGCAAGCGATTTGGTGAGTGACAATCATGTGACAGTTCACGTTGACAACGTGATGACGTTTATTCTAGCGTGTGAAGCCCCGTGAGGTGCAGAACAGAACGACACAGCGTCTGTGTCTGAATGAAAACGCTTTTCTTATTTGCGCATTTTGGTTGTTTTTTGCAAACTCATTAGTGGATATACGCAGCACTCTGGGACGTGTTCAGTGTGTGAGATTTAAGTCCAAGTCCTCCGGTTTGATATGCAAAAAAAAGTTTTGTTCTATCTTATATAGTTTCAGTTTTACAAGCATTTGAACACAGCTATGCAAATGGGAGCGCCGGTGCTCCCGCCGGTCTTAAAGGGTTAAATCCACTGTTTGTAAATCATTAAGTCAATTTTATCCCATGTTAACAACTTAAAAATTGCCAACAGTGCTTTTTTCAGAAATTTCAAACGATAGACCCTGCAAAGAGAGCACAGCTGAATCAAAAAAGGCTACTGGGGGCATTAAAAAATCATCAGTGCCATTGATAAAAAAGGGTGAGTTACTCCTTGTTATGTTCTGTTTCTTTTCAATCTCCATTTGTTTTTTTCTTGTTTAATACACAGCTTAGCAATGTGTTATTTTTTATTTTTTTTTTACCTTGAATTGCTGACAGTTTTTTGAGTGAGTTACTCATTTCACTCCGTATAAGGCAGAGGTAGGGAACCCCGGTCCTGGAGAGCCGCTATCCAGCACATTTTAGAGGTTTCCCTGCTTCAACACAGTTGGTTCACCTGTTTAGCTGCTCATCAGACTCCGCAGAAGCCTGTTAATCACCTGCTGATTGAAATCAGGTTTGTTGAAGCAGGGAAACCTCTAAAACATGCTGGATAGCGGCTTTCCAGGACCAGGGTTCCCTAACCTATATAGTTATAAATCTAAATTGAATATCTTGATATTTGTTGACCAGATTGTGCGTGATTTTTATTAATCCATTTATTACTTTCTCTTGTTAATTTACTAACAGGGAAACCCAAAAAGCCCTGGTCAGACTGAGAGAGAAGTCATTGGCGAGCATTTCAAGAACTTTCTAAAGGAAATGAAAATTCCAGGAAAAGCAGAGTGTCAAAGATGCCTAAATGACAATCAGCTTCTAAGGGATAAAGGAACTGACTGGAAAGCAGTAAAATATTTTGTGCACAACAAAATTACTGCTATGAGGAGGTCTTTGTGCTAACAATAACAAGACCAGTAATCCTAAGTTCTTACGTGTACAAACAATTGGTCATTTTATGTAAATTCAAATGGATCCATCAAATATGCCTTCTCAATTTGCCAACATAAGTTACACTTTTTAATCAGTAAAAATTCAATTTTTTAATCTATATTAATAATGCATGTACATCCTTGGAGACTGTACACATTGTTGCAATAGTTTAACACTGAGCTTTAAGAGGTTAAACAGTACTCTCCCCGAGTTATCCTTTGAATTCCAGAGAAACTGGTGACTCCTATTTACCTCATGCATTTTTCTTTACTTATTATTTTTAGTAACACATTGTCTTCATATCTACAATAGTTAAATATTGCTTCACTTTTTTATTTGCATTTCACAATTTAAATAGCAGTGACAACATTGCCAATTTGTAAAGTAACACTGCACATTAGCTGCATATATTTTAAATATTTTCTTATGTTTTCCATTTAGCTTGTTTCTTTTTAATTACCTACTCTCGAATGTGTATATCGCTCTATGTTAACTGAGTGGGAAATTGTGTAATTGGCCGTGTTCGAGTTGAGCTGCGCCTCGCCTGGAAAACAGATGAGAGCAGACGGAAGCAGCAGGGGGAGTGGCTGAAAGCCGGCATTTAATGGGCTCGACACACGGGAGGCGACAAACGACCGCGATCAGCGAAATTTGTCACTGTCGCTTTTATGACCTGTCACACGGGAGGCGATCTGTGGCAGCGGCCAGCGGCAAAACCGTCTACGCGTTCTGTTCCATGGCGAAATCGAAACTTCCGTTGATCTGTTTGGCTGTGTCAGGTTGGAGGGAATTAAGGTTATTTAAGCGGTTCAGAGTTAATAAAGTGGTAGATATGATGTTTCACAAGTTGCTGCTAGAGTTATGTGAAATCTTACTTGTGATTTTACTATATAAAACATAATAATAATCAACTTCTCCCCCATGTTTGCTCGGAGATTTACGGAGCATCCTGCCCGCTCATTGGTCAGTGAATGAAACCTCTGTTGATTTCATCGCTGTTGCTCAAAGTTGAAAATGTTTCAACTTTCTGGGATCGCGTCGCTGGGTCGTCCGTGCACGACACGTGCACGAGTGCAAACTTTCACACGCACGTTTTTCGCGTTTCGCTTGGTAGGAGAGAGACCCGCGATTATGGCTTTGTCGCGCATGTCTCATTGAAAATGAATGGAGGAGAGGCGATGTCGCCTCCCGTGTGTCGAGCCCATAAGTCAGACACAATTTCCTGCATGTGTAGCTCGCAGGTGACGATGGCTGAAGATATCGCGTTAGCGTTCATAATCGCGGATGGAATAGATTCAGATGAAATACCTATTCTTCTACATGAAAATGGATATCTACTGCAAAGGTAGGTAACCGCATTAAAGTAGTACAATGCCAAATACAACCGCCATGTGCATTTGTTTCTTTGTTTAAGATCTAAAAACTCATTTGGAAATAGTCCAAAAGTTAAACAAGGCTGCAGATTTCACCTTTGAAGATACTGCTTCAGATGTAAATTAGAATAATAATGTGCATATAATTTCTTTCAGGTCTGAGCCAAAAGTGAAACACTTTGTTGAGAATGTTATTCCTTTATACCGTCATTCTGGCTTTAAAAGCCACTTCAGACTTTCCAGAGGACAAGTGGAGGTAGGCTTTTGTGATGGTTACCACTACTCATATTTGCTCAGACATCATGTTCACTTTCTGACTTTTCCATTTAGGATCTAGTGATGGCACTGGGACCATTCCACATGGACAGACAGCACACCAAATTACCCCTGTCCAAAAGTGTTCTTGCCTGTCTGTGGACGCTGGCATAGAGCCCTGCACGGGCCTAAAATCTGAGCCCGTGTCCGGCCCGGCCCGAGGGGGTGGAGCCCCAGCCCAACCCGGCCCGAAAAGGTTTTCAGGATTCTCTGGCCCGGCCTGAGCCCAAGCCCGACTTTTTTTAACCAACTAAATGAAAACAAAGTGCGTCAATCCTGACCAATGTGTTAAAAGACGTGCGGGATCCGAGCGTCGCAGAAGCGCATGCGGGAAGCTTCCTCCCACTGAAGTGAGAGTTTTCCAAACCCTGTCGCTCAGAGAGACTTGTCACTTAGAAAATGTTCCCTGATTATGAAACTTTGGCTGAATAGCGCTTGTTCCTGTCTCCAATGTGCGACAGGAGCTTTCTGAGGAGAAGCCCAGAATCTCACAATAAGCGCACATGATTACGCACAAGCGTGGCCCAACACGGTCTCACAGTAAGACCGGGTTGGAACTGTTCAGGTTTACGCAGACAATCTTCACATAGAATTGACTTACAGATATAAACTAAATTCAGTAAAATATAAAGCATTTTATTGAAATATCCATTTTACAAATGGAAGAGCCGCGGGTTGCCGATCCCTGCTCTAGTTCAAGATATCATTAAAATTCCCAAAGTGCTGAAAAGATTAAAAATGGGGCTTTCCGTGCACATACAGTACATTACGGTAGCCACCGGGATTCCCTGTCTTGAGCGCGACGAACCACAACACAGATTCAGACGTGCTGAGTTTGTCATCCAAAATGCTCCGTTTTATAACTTTTGAATGGCTGATCAGATTCAAATAATTCCAACGGTTCCTAAAAGTACATAAAAGCAGCTTTCCAACGATCTATAGCATGAAGCAATCAGAGTTAGGAAAAATATCGCTAGGAGGGGAAATCCTGCTGTACAGCCTGATTGAAACGGAGCGCAGCGCCGCGGTGAAAGCGGATAACCTATAAAATGACATGTTGAGGACGCAAACTCAATACATCTCTTTTATTGTGAGGTAATAATTTCTCCGAGTTTTGCGGTACCTATGATGAAAATTACTGACCTCTGTCATCATTTTAAGTGGGAGAACTTGCAATTGGTGGCTGACTAAATACTTTTTTGCCCCACTGTATGTGAGCTGGTGTGCTGTATGCCACAGGGTGATTTGATGCACTTTAAGTGAAATCAGTCTGCTCTAACTCCTAAATCTGTACATTAAGTTTTAAACAAAGTGCATCTCTATCATCAAGACTCCTGATGTGCCTCCCAGTGGCAGCTCATGAAAACTGGGTGATATGAACCCAGGCAAAACCATCAGGGGATCTCAGAGCATCAGTGGTCCCCAGAGTCAAAGGGATATTACCGTTTGTAATTTGACATGCCGACATGCCAACCACTGCTTTTATGTTAAATCCTTTAAAGACAAGAAACAAAAATACCTTTAACGCTCAGATATACATCTTTATTTTGAGTGTCCTTCTAACAAAGTGATACGTTTTTCTTGCTGCTTTCCAAGTTCTTTTAACTGATTCAGGATTTGACCCATGCATGTAATTACTAGTTTCTCAAACCCCCTTCTTTTTTCTTTCAGCCGTCTCCAGTTGGCCAATTCTGGCCTTGTAAGTGACTCCAATGCAGTGGTCCTGCGCTCAGCATGTGCCTCATTGGACTGAAAAAATGCTGGGAGATGAGCAGTCTTGCTTCTCTTAGAGCCAGAAGCTTGTCTGTCCTGTATGGCCGATGACGGACCAGGTTGCTCTTCGGTTTCAGCAGGTGATTGCTGAGCCAGCCGCTGAAGGATGGGCTTCTTTAGGAAAGAGGGGAGTTGAAACAGTTGTGCCAGGTGGTGCACTTCCCACCGCTGTGCGACCAAAATGTTCATCCATTTGCAGACAGAAGAGGGATAAACAATTTTCATTAGTTATTGTAGAACTTTACTGATGGTGGAACTTATCATGACATTTGTTTCTTCATTAAAGCTTATGGTGACATAACCAATAACTGTGGCTGTGTCTCCATTCAACATTGAGAACTCAACAAACTGAGAAAGCTTTCTGGAATGAGAGGGTGAAATGTTGTTAAAGAAATAACATAATCCAGTTGCTGTTTGACAACCTGTTTTAAAATAACTATGACCTGGATGACTGAGAACTCCACAGATCTCAATAAACTCAGCAATTGATCGAGTGTGACTGTTACATCCCCAACATGTGTTGGTAAAAATGTGAAGGATGGGGGTAACATAATAACTGGCGGAGGAGTTTAAAATGGGTTTATTTGAACAAAAAGGTATTAAAACCACAAGCAAACAGATCTCTCTAAAAGGTTAACATTACAAAGCAAATTATCAACTATAAAACACCTGGTAAAATCTTATATTAAAAGCTTTACCACAACGAAAGGTGTTTAAAAACGAGTTCAGTAAAATTGCCACAAACAAAGTTAACCTTTTAAAAACCGAACACACAAAAGATCCCACTGGATCATCCACTCTTTCTCAATAAGATTTAAAAACTACAAAAGTTCCACACTCAAACAAATCCAGACGAAAAGGGGTTGAAACTACACAAAACCTGGAGGACAGCAGAACCCCTGCACTGCTGCCTCCCAGACTGCTGAAAGCACAGCCCTTTTTATACAGGTGTTGGCTCATCATGATGATTTCTTGCATCTGTGCTCCTCAGCAGTGTTGCCAACTGTTTTTGACTGAAAGTAGCTGAAGTTCCCCCCAAAAGTCACTAGACGTCGCCAGATGACGTCACGTGCTAATTTACATATTGATGACGTCATCACGCCACATTAGCGTTCGTTTTCCCATAGCATCTTTATATATACATACACACACACACACACACACACACACACACACACACACACACACACACACACACACACATATATATATATATATATATATATATATATATATATAATAGGACTAAAAGGGAGGAAAATAAAAACTATGTTATATGTTACAGTTATTAATTAGTATGATTAAAATGGCCCAAATTGCTTTGATATGTACAATAAATTCCAAAACTACCAATACAGTGACATTAAGAACATGGTGAACAGAATACGGTGTGGTGATCCAACCAGTTCTGTTGTAGGATATAACTCAGACCTCCTGCTCTCCTCATTCTCACAGACATTTTCCTAAAAAGCTGTTTTTTTACACCTCATAGTTTCTCAACTGCTCTGTTGTGTATTCTCTCCATCGTGATAATAACGGTGCACCGAGCAAAAGGGAGCGGGTGTCTCATGGTACAACCATCCCTGTGTCTCTGAAGGAAATTCAGATGAGCCACAGAGCTGCGTGTGTAAACGGGACGGTAGTTGAAACTCCCGATGACTTTATTTGCCAAATGCAGGAAAAACCAAAGTGTCTGACGGCTGCAGAACCAGAGATGGCACCCGCGCCGTCTCTAGTAGAAGCGTGAGCCTGCAGCAATATGAAAGCAGCAGACGTAAATCGGCGGTCTCCAGCTCTGCAGCTGTACTCTGTCTTCAGTGAAACTGCCCAGCCGAAAACGGTTTATGATTGGTCAGTCCTCGTGCACATGTGCAGATTATCGTTCTCTTTCCTTACTCCCGGAAGAACGGTTCAGAGTGCAAATGGTTTCTTTGTTGCTAATCTGTAGGGAATATGTACAAGAAAGTTCTACAGAAAGTAGCAACGGGTCCTGAGAAATGTCGCCAAGTTTGTCGCTAGGCGCTTTTTGGAAAAAAAGTCGTTGAGGGGGGTCAAAAAGTCGTTAGGAACAGTGACAAAGTCGCTGAGTTGGCAACACTGCTCCTCAGCAGCCCGGGAGAGAGGAGGAGGAGGGGCGGTGTCAGGCTGATTCACCAGGGCTTGGTGATTCTGGCTGCTTCTCTCCACAGGCCAGCCTGGCATCCGTAACAGTGACTCATATTGCTGTTCATGTTCTATTTCCAGGAACATTCATATATGTTTATTACAAAGAAAACATGAGTGAGCATGTTGTGTGTGTGTGTGTGATGTGCTGCTAAACAAATGAATCACAAATATAATAAACAGTGACATTTTGCTTCATAGATATCTGATGAACAGTATGCATAGTATAAAATGGTGCATTTGGCTGAAATAAATTATGTTATTTTTGCTTCTGAGGTGTTTAAAAATGTAAGGATGTCTGAATCAATTCAATAAGATTTCTGCTATGTTAGAATTACACATTTTTTTGTAAAGAACAAGTAAAATTCTGGTGCCTGTTAGCAGCAGAAACACATCCTCACATGCTTGTGGATAGAATATAATGCATATAGAGACACGACTGTAATAATAAGTAAAGGTTATCAGCTGTAGGTTTAGTGTGCTCATAGGACACGTGCCAAAAGAACACAAAACACAGTTCTCTTTATGGCCTATATTGTTATCATCAAAACCTGATTTTAGCTACTACTAACATTTCATGTTCTACCACCGGATGTTTGGATCAAAATATGAACCAATCAGATCTTAGATTGTCGCGTGCCCGTCCCATTTACCGGTTCCTTTAAAACCTAGTTCCGTTAGAACTTATGAGACGGTGCATCCATCAGGGTTCGATGGGGATGTCGGTGAGTATTATAGTATTAGATCCTGGTTTGGGCGTCCTAAGTTAGAATCATATCTTTTATTTTAAAGGTGAAATAATATGTAAGACCTTTCCTTCTGTAGTAGCTCACTTCTTTTTAAGCAATCCCGTTATCTTAAGGTTTCTTTATATTAATCTGTCACAAACCGTAAAGTAAGTCCTGATAATTCCAGAACCCGTAATTAATGTGCTTACCTCTGTGCAATTAATGATTAGAGCCCCCACTCGTGAAGCTTTAGAGAAAACCTGAAAGAATCAGGATTGTGTTTCTTTTTTAAAAAAAAGTTTATTACAAAATCAAAATACAAAAATGGGTAAAGTGAAAAACAACTGCTATCCCCCACGGAGGAATTAGTTCAAAATGATTAAATAAGAGTTAGTTTACACCAACTCTTGTCTTCTCAGAATCTCCCCAAGAACTCTCTCTAGTCTCTCTCTCTGTCATCCCCCATCCAGGTTTGGACGGGGATGACCCCTCCCCATCTGCTCTCCTCTCTGT
Source organism: Nothobranchius furzeri (assembly GCF_043380555.1). Taxonomy (NCBI): domain Eukaryota; kingdom Metazoa; phylum Chordata; class Actinopteri; order Cyprinodontiformes; family Nothobranchiidae; genus Nothobranchius; species Nothobranchius furzeri. The sequence goes on along the minus strand of NC_091753.1, from coordinate 67,256,868 downwards.
CCTCTGCCCCAACTGCTGTCGAATCTCTCAATCCCTATCTGCTGTTCAGAGCTGTTCTTATATACCCTTCCTGGACCAGCTTAAGGTCAAGGGGTCATTTACCAGATACACACTTTGTAGCTCAACACAAAACATTTGGTGTCATTTTCACTACATGCAGCATTCTTCTTAACACAGGTCATTACATCATCTTTTGCAGCATTCTTCAGTTTCTCTCCAATGTTCCCGAGAGGGCTTCTGGATCTGATGGGCTTGTCTTCATTCTGTTCTCCTCCAATCCCATCTTTCCAAGCCAGGGGTGGGGCAAAGAGGTGGGGTCAGTCTCCTGACCCTTCGCCCAGTTCTGTCCTCTTGTCCCTGTGACCCTTGTGTGACACTTGTTTCTGACCACAGTTTTTTGACCTGCAGCCCAGCTCCTGTCGGCTGGCTGATTTTGCTCGCACAAGCCAGTCCAGTGTGTTTCAGCTTGCCACTGTCTTTGGCATGTGGGGACTCGCAACATCCCCCATGCGAGAAAAATCTAGCCAGGGGACTGCAGCAGCCTTCTTTGGGGTGGGGCTGCCTCCTCCTCTGGATCATCTTCATCTCCAGTCTCCTCCTTCAAGCACAGACTCTCTCCCTCCAGACTGAAGACATTTTTTACTGCAGAGCTTCAAATATTCTCCTCACACACCTGAACAGCAACAAGCTAACTCTGCTAGCAGCTGCTGGTGGGAAGCTTACGCTAAAAACTATAAACTGTGGCAAGGTGGATAAATGAGGACCAGGCGGGATTCGATCCCGAGACCTTCGGGGTGGGAGTCTTACGCTCTAACCACTCAGCCAAAGGGACATCCCCTTAGCCAAATGGCCAGTATGCATTATCAATCAAGACATTGTGACAGGACGCTCACACTGTCACACCTTCCCCCCTCTTTCCACAAGCGCGTCCTCGTACTTCCGCGCAGGGTGCCACAAACTTCACATCCATGGACCTACTTGACAGTTCTACATGGATCCTGCCAACAACACCATATGTGGCAAGGTTAAAAATGCTTACGCATTATTAGTGTAGCTGTCTGTCAGGTCAGAATCATACGGAGCTGTTAGTTCAGGACTCTCCCTTCTCAACAGAACTAGTAGGGGGAGGGGTGATGTCACCACATCCTGCTTGTCTGTTGTTACTCAGCTGACTGAGTGCTTTTTCTCTGTTCAGCTGTGGCTTCTCATATCTGCAGGCTGCCGAGAGCGGAAGCTAGGTGCTTGTTTCAAGCAGGTCCTCTAAAAACAAAGTTTAATTGGAGCAGAGTTCCAATGCTCCCAGTTATAAGTCCGTCCTTTACAGGCGGCACGGTTTCTCCCCTCACGGAGCCCTTAAGCACAGAGGTTCACACATTATACATGTTCCCGGCTTCTAGCCTCCCCATTGCGCGTAACGATACACATTTGCAGATTCTATGAAGCCCGGAAACATAGCCACTTTACAATCTTTAATACAATCCCCCTTCGTTAGCAAAATTAGGCCCGTAGCACCTGGGATCTTACAAGTCATTTCTTCACTAGATTTTGGCCCAGCCATGACGTTTAATCCCATCTCACTTGTGCCTCAGCACCCGGACAGCGCCCCGCCGCAGCTCCATACTAGCTTTTCCAGCCTCATTCTGAAAGCTCCGGTTACAGGATATTGAAAGATCTATCTGCCATGGCTGGTTAAAAGTTTTTCTTATTTTTATTTATTTTATTTTTATTCGTTTTCACGTTTTATTTTTTCTTCTTATTCTTTATTTATTTTTATTTTTTGCCTAGCTTTTATCCTTGGCTTTTCTTGCGTCGGAATGCCGTATTTTCTTTATACCTTTTTAAGTTGATCGTCCGTTCTCCCAGATTTCTTTCCTTTTCGAGAAACTGGTGCGGTTTTCTCTCCAAGGTTATAAGCTTAATAGGTCCTTAGCGCGCAAGCTTTTATCAGCCTAAAAGACAGTTCTACGTCGGATAGCCCGGTATCTAATATTTAGACCTTCACTCCGTAGCCCCACGTTTGGCGCGCCATGTCGCGTGCCCGTCCCATTTACCGGTTCCTTTAAAACCTAGTTCCGTTAGAACTTATGAGACGGTGCATCCATCAGGGTTCGATGGGAATGTCGGTGAGTATTATAGTATTAGATCCTGGTTTGGGCGTCCTAAGTTAGAATCATATCTTTTATTTTAAAGGTGAAATAATATGTAAGACCTTTCCTTCTGTAGTAGCTCACTTCTTTTTAAGCAATCCCGTTATCTTAAGGTTTCTTTATATTAATCTGTCACAAACCGTAAAGTAAGTCCTGATAATTCCAGAACCCGTAATTAATGTGCTTACCTCTGTGCAATTAATGATCAGAGCCCCCACTCGTGAAGCTTTAGAGAAAACCTGAAAGAATCAGGATTGTGTTTCTTTTTCAAAAAAAAAAGTTTATTACAAAATCAAAATACAAAAATGGGTAAAGTGAAAAACAACTGCTATCCCCCACGGAGGAATTAGTTCAAAATGATTAAATAAGAGTTAGTTTACACTAGCTCTTGTCTTCTCAGAATCTCCCCAAGAACTCTCTCTAGTCTCTCTCTCTGTCATCCCCCATCCAGGTTTGGACGGGGGATGACCCCTCCCCATCTGCTCTCCTCTCTGTCCTCTGCCCCAACTGCTGTCGAATCTCTCAATCCCTATCTGCTGTTCAGAGCTGTTCTTATATACCCTTCCTGGACCAGCTTAAGGTCATGGGGTCATTTACCAGATACACACTTTGTAGCTCAACACAAAACATTTGGTGTCATTTTCACTACATGCAGCATTCTTCTTAACACAGGTCATTACATCATCTTTTGCAGCATTCTTCAGTTTCTCTCCAATGTTCCCGAGAGGGCTTCTGGATCTGATGGGCTTGTCTTCATTCTGTTCTCCTCCAATCCCATCTTTCCAAGCCAGGGGTGGGGCAAAGAGGTGGGGTCAGTCTCCTGACCCTTCGCCCAGTTCTGTCCTCTTGTCCCTGTGACCCTTGTGTGACCCTTGTTTCTGACCACAGTTTTTTGACCTGCAGCCCAGCTCCTGTCGGCTGGCTGATTTTGCTCGCACAAGCCAGTCCAGTGTGTTTCAGCTTGCCACTGTCTTTGGCATGTGGGGACTCGCAACAAGATCAGGCGAGAGCCAGGCGTTTCCCGTCATCCTCTAGGTTTAGCAGCCGGTGGAGAGCAACTGCAGCGCCTTGCTCCAAAATCTGTGGCCGCCTTGCTGTCACGAGGTTATCGTTGTCTACGTATGCATGACGTCAGAGCAAGTCGGCGTCAAGTCAGACACAAATCTAACGCCGGGGACACACCGGCCGCGGAAGCGCCGCGAAAATGGGACCGCCTTCATTCGGCGCCCTTGTTAAGCTATTCTATAGACCACATGGGCCGCCGAAGCGCTGCGAATCACCTCGCGCCGGCGCGCGCTGGCGCTCCAGCCCGCGCCGTGCTGCGATCATTTCGGCGTTGGCTCAATTTTTTCGCGAGCCGCGGGTGAATCGCGTCAATTCTGGCAGGAAGTCAAACGTAGACATAAGAGGCAGGCCAGTAAAGTTAACAAAATAAAGCATTTCAAAATAAAATTCCGCAATAGTCAAATGTGTTCGTAAACAGACACTTCAGAAAAACCACACGAACACGCACACACATACACACACATCGAACTTGTGTGCGTGTGTGACCACGTGAAGGGGTGTGTGATTTGGGGTGTCTTTTCACCAGAGCAAACAGGACAGAGAGGCAGAAAGTCTGAGGCAAGCAGTTAGGATGGATGACTTTAAATTAATTATGGAAGTTGAGAAACACAAGGAGCTGTACGCCCCCCGAAAAACATGGTTATCTACATTATGTACCCATTTCAGAAGAAACTGCTAGGATACAGCTGCAGAATTGGAGCGGGTTCCAAGAGATTCAACTGGCAGAAACAACTCATACCATAGGTTCACACACACACACACACACACACACACACACACACGCACACACGCACTCAAACGTAGAGGAAAAGAGCTGAGAAAAGGCAGAGAGGAAATGGAGGACACCAAGTATTTAACTGAAAAACTACAGCTGAGCCGAGGCGCGCCTCGACTGGGGCGCGTCTGATCTGAACTGAGGAGCGGCGAGCAGCGGCCGAATTTCGTGAGCGATTCGCTTCTCGGCGCTTCCGCGGCCGGTGTGTCCCCGGCGTAACCGGCATGCACTGCACACCGATCACCGGTGATCTAATCTGCACAGAACTGGCTCATCTCGAACATGGCCATTATGTACCAGCCGACAGTGGACCAATGTCATTCCATACAACCAAGGGTGGACCTTTTTTTTTTGGTTGTAAAAAACAATAAAATGCATTATGCAGAATTGCCTTTTCAATCACCGACTCTTCCCATGCTGATACTTGTCTGTTTTTCAAATATTTTTTCTTGTCTTTTTCAATGCATGTTAATTGAAGAATAATTGTGTCATGGTGCGGGTAAGTTGAGCGATTGTGAGGATCCAAATGCTGGGGAGGAAGCAGGCAGGCAGACAAATTGGAACATGTAAAAGGTCTTTAATGATAAACGCACGCAGGACATGGAAACAATGAACCGACAAGACACACAGAACTGAGAGGGTTTAAATACATGAGGAGCTGGGAGATTGGGTGACGAGAGGCAGGTGGGAGCAATTAACATGGACACATGACTGAACAGAACGGGGAGACGGGACAGAGCGTGACAAATTGTAGAACAAACTATCTCAAATAGCAATTATTCTGGTTTAGTTATTGGACACCGTTTTTACAAAACCCAAAATAATATTTAATCACTACTAGAGGAAACAAATTTGGGGATTTCTGTATGAAACAATGCTTTTTAAAACAAGTCAAGGAGATTTAAGGATCCTAAAAGAGTGAATGGTAAATTAGTTTTTCTTTATTAATGTAAAGACAGAAAGAAATGGTCTTGAATATTTTCTTGTTTTCCATTTAGCTATTTTCTTTTTTAAATGACCAACTCTGGAATGTGTATATTGCCCTATAGTAACTGAGTGGGAACTTGTGTTATTATATATCAGCTGACAGTGGCCCCCTGTCATTCCATACAACCAAGTGTGGACTTTCTTTCTGTTGTAAAGCTCAACAATGAAATGCATTATGCAGTATTGCCTTTTCAATCACTGACTCTTCCCATGCTACTTGTCTGGTTTTTTATTTATTATATTTTTCTTGTCTTTTTCAATGCATGTTAAATGAAGAGTAAACCATCACAAACAGCAGTTATTCTGGTTTAGTTATTAGACACTTTCTTACCAAAAATACCTAATTGTGTTTCAATATACCGATTTGTTTGATTTGTAGCCTGTTTGACAGTCATTTTACAGTCTGAAAGGCTGCCAGGGGCCTGGGTTATGGGGAGTGTGAAAAGTGACGTGTGTGAATAGGTCATTAAAATCCCATCTCCAGCCTGCAGGGGTGTTGGTGTACATCAACTTTAACACTCACACACTTTCAGGTCCCCTGTTGGCTAAAATGATAAAAATTCACCTGATGGCTTTTGACATGATTGAAAGCATGTCCAAGAGGGGACCTAAAAATGTCCCCTTTTGGCTTGATGGTCCACTGTTGGTGAATGTGTAATGACACCGAAGGCCCCTGTTTGATAGATGCGCACACACACACACACACACACACACACACACACACACACACACACACACACACACACACACACACACGTTATATTTTAAATATTTGTGTTGGTGGCACAGTGGTGCACATTTTGAACAAATTGAAGTCAATATACATTTTTTTTCTACAAGTTTGGCTCATTTTTTGAAACCAAGAGGACGTTCTCACAACTCCATGTGAAATACAGCTCAAGAGACTCTGCACTTTGAGGGCACTGACAATTTTCATGAAACACATATTTTGTTTAGAGGCATATGTGAAGTGTTTTGGGAGAGACGTGACCACTTGCTGCTGATCCATTATGCTGTGTTGCATTATCCAGGTCATTTTGTCAAATGTGAGAGGACATGAGACATGAGGAGTTTTCACTTTTGAAGCATGCCTGATCTGTTTGTGTAGAGAAATGACATTTTGCCATCGTTCCATGGTGCTTTGCTAAACCATACAGAGGATTTTGCCAAATGCACTTTGGATTTTGAGAATGTCATCTCGGTTTTGAAAAATTAGCCAAACCTATTGAAAAAAACAACAACTGTAAATTGACTTAAATTTGTTCAAAATGATGCAGCAAGGATTTTGGCTTAAGTGGGTTCAAGATGACAGAGTGTGAGCTGCTCCTGAGTGTGTCTGCCCAACCCCCATCTGCGTTTTTGTGCAGGAGACATGCATAAGGTGGGAGAGGCAGTCAGAGGGCCATCCTGAGAGCAGCAGGAATGTGCATGCAGCCTTTTGTGCTTTTTTGTGCTGTGGAGGACAAACAAGTGACTGCTTCACCTATTTGGTGAAACAAAATGCAAATGAGGCTAACTATATAACAAACATGGAAACAAATAACAGCTGTTTTTGTATATTTCTCATGTTGACATTTCAGTCTTCTTGACTTAAGCCGCCTGCGTCAGACACACACAATGCCATAACACGTTGACGCAAGAGCCCTTGGTGGGCTTGCAAAAGAAGATGGAGACATGCCTCAAATTTTAACCATTCGTCAAAAGAGACCGAGTCCGCAAGCTTGTGATTGGTCAGGATGCTGCTTCCTGTCTTCATTCGTCAACAGCATGCATCTTCTTTGCCACTTCAAAATATAAAGAGATATTTAGCAGCAGACACGGAACGGAGAGAAGAACGCATTGCAGAAAAAATGTGAAAATATGAATGTTTATTCACCCGTGACTGAAGGAGCACAAACAAATGCAGCAAGCATTTTATTGGTGGACGGAAAAGATGAGAAAGTGAGTTTAGAGATGCTGATCACATGAAGAGGTGGAGGGGAATGAAGGACAAATTTGTCCATGCTAAAAATTCTCTGAAATCCATTAAAACAATGTAAACACAATAGTAAATACACAATGGTGGACCAGATACATGAGTGTTACGGTGGCAGGACACTTCAGAATAGCACTACGCCCTCTCCTGTCCTGGTGAGGAGTTGTTCTGCAACACTCCCCAGCTGACAGAGAAGTCTGAAAGCAAAATGTCAATGTGTGTGTGTGTGTGTGTGTGTGTGTCCCTTGCAGAGCTGACAGAGAAATATCAATTAGGCATTAGACACAAATGCTTCTGGTCATTGCTCACAGCTGTACCTGGCTGTCAAATTTGTAATTCTGCATTCAAGAGATTAAAAATAATTTACAGTTTGTATTTTTTTTTGCTCAAATAAAACTAAGCTAAATACAATAAATAAAATCTTTATATTATAAAACACACTAAACTGAATAGAACTTACTAGACTAAACTGGATGGGAAACCTTATTTACAGAAAAAAGGGGCAGTTCACAGCTGATTATAGGATGTTAGCTAAAATCCTTCCACTCACTCGGCCCGTCTCTGGGTTCCAAAGGCAGAAATGTTAAACAACCCTTCTCTGGAAGTTCTAGTGAAAGCAAATATGAGGTAATGAGGAATGTCGGTTTTCAGACATTTACAGGTTAGGAAATCACTGTGGTTTAATGTCCTAACACACAGTTCCCCAGTTATTACTCTGCATGGTTAGTTTGAGGACCATAGAATGAAGTGACTAATGAGAACCATGAATATAATATCTATAAGATACATTAAGGAGATAGAACATCATAATTCTAGACAGTATTGAAGTACTGTTGAGTGCTTCACTGGTGGTATAAAAGCTAATTATTAAAACTGACTAATAGGCGCTTTTATTATGTTTAGGTGGACGTATATGACGAGGGCTCATACACCTGCTCCATACAGACTAAACAGCAGCCCAAGACCTCGCAGGTCTACCTCATCGTGCAGGGTAAGCTCTTCCAATAATCCACTGTTTCCTTATTCAAGCTGGCTGGGCCCGTTGCAATAAAACAAAATATTTTTTAATGCCACACACACACACACACACACACACACACACACACACACACACACACACACACACACACACACACACACACACACACACACACACACACACACACACACACACACACACACACACACACACACACACACACACACACACACACACACACACACAAGTATGTTATTTTACACATTTTCACGATCTGTTTTAAATGCATCAATTCAAAATCTGTGTCAAAATTCTTATCAGTTAATATGCTTGTTAGACGCATTAAGAGATTAAGAGAGCTTTTATTGTTGAAGGCACTTGGCATACAAATAACTCGATATGATGTTTCTGACCATCCCGTCGCAAACAGAACACGAAGACATGACAGGACAGTGCATAACAAACACAAGAGTAACAAAACACAGGGTGCATGGGTATACAAACCCTAACCCTTACATAATAAAGTGTTCTAGCATTAAGATTGTTTTTTGTAGCAATTTTCATTAATAATAGTAGCAATATTCATTAATAATAGTAATATTAATAAAAGTAATAATAGCAACTGTAATAGTAAAAGTGATAGCAAAAGCATGTGCGAATTTCCTATAATACTGAGGTAGTTATTCTCAGACATTCACTTTTTTTAATTTTAAAAATGGGGGGGGGGGGGGGGGTGTCAAGATTTCTGGCCTCCTTTCCAGGCTAGTGGCTCCATTGTGTAGTTTTGGCTGTGGCTAAAGGTTGGGGAGGTGGAGTTTAGTAGTCTCACAGCCTGATGGACGAAGCTATTGGTGGGACTGGTATTATTCACAGTTTTAATGGTTTCTGAGTGAGCTGGGCGATGTATATGTCTTCCATGGAGGGAAGTGGTACAACATGGTCCTCTCAGCTGAGTTAACTATGCGCTGTAGACAGGGACAAAGTTTTTTTTTCCCAAGTCAGTTTTTGTCCCCTGCACTTTTACTGTCCAAAACAATATTAGCCTATATTAAACAGACACTGGTTGAGCACTTGGACCAAGCGAAAAACAACCGCTTGTGCTGAAACCTGTTTCAGTTTGGCACAACCACCTCTGGGTGGTGCTGGTGGTCCAAACATTTGAAATGATTTAACTTCATTGTCACATTCAGTGGCGGTCCGTCCAACAGGCGAACTAGGCAGCCGCCTAGGGCGCCATCCAGACACTCCAAGCCTGGATTTTATAAATACTTAAATAATTTTATTAACATTTTCTCAAAAACTTTAGTTTTATACCATTACTATAAAATACTAAGTGATCTCGGCTAGTTTGTACAAAAAGTTGATAATGTAAAAAAAGACAATTTAAATAAACATGAATTTTCAAGTTTTGGACTTGACCACACCCTACTTGTTGTTGGACCATGAACAAACGCCATTTTTTCACAGACGTTTGAGCAGCAATGGTGACGGGAGCCAAATCTGCAACCGGGTAAGTTTGATTAGTTGTATCCATTTATTGAGTTTATTAAAATGGAAAGTATTAGGCCAGTCACCAATGCAAAATAAAACAAACTCAGCCAGACCAAAAAAAAAATCATTTAGGCTTCTTAGCATGTTAGGGTAGTGTTAGTTGTGCTCTGCTGCCCTCGGGAGTCCAGCTTGTACTTTTCACGGTGTTTAAAGGTTAACTTGAGGAGTTGACTAAGATTAATGTACATATATTTCAACATTAGGAGTAGTGCTAATGTTAGTGCTCTTCACTACCTCATGTCCTCCCCGCGCATGTGAGTGACCAACGGTCGCGTTTTGGAGAAAAAACTTTTCTGCTAAGCTTTTGCCACTCTGCTCGTCATATTTGTTAAACGTGGCTTGTTGGCACATGTGTACCTAGCCTACCGTACTTGTGGTCGATTTAAATCTTTGCCAGCCTTAGGTTTTTTTTTTTTTTTTGTTCGTGCAGAGCAATATTGTCTGTGAAACTGTTCAGCTTCATCGAGCAGGTGCCACCACGGTGCACTTCGAACAGCGCAGAGAATGGTTGGTTCTTACTGAAATCATTTTAATACTTTGCATGTCATTGTTAGTAGTACACTGCTCCTCGGAGTTCAGTCGTTTTTGTGGTGTTTAAAGGTTATGTTGAGGAGTTTACTGAGAGTAGGAATGTATGTTTGAACATTGGGAGCAGTGATAATGTATTTTTTTTTGGTATCAAACCATGCAGAATGTAATTTATTAGCGTGAAAAACCCTCTCAGCCCCACGTTCTCCCTGCGCGCGTGTGTGAACGACTTTTGCGCTTTGGGGAAAACGAAACTTTACTGTTAGGATTTTGCCATTCCGTTCGCCATATTTGTTAAGAGTGGCTTGTGAGCACATGTTTTAACTAGCCAACTAGCTAGGTCTTTACCAGATTCTGTTTTTTTTTTTCTGTTCATGTAGAACAAGGATTCACTGTAAAACAGAAGTTCCATCGAGCTGGATACGGCTGACGGTGCAGAGAACGGCCAGCGCTTTTGACTCCTGCTGAAATTTGATAAGTGGTGTGTTACCTCAGTTAAGATTAAACAAAAGAAAAAAAAAACTTTACCAAATAGATCAGAAACGGGAAAGTGACCTAAATATATTTTATTACATAAGGTTCTGAAATGTAAGCTTATGTGCAGCATTAACTGAATGTTATAGATATAACATCATTGTTAAGAATTAAAAAATGCATTGGAAGTGCAAGTACTGTCACATAAGCTGCGAAAAGAGAGCACAGCTGTTTAAGCATTACAGGATAATACATGGGAGTTTTGCAAGAACCGAACCATTTCCTTGTTTACATAAGGATTGCATGTGCACATTTAAATCATTAAATGCATTAAAAGTGCACTTATCCCGTATTCACATCAAAACAACTGATCATGAACCAAATCCAACGGTACCAGTAAAGTTTAGCTGTGTGTCTTGTGGATTTGCAGAGTCATGTACTGAGACAGAGTTCTTTTCTCACTTGCATTCTTCACATCTTAAAGTAAACCACAAAGTTCAATGCCCATATGAAGACTGTAACTTTGAAAGCAGTGTTTACAGCACATTCAAAGCACACAAGAGTAAAGAACACAAACATCAGAACTGGAAGAGGTTTAAGACTGAAATAATTGGTGAAATAATAAGTAATGCCAGTGATGCTTCCCAAGAACAAGTGTTAGATGCTGATGATATGGAGGATTTAGAGGAGGTTAGTGAAGTAACCAGTGACATTGATTTTCATGATCTTGAAAAGCAGCTTGAACACAACATGGCATCTCTTCTATTAAAGCTGCAAAGTGTTCTCAACGTACCAAGAGACTGCTGTACAGGAAGTTATTGAACAACTCTGTCAAATCAGTAAGTTGTCACAACCACTTTTGCAAACCAGAATTAAGACCATACTAAGGAATCACAATTTGGACATAAATGAAGTATTTGTGAAAGAGGTAACTAGCGCTGTGTCAAAGAGTAACATAATGACATTCTGTGCCAAAGATGGGCCTTTAGGAACTGCCAAAAGGAGGGCTGCTTACGTACGCAAAGAGTTTCCATTAGTAAGCCCCATTGAATATATTGTGGAAAAGGCAAAAAACCTATTGCATATGTTCCTGTTCCCATGTTACAAAAGTTGTTTAATAAAACAGATGTTTTAAACAAAGCAGTGACAGAACAAGTCCATGTTCCTCATGAATACAGATCATGTAAAGATGGACAGCATTTTAAGGAAAATTCACTTCTCTCAAATGCTGAGTTCACACTTGCCCTTGGTCTTTACATTGATGACTTTGAAGTAGTCAATCCTCTGGGCACATCAAAGCTGAAACATAAATCGTGTGCCATATACTGGGTTATTGCTAACATTCCTGCAAAATACAGATCAACCCTGAACTCCATCCAGCTTGCAGTACTTTGCAATACCTCCACTGTGAAGGAGTGTGGCTATGCAAAAGTTATGCAGCCTCTCATCTATGATCTGAAGTTATTGGAGCAAAGCGGTGTTTATCTGGAGCAACTGGGAACAAGTGTTAAAGCTACTGTCTTGTATGTTGCAGCTGATAACCTGGGTGCCCATTCCCTTGCAGGATTCCAGTAAAGCTTTTCTGTCGACAAATTCTGCAGATTCTGTTTGGCGAGCAGCAAAGACTCTCAGCAACAGGAGGTAAGTTCTGGTCTCTTTCAGTGCAGAGAGAAAGAATCCCATGACAGGCACGTGTTGGAAGTTAAAGAAGACCCAGGATTAAGCCAGATTTATGGGGTGAAACAATCATGTCCGTTGACTGAGAGTCTTGAGCACTTCCATGTAGTCAGTGGTTACCCTCCTGACGTAATGCATGATGTCTTGGAGGGCATTGTTCCCATTGAGTTATGTCTTTGTCTAACGGATCTGATAAGAAAGAAACACTTCACCCTAGGTATGCTAAACCAGGCTATTGGGTCCTTTAATTACACATTTACTGACAACACAGACAAACCTCAGGTGATTGGAAAAGGATTTTCAACCAAAGGGACCATTGGTGGAAATGCTCATGAGAACTGGTGCCTCATAAGGCTGCTTCCATTCCTTATTGGCCATTGTGTCCCTGAAGGTGATGACACTTGGGAAATTCTAATGCTTCTCAAAGACATTGTTGAGCTCATTGTGGCACCATGGCGTACAGAAGAGACACTGCATTTCCTGAACTGAAAGATATCAGAACACAGAAACTTGCTGCAGTCAGTATTTCCAGAGTTTTGTTTAAGGCCAAAGCATCACTATTTGGAACACTATCCCCAGCTTGTAAGAAAGTTTGAGCCCTTATCTGAGGTTTGGACAATGCGCTTCGAGGGCAAACATAACTTTTTTAAAAGGGCAATCCGTACTACGCAAAACTTCAGAAATGTTGCCATGACACTTGCAACTAAACACCAGAAAGCTCTCAGTTACCACCTTGACTGTAACACATTTTTCAGACCATCTGCAGAAATTACAAAGGTAACACGAGTTTTGGTTTCCTCTTTCCCATTGACTGTCCAGACAATAATGGCAAAAACCCTTACAAAACCCAATTCGGTGCTAGTCGCATCATCTGCCTGTGTTGATGGAATCCGTTACCATCCAGGGATGATACTGTCGGCAGGATCATGCTCCAGTCTCCCAGAGTTTGTCCAGATTGAAAATATTGTTGCTGTGAATGCAGAAATTCTGTTTGTCTGTAAGAAAATGACCGCATGGTATGTTGAGCATTTGAGATCTTACCAACTTCAGTATCACGATGTCACCTTTTGGTGTGTGTTGAAGATCCCAGAGTTAAATGATGTCTTCCCATCATCAGTCTACAGGGTACAAGGAGAACTTATGGTGACATTGAGGCATTTTGTTATTTGCTAATTAATGGTCATTCTTTTTCCAGATGGCTGTGCAACAGAAATTTCCTATGAGGATTATTCTCTGCGAGGGAGATATAAGAAAAATGACAATGACAACACGACCTGAAACACTCCAGGATTTGGTTGACTGGCTCAAAGACGGTCTCCAAGCAAACTACGGCTTCAGCCTACAATACCAAGAGCCAGAATTTGACAATGCATTATGCAATCTTACAGATGTGTCCGAGCTCCCAGAGAAACCAACCATCAAAATTATTCCTACTATTGAGCTTGTTCCAGTCACTACAACTCCAGAGATTTCATCTGATGCAGTCAGCCTGGCAGACACCGAGATCTTGTCTGTCTCTTCTCTTGAAAGAAGCTCTCCCTGGCCAGAGGATTTTCAAATTCCAAAATTTCCGGTAGATGTAGAGTATAGACTTCGACAAGGTAATCTGCTGTACATGAGGGATGGAGTCCTCCTGAAAATAACAAAAGACTTAAAACACGAAATTCTTGACAAGTTGGCTGAGACCATCTATGCCTTCAAAGCATACACAGATAAGCAGGACTTTGAAGCTGTTGCAAAAGCCTTAGTACAAATACATCCATGCCTCAAAGAATCTGGTTCATCTCGTGGATGGGATGGATGGAAAAACAGTTTGAAGTTTAAAATGGAGAACTACAGATCCAAAATGCGGCAGTTGGGCAGAGCTGATGTGGCTGTGAATGGAGGTAAACGTGGAAGGTACTCCGCAAGTTTTGACCCCCCGAACAAAGACATCAAGAAGCCAAAGAAAGGGGAAATAAACTTCCTGCCTGACTATCCGGAAGGGATGGATGACCGCAACCTGGAAGAAACTCGTCAGGTGTTGGTTAATGAAATGAAGAAAAAGCCAAATGGTTCCCTTATAAAAAAGAGAAATGGATGTGACCTTTGCCCTGCGCAGAAAAGAAGTTGTCAAAGATGAAACAGCAATCAGCCAGATACTTGATTGATGGACAGCTCTATTCACAGAAAATCAGGTTTGTATGAATAATTCTCTGTACATTTATTGATTGTGTTTCATCTACTTATTCACCATTTTCCATGTTGCAGATTTTTTGTGAGTTCACCAGAGTGGCTGGGAAAAATCTGAGACGGCTTCTTCGATGCACTTGACGGTTTGTCTCCAAGCCTGATGGACCTGTTCAGGAAGAAGAAGGGCCTTGCTGGACAGATCTTAGCAGGACTTTTACATCAGTCAAAGGTAGAAGTCCCACCACATACATGTTTATCTCCTTTTAAGTTTTAGTTTTTTATCATTTCCTGTTACCTGTTCAGTGCTATTTTTTATTATTTGCATAAGGATTAATTATTTCTCAGTTACATATTTACCACATTGTGTCCCCTGTCTTTTCTCTTCTGCTTAAACTAAAGATTTGTCACGAGTATTTTCTCTTACTTACCCCATTTTGTCTATTTCAGGTATTTATTCTTGGTTTGTCTACTTGCTTCAATTACCATCTCTCAACTTTTTCTCCTGCCCTTATATACTTTGCTGAATTGGGACAAAGAACACATTTAGTCCTTGTTGAAATGTTTTGAAATTGAATAAATAGTCTTTTCTTTTCTTTTCTCAATGTCTTTCAGTCTACTGAGCCAACAGACATTCGGTGCCTTTGCCTTCAGGCACTGCCAGTTGTCTTGGGAGATGATTCCTCTCCTTTTTTCAAGACTTCTTCTGTAAGTAAAACTATTCTTATGAAAACAACAAACAACAATTGTCTAAAATGCTAAATGCAATATTAACAAACTGTACAGCAAATATGATTAGCAAAATTGTTGTATAGTGACACATTTCTCAGTACAGTATATATACATTATGAGCACACAAACTCATTTTTCTGTCAATAAAAATATACAAGTTCATTGATGTCAGTTTGAGATCATTGTCCACAGCTGACCATATTGCCATCCATTCAGTTATTTTCATGCTTGAATTTCCATATTAACGGGGCTTTTGTTGTAAACATGTATGTGTGATTCAAAAATTCTTTCTTTCTTCTAGGTTCCAGCTGACCAGGACGTTTACAATCAGACAACAGTAGGAATCCTCTGCATTGATGAAAGTCTTCACCTGAAACCAGCCAGCGTGGGGATCATCTTGGAAGGGAGTGTGGTAATGGACAACTTGCCCAACCTTCCTCAGGCTTTCTGTCTCCTTTTTGGACTAATTTACACCCTGCACTTGGATTACCCCAAGTACATGAAGAACACTTTTCTCTTTGTCCAGCATGTGATGCTTAACCTTGGTAAAAGTGAGTTACCACCCAAAATTCAGTCTTTGAAAAACCAGCTCTCTGTGTAAATGTGATTCCAAAGGGTTATCGTACTGTTCTTTATGTCAGTTGCTTAGTTTTTGTAGTTATACTGTTTGCAATTTGGCATTGGCACTGATATTAAGAGACTGAATAGGGATTTATTTACACAGTTCTACTTTAAGCTTGTAAGAAAAACACTCATTTTAGTTGTTGGTCTTTCTTCTGTTAGACCAAGCACGGGTACGGAGAAGATGGAGTTAAACACCTTTTGAGTTGATAGAATGAGGAGACAAATGATCAGAGGAATCCAGTCACTGTTTCACCGCTCGAGAGGGGGAGAGCCTTTGCAACATACAGCAGGTCCCGCGATCTGCTCCTGTCAGTTGCTCCGGACAGACTCTCCGCCGTTCTACTGAAAACGGCTGATTTTTATTGAAGATTACAGGAATGTTACATACGCAGTTTGCCATGTACATACGTCATTGGTCATGAAAGGTGAAAATAACAGCCTTGTTAGTGGACAGTTAATACATCACTAGAACATGCATCCTTGAGATTACTAGGAGCATCCTGATACATGAAGATACATTTCACCGGTGCCGAGAGGAAAGTGAGAGGAGCTGTAACGTGCTCACTCCCTTCAAGGTTGCAGAACAGAACATGCTGCTGTAAATCTTTGTGTAGAGGCCTTGAGTATCTGAGCAAGTGTACATATCACAGAGTAATACAAATGAGCTTAAAAGGTAAATATATAAAAGAAGCTTATAAGGTAAATACATATATGTTCAATCCCCCTTTTGAACTCTTTTAAGAGTTCAACAAAGATGTAGGAAATCAAAACAACAACACCAAATTTCATCAAAAAGAATCTAATAAGCAAAGTTTTAAAATGCCAATAAAGACAATCAATCAGATTAAAATACCATTAGAAACAAACAATCAGACTACAGCTTCTCATATTTCTAGCAGTAAACTAATACAAAAAACATGATCATATGTGGAACTGAACATGTTACATATGAATGGATCGCATGCACACCCGTATGAGGGCGAAAAACCCTAATTATCGTACGTCAAATAGGGAAAATTCCCCCATGTCCCCCCATTTTGGGGCGAACGCCTTTTGGCACAGAGTGGGCATGCCTAGGACATCAATGATCAAAAAAATAAAAACAAAACAATCAACAAACCCATAGAAATGAACAGTTGAAGGGATTGTTACATAAATCACTGAACATTCTCACACTCTAACAACATCTTCTTCATCATGAGAGTCATCACTATCATCAGAGGGTTCCCCTCCCAAATAGATGTTAGGATTGGCTAGTAACAAGGGCATCTGGATAATTGGGTCAGCAGGTGGAGGAGAGATGGCAATAGTTATCAATCTCTGGACTAGTTGCCTAAGACAGGGGATACAGCAACAGCCGCAAGTAACAAGAATGGCAGCGAAGACAGACATGGACACCAGGACGGAGGAAACAAGGGATTTGTATTTACCAAATACATCAAGCCAAGAGTCCCACATGGAGGTGTCTACACCAGAGTGGGATTTCATTTTTTCTGTCAAAGAGCGGAGGCCGTCTAAAGCCTTAGTTAAGCTACCGTCCGAGGCCGTATTGTTGGGGATGAAAACACAGCAATCCTGAGAAAACATGGAACACACGCCCCCTTTTTCAGCTAACAGCATGTCTACAGCAATTCTATTTTGGAAAGCCATCAATGAAGTAGCCGATAGTTGTTGGTGAACTGCCTCAAGTGCAGTTCGAGTATAGTTACTTAAGAGTTGAACATTGAAATGGATGTAGTTAATGCGGTCGACATTTTTATTGGGAGTTATCCAGACAAAAATAGATTCCCATCCGGCGGCTATTTGGTCAACTAATTTGTATTCGTCTGGAACACCTCTGGGGACGCCAATTGCATCTATATAAGTGGGATTGTGAAATGCAGGTAAGGCTGGTAAAGAGCGCTTTCGTCGGGTGCTAGAGTAAGAGCTGGAAATAGGGGTATCACGAAGGGTTACGGGAGTAACAGTGACAGGTAACAGTAAAGTAATAAGGGCACACAAACCTGAAGATTTCCTGGGAAAACCATTATAAAGCTGAGGAGCACCACACCACCACCAGAGATTGGCACGCTTTTTGGGTTTGAATTGTGAAGAAAATGACACGGTTGTATTAACGCACCAATTTGTGGTGACATTCCCCAGAAAAGGACCGCCTCGTCCAATTAGATGAATACAACTGAAGTTATTAGGGGCCACAATGTTTGAAAAGAAGGGCGTACCAATGTCATCACCTGGTTTTTGCTTTGGAAAGATTTGTCCAAACTTGGTACAATTGGAATTTAGGGAAGTCCCATTCATCAAATGAAGGAAACATTCTGGAGGGATCGGAGGTGGTACAATACGGAGAGTAGGACGAGCTGAAAGGCAAACAAGACAATCCTGATCTGAAGCATTAGCTGCTTGTTCAGCCAGGAGTAACCAATTATTAGTGCTAGCGGAAATGCCGGTAACCGTCTGAAATGTCTCATCAACAGAAAGGTTTTTAGTCTCAATAGTTATCGCTGGCGAGGGTTTATTTACTTTATCAATGTCAGTTAACACAGGAGTGGAGGGTGATTTACTTAGCCCGACAATATCAAAGACTGTAGAGGTAGGTGAAGTAATATTACGGACACAGAGGTGCACTGTCCAGTAGTAGCTTCCACTAATCCAGGGAGCAAGTACAAATAGGGTACATCCGAGAGAGTTTATTGGACTAATTATGAAAGTCAAAGGGCCTGTTTTGGATCCGCCTTGTTTTATCAATTTGATTCTGGTACGCCAAGTTGTAGCTACTCCTTGGGAGTAGGATGACCAATCATCGCCTGTTTCAGCAACAAGACTGCTCCACTTCCATTGAGAGTAAGATCCCCACGTTAAGTACCAAACATGCTCTTTCAGTTCAGATGGCGTGTAACGACCACGTGCAGGGTTTGAGGGCAAAACATCGTAGGGGAGTGTAACCGTGGTGGCTGTGGATAATGGAATACACAGAGTGATTGCTTGGGTTAGATAGAGAAAATCAGAGTTACAAGGAGGTGAGGGGGATGGAAGAGGTAGGGATCGCTTGTACCGGTCAATAGGCGGTGGAGGATGGGCTGTTGGTGTTAGCGGGGTATCCTTAGGGGATGTAGGGGGTGAGGGTGGCAAGGGGAGGTCATTACAGAGGAACAAAATAGCCAATGGGATACATAGCAGGATAACAGTGAGAAGTAGGATCAGGAGACGCTGCCTGCACGTGAGGATGGGAGGGAATGGCCAGGACATAATTAGGCTTATAAAGGTGTTAATTTAAGAAATTGTATGGGTTATAGCTGCTGTAATCAGTACCAGAGAACGCACTATAAGCTAAAATTGCTATTGTTAACAAATCTTCTAAATCTGAGAAATCGCGAAAGTATCTGTCGTTCCACAACCCCAACCTGCTGTCCCTGTATGCCAACCGGTTCAGTCTACTTGGATACCAGACTAATGGAAAGGATTCTCGTTGAATTATGTTACCCTCAGAATCTTCTTCCGGCCAGGACAAATGAGTGATCAGAATGTACATTAAGTTTGTAGAAATGCAATGAGCGCAAACATATATCTAATACTAAACAGGTAAATGAATAATAATAAAATGAGTAGTGGGTATAAAATAAAACCCTTGTGAAATAAATGAGGGTGTAAAATAAAACCCTTGTAGAATGTTCATAGGGTGGTTACTTCTTCCCCCTGTTGAGGTCCCTTCACTGGCTCCAGGCAGCTGCAGGGGGTGATGATGTCAAGATTCTCGTCCTGCAGGATGTGATGGTAGCTTGGCACGCTACCTCGTCCCACAGAATTGGTAGCTTGGCACGCTACTGTAGTCAGCTACTTCTCTTCCTGGTTTTTGGGTCCTTTTTTTTTTCGGTCAGGCAGATGTCGGCTGCTTCTCGTCCTGGTCCTTGGGTACTTTTCTGGTCAGGCAGATGTCGGCTGCTTCTCTTCCAGGTTAGGCTCCTCCCTCTGTGACAGGTTCTCTTGGACCTCGGTCAGGGCACGGTGTGGCTCCTCCGCTGCAGCACACTGGGTCCAATGGTACCAGGAGTCTCCTTTGCCGTCCAGCCGGACAGCGTGTGACGTCCTCTCTGTGATCCTGTAGGGTCCGGTCCACCTCGGTTCCGTCCACTTCCTTTTGGTGACTTTCAGCAGGACCCAGTCTGTCCCAGGTTGTGGAGATGGGGCATCTGTGGTGATACGATCAGCCTTAACCTGTAACGAGAACTGAGAGACAGGACTATGCAACAGGTTATAATATGACCTTGAGTCGAGGGAGTCAGTCAGGTCAGCAGTCAGAGGTAGTTTTGTGGCGGGTCCTGGAAACGGCCGTCCAGTCTGTAGTTCAAAGGGAGTGAACCTTGTGGTTTTGTTAACTGAGCTCCGTGTGGACATCAGAGCAAGGGGCAAAGCATCAACTTAAAACATATATTTTACTGAACTGAAAAGGTCAAGTAACCTACACTCAAGTCTTTAACTAACATTACTTCAAAAAACTAAGGGAACCAGTTGCCTTAATTTAAGTAATCTCAATTTATCTGTGCTTTGAGTGTACTTAAAAAGGGTTATTTTACTGAACTCAAAAATTTCAGTTAATTTCACTTACATTTTCATTGCGCATTACTTAATTTTTTTAAGGCAACCGGTTTCCTAAATTTTTTTAGTAATCTCAACTTATCTGGTCTTAGAGTGGAGAGGGACACCAAACTGCTCCCAGAGCCACCAACACCTCGCCCACAAAGAAAAATGGACAGCAGAATGTTATGCTTTATGTCTGCATTCTGCAATATTTAACTAATTAACTGAACCAAGCTAGTGATATTTCTATCCAGTTCTCTTCAGTCCCACTCTGAGCTCGGGTGCCTGCCCTGTTGTGATCAGAACCTGCTAGCTGACACGTCCGACATGTGGGACGGACGGTCAGGTTCTGTGTGAACCGCTAAACCACTGAGAAGGATGAAGTGGCAGACACCATCAGGGGTACCGTTTAGAGAGAGAAAGAACAAGAGAGAGGTGGAAAGGAGAAAGGTATGTACTTTTGATTGGATTTGCCCTTTCATATTCTCTGATTAGCACATAACCTTGCTAGCTAGCAGTAGCTAAAATAGCCTCATGCCATCTAGTTAAGATTAGGTAGCAATGAGGCTGTGACGTCACGTTCTGTTGTGGCTCTGTCGTAAAAGAGTTCCTCCGATACCTGCTTACCTGTCCAGTGTCGGTAAACTCCCGTATTTCACCCCTCTTTCCCCTTTCTTTCAAAGTCCTAAAATCATAATGATCTCCAAAAAGAAATAGATTAATATCAGAAAAAATAAAGTCACAAAATTATGAAATACCATGAACAAATTAAAGATGATACACATTTGAGTTAAAAATAAGAAAATAAAAGGTTTAGGTAAAAGCAGCTTTAAATAAAAGGGTCTTTAGCTGCTTTTTAAAAAGTGTCCAGACTGTCAGCGCTGCGTAAGGATAAAGGAAGATCATTCCAAAGTCGGGGTGCAACAGTCTGGAAGGAGCGATCACCTCGGCTTTTGCATCTGGTCTTTGGAACTTCTAGAAGGTTCTGGTGTGTGGACCTGAGGGCTCGGGTTGGAGCATAAGGCTTTAACAGGTCAGTAATATAGGGAGGAGCTTGACCATGTAGAGCATTGAAAGTTATAGTCAGGATTCTATAATGAACTCTAAAGTTAACGGGTAACCAGTGCAGATACGTCAGAATAGGAGTGATGTGTGTTCTTCTGTTTGCTCCAGTTAGGAGCCTCACTGCAGAGTTCTGGACCAACTGAAGGTGGCCAAGGGCTTTTATGTTAAAACATGTGAAAAGTGTGTTACAGCAATCTAGATGGGAGGAGATAAAGGCATGGGTAACCATTTCAAGTTCATGTTCTGACACAAACCTTCGCAGTTTGGAGATATTTCTTAAGTGATAAAAACAGTTTTGGATCAATGTTTTTGAGTGACATTCAAGAGACATTGGTCAGAAACACCCAAATTCCTTAAAGAGCAAGTAACGCCTAAACTAACTTGTTTTTGCTGATAACCTGTATAGATGAGTGTCTAATGGTGCTGTACACATGTGTAATCATTAGTTTGGCAGTTAAGTGCAATTTACTTTAATTGTGATATTTCAGCCCAAAACTATAATTCTATCTCCCTCTTCAGGTGAAAACTCTGCTCCAGATTTATGTAGAACCAGCTGTGGCTGATGGCTTAGCTGAAAAACGTGACGTTGCCAGCAAATCACCACGTGGCTGCACTGCACTGGTCTCCAGGTGAGGCAGCTGGCTCCTGCTGGATGGGATCAGATGGTTGGGAGGGAAGAGGAGACTGCTGATATGGAACAAAGGTTATTTATGTCACTAAGTCACTAATTCAGCTTAAAAGGTGAAACGCATGCAAAGCCAGGTGTTTCATCCTTTATCTGTTTTAATTCTGATAATTATGGTTACAGCTGATGAAAACCACACGTTCACCATCTCATACAATCAGACTATCACATGAAATCAGTAAAACAAGGATTTTAAGTAGAGAAATGTTGGACACATGTGAAGTTTAACCATGCATCTGTACTCAGGGCCTCTTTTGCTTTTAACTCATTCACTGCCAGCCGTTTCCTGATCGCCAACGGCCTTCGCTGCCAGCGTTTCTCACCGTTTTTACTGTTTTTTTAAGAGTCACAGAACGTTGCGCGCTAGCATGATGTCGATGCCAAAACAACCAAAACAAAGAGGAGACTCACCTCTTACATCTCTTTTGAGCGTTATCCGTTCTTTCATAATCCGTTGTCGAATTGTGATCGGCAGATGCTTTTCCGGTTCGCTCCTCACTTTTTTTTTACAGGAACGGCTCAAAACGATCTCCGAACACATGGATGTGTTGCTTCCTGATCATGTGACGTGTGACGTATGTGGATGAAGATCGGCTTCAGGGCTGAGATGTTTGATCTCTCAGCGCGGGGGCTCGTTCCAATGCTCAAACATAAAAAAAAATACAAATGACGACTTTAGTCGTCATTGGCAGTGAACGGTTGGATCTAAAATGACGACTTTAGTCGTCAATGGCAGTGAATGAGTTAATGAAATAAATGAAGTTTTGCACCATTTTGTGATTTTTGAAGTTTCACCTGTGCTGACCCCAGTGCAGATACGGACATCACCATGTGGACTCACTAGAGGTGTAACAGCTGAACATGATGAGCTGACACACTCTTGTATAAAAGGTGTAGCAGAAGATCATGTTTCTACAGAGAGGTCTGCACACAGAGCTGTGAGCACACAGGATTTATAATTCACAGGAAGGGAAAAAGTCTAAATGAAATGTTTAGCAGCTTAATAATGAAATGTGAGAACCAAAGCTGAGTTGAACATTGCTGATCATGTGTTTATCATTTTAGACTCCCTCCTAAAGATCTGGGACAACTTCTGTCCAGGAGCAGCCGTGCTCCTCAGCTTCTCTGCTGTCCTCAGGTGAGTGGATCGTGTCGGTAAATACTTAGTTTGACTTGTGTGAAAATAACATCATTTAACATCATAATATATTTCCTCTGGTCTTCTCATGATGCTTATGGACCTAGAGCCACCAGAGGGGACGCGCTGCTCCTCCTGCCACTAACTGCTGCACCTGCTCATCCAGGTGAGGAACTTCTGCTCACAGCAGCATCCATTCCACATGTGGTGTGTGCCTGATTCATGTCCAGATTTCTATCAGTAACTTAACTCTCATATGTTGATGGAATGATGTATTCTTTAAAATATATCAGGTAATAATTTGTGTTGCAGTCCCACATTAGATGTTTACATGTATGTTATAGTAATTCTATATCTGGTGTTCATGTGGTGTAGTCCGTCTCGTGTTCAAGATGTGCTTCATGTGTAGATGCAGTAAGAAGCAGCAGTCTATCACCACCTGATCCAGCATCTAGAGAAAAGCTGGTTTAGACAGGACCACGTCATTTTCCTCTGAGATGATGGAAGAAGTTTCCACCGTTGCTTTAGCTGGACCTCAGTAAATGGAGACAGAAGCTTGGTGACATGCTAAAAAACGGTTTTGTTGCGATTTATTTTCTGTGAGAAAATCTCAACACAAAAAGGAGTTACTAATATAAATAGTCCAACACCAATAAAATATGTTTTTAAGAAGTGTGCTCATATCATTGCATAATTTACTAGAGTTATTTAAAAGAAATAAATGTACTGCAATTTGGAGACAAGGTCTTTCTCTGTGTGTGTGTGTGTGTGTGTGTGTGTGTGTGTGTGTGTGTGTGTGTGTTGGGGTGTTAATCCGTCCATGAATACAACTAGGGATGGGTACCGAATTCGGTACTTTAAAAGGTACCGACCGAATTCCATAGTACCGACTGAGCACCGATTCACGTCATTTCAAACGGTGCCTCGTTTCGGTACCCGTCCTTCATAACGAGAACTTGCCTAGACAGCTGCGCATGCGCAAGAGCGTTATGTCATCGCTCGCTGCGAGCGAGTTGTAAACAGAGCAGCATGGTAGAAAGAATGCACGCTAAAGCTTGGGTCCACTTCACTAAATGTGTTGGGTAACTGGGTGATGATGAAACCAGCGACAACAATGATCTAAGTGAGACATCCTCATCTTAATCTGCTCCGGTAGGTAAATAAAAATGTTTAAGATAACATTAGCTTGATATGTTAGCTTCCATTTCGCTAATGGTGCATTTGCTTTCTCCTCGGAACTCCGAATTTCCGACTAGAAGAACATGAACGCGCTCTAAAGTTTGGCTTGGTTGAAGATGAAACCAGTGACAACGATCTAAGTGTGAGGCATCATCGTTTTAATTTGCTCCAGCAGTTAAATAAACTGTTTAAGATAACGTTAGCTTGATATGTTAGCTTCCATTCCCACCATTGTTATCAGCTAATGGTGCGTTCGCTTTCTCCTCGGAAATTCTAACTTCCCAGTAGGAAAAATCAAATGAAAAAAGACGGCAAAAGGAATGAAGATACACAGTAAATTTAGTTCACAGGAAAGATGTTTGCTTCAGTTTAATTATCAGCTTATAAAACTACAAGGACGATGTTAAAATACAAACAGTTGTATGTTATTTATCGTGATATTTATCAAATATGGTTATATATTGAGAAAAATATATATTTAATTATAAAAGAGAATTAAAATAATAAACACTCAAAAGTATCGAAAATTGGTACCGTTAAGTACCGGTATCGATTCCTAGGTACCGGGAATTAGTACCGAATCGATTCAAATGTCAAAGGTACCCATCCCTAAATACAACTCTTGAGCTTAAATAGAATCAAAATATTTCCGGAGTTCTGCTAGATTCTGATTTAAATCAACTCTATTGATAACATATTCTAAAAATAAGTGCCATGGTGTTACATTCCCCTCTGGAGTCTAGGAGGTTCTGAGAGAGATGTCCAATATATACAGTAGACTCTTCTGAGATGTTAAAATGACTAGAGTTAGCTACTTGTATGGGTTTGAGTGTCTACCGCATTAACTATACCACACTAACTAATTGGGTTTATCTTTATTCTACTTAACTTACAAACACATGGGTCACCACTAAGAGAGGAAGCTATGTTACAATATATTAAAACAGGCAAAGTTAAAGGCCTGAAAACTAAGGTCTTTAACTAAAGGAGCTCCGACTTTAACAAACAGGGCTTAACTCAAAGTGACTTGTTTCTAAAATGAGCAATTGACTAAACTTCAAAACAAAATAAACCTCTCTTTAATAGAGCAACAACCAAAAGACAAGAGGTACAAACCAAAAGGGGCCTCACGATAGGCTTCCAACCTAAAGGGCTCAAACGCTGTAAACACCAAGAACTAGTGATGGGACGAACGGCACTGGTGCGTCAGCACAGTGTCGAGTGCACAAGAGCGAAACCCCGTATTGGCGCATGTATCGCTTAAAGAAAATATCACGTGACCGATACAGGAAGTGTGTCGTTTGGACGTGCCGCGCCAAATTGTGTTTAAAAAGAAACAAACTGTATCGACATGTTTCAGATTTGTTGGATAGAGTTTTGCTGTTGGGTTTTGGATTTTTGATTACCCACACGCTCACTTTCCTCCGCTGACATCATGGATCGTTCCAAGAAGTTTTCCCCAGTCTGGAATAATTTTGATCTTTTGATGCCAAAAAGGTAAATTGTTTTCTCCTTTTGGCAATGTTTACTGCTATTTCTGTATTTTAAATGTGTTTGTTGTCTTTTTTCTGGTAAGAGGCTTAAATTGTTTTCAGATAAATTAACCATTTATTTTATTGTAGGTGAAGCGTCAGCTCTGCTCCACAGAGCTGTCTTACACCAATAAGAGCACTTCAATGCTGACACATTATAGAGCTCGGCATGTCAATGATGAATTGGCAGATACCCCAGGTGTGTTGAAATTATCACTAAAAAAGTCAGAATTGTCAAAAATAGTCTATTTCACACAAAAGGCTTTGTGTGGCTCTGTAGTATTGCTTTTAAAATCAATTTAGTTTATCAGTTAAGGAGGATCGCCAAGGTTAAGCGTCTGCTCTCAAGTCATGACTTTGAGACGGTGATTCACGCGTTTATTACATCGCGTCTAGACTATTGCAACGCACTGTACCTTGGTCTTCCTCAATCTCACCTCTCCCGTCTTCAAATGGTGCAAAAATGCAGCAGCACGCCTATTGACAGGTTCGAGAAAGAGGGAGCACATCACCCCAATTTTAGCTTCGCTGCACTGGCTGCCTGTGGTTTTTAGGGTCCAGTACAAGGTTCTTTCATTGGCTTTTAGAGCTGTACACGGCCTTGCTCCGCAGTGTCTGTCTGAGCTTTTAGTAACTTTCTCCCCGTCTCGGTCACTGAGGTCAGCCGACCAGTTTCTCCTGGAGGTGCCGAGAACAAAGAGAAAGCTCAGGGGTGATAGAGCGTTCTCAGTAGCAGCTCCAAGGTTGTGGAATGCACTCCCGATTCAGATTAGGATGGTTTCATCACTGTCGGGTTTTAAATCACTCTAAAAGACTAATCTGTTCTCAGTTGCTTTTAATTCAGTTTGAGAATGCATCTGTTTTTAGTAGCTTTTATGTCAGTTTGATGTTTGTTTTATCATGTTTTTACCTTGTGATGAACTTTTTATCTTGTTTTTAGAATTTTTAGGGAACTTCTGTTCGTTTTGTCTTGTTAAGCACTTAGGACAGATTTTATGCGGTTATAAAGTGCTATATAAATAAAGTTGACTTGACTTAAAATCCTTTAATAAGCTTTTTAAAGCTTTTAAAAAAGTATTTCCTTTTGTCTTGCAGTTCCTAGCAAGCAAGCAGTGGATGAGGCTGTGGTTAATGTGATCATCAAAGACTGCCAGCCACTCACCAAAAACGTTTGCTCCTCAATAAAAACGCAAAAATGAATCCATATTTAGTCTTTTGTTTTGTATGACCTAACACGGAGGTTAGCACGTTTACACACGTTAAAACTTTTACCTCTGATTTTTATTACAGACACAGTAAGATTTAGCATGCCAACTCACTGTAGCATTTACACAAACATTATTATAAGCAATTGTTAAACTCCTTTCATAAACAAACTTAACAAATTGAGCACATTCAATTATAATGATGAGGTAATATTTTGACTACAGGAAATTAAATCTTTCACACCTGGTGTGGGTTTGCAGCCTGTAAGCTTTTCCATCTTATTTACCTGCAATGATTTTAGAAAAACTGCAAGTGTCACTATTGTCACCAACACAGTGTCAATACAGTGCTGACACAGTTTGTGTAGTGTGTCAATACACTCCTTGAGGTATCATCATTCCATCACTACCAAGAACTAAATTAATTAAAGTCTCGAGTTACTCAAAGGGCAAAACAAAAGACGCTAGTCTGACTACATCTCATGAAATGCCAAAGAGACTAAACAAACACAGCTATATTTAATGAAGTCTCCAAATGCTCAAAAAGGAGAGCACTCAACACATGAGCTCTCAACCAATTCCTTTTCTTTCTCTCTACAAACTCCTTCTCACTCTACAAAACCCTCCTTGAATGAAAGTTCAGCAGCTCCTTAAGTAGCAGCTGCAGCTGATTAGCTTGATGGGGAGCTGCTGGGTGGAGCCTTCAGCAGGCTTCACTGCATAGAGCTGAACCTGACAGGAAAATAACAGAGCTGAACAGCAGCAATATGGTAAGATGGCAGCAAGGCGTGCAGGTTTACCCCTGGGGTTGTAACACATGGTGAAAATGAAAAGGAATGAAAATCACTAACAAGGTGAAAAATAACGTTTTTTTACTGCCACCTGTGTACTTTACAGTCAGTGCTATCATTGCAGGGGCCCCTGGGCACAATGTGCTTAGGGCCCCATCTTGTTACCTGTCTCCTTCCTCATCTTGTCTCCTGTTTCCTTCCTCATCTTGTTGCCTGTCTCCTTCCTCATCTTGTCTCCTGTTTCCTTCCTCCTCTTGTCTCCTGTTTCCTTCCTCCTCTTATCTCCTGTCTCCTTCCTCCTCTTGTCTCCTGTCTCCTTCCTCCTCTTGTCTCCTGTCGCCTTCCTCCTCTTGTCTCCTGTCTCCTTCCTCCTCTTGTCTTGTGTCTCCTTCCTCCTCTTGTCTCCTGTCTCTTTCCTCATCTTGTCTCCTGTTTCCTTCCTCGTCTTGTCTCCTGTCTCCTTCCTCTTGACTCCTGGCTCCTTCCTCTTCTTTTTGTTTCCTCTAGTTGGTCTCCTCTCTTGCCTTTAGAAAAACTGCTTTCTGGCCTTTCTATTAGTAAAATCATTTACAATGTCATCAAAGTCCAGATTCCTAACAAGCTGAGATTCAACAGCCATCAGTGACAGTGCACTGAGGCGCTGTTGAGTTTGTGTTGTTCTCAGTTCATTTTTTATTCTTGCCATTTGTGAAAATGATCATTCCCCTTCACAATTTGTAACTGGTAGCAGGGGCGTTGCAAGCTTTTCAAAAGTGTGGGGAATGTTGTCTGTGCCTAAAATAATGATGTTATTCATCTTGTTAGTTTAATTTCCATAATAGCTGAGCAGGTGCGAACTTTAGACGTGTCACGCATGTCTCCGTTTTAAACATGTTTCAACTGTTCAGAATACAAATCCAGGCTCTGTCTCGTTAGATTGGTGTAACTAAAGTTTGTACTGAATGAAACATTACATTAAATCATGTTGAAAAGAAAAGGATCCGATTAAATCGTTTCCCCTCATTTACAGTCAGGAAGTACAGCGCAGTGCGCGTGGCTCTGGGGTTAATCAAGTTTAGTTGTTTCTCTTTGCAACAATCTTCACAAGAAGGTAAAACAGTTAAATGGCAGGTTACAGATATTTACATTTGACTGTTTATTTTGACGGATAAACTCAACGATGTTGGTTGTTTTGAAATAATTACCCCGACGCACACTGATGCGCACACAGATGAGCTGACATTTAAATCGGAGGTAAATAAATCAATCAAGAAAAGATTCCCATCAGAACATCAGAGCTTTATACTGGACACAGTGCTCAGCGCAGCTCGCAACGCACACGGTGGACAGTAAGCTGAATGTGGCAAGGTGGAGAAACGAGGGCCCGGGCGGGATTCGATCCCCAGGCTCCTGGGTGAGGGACATGCGCGCTTACCAGTCAGCCAAAGGGACATCCCCCTTGGCCAAGTAGCCAGGGCGCATGATCAATTGGGATACTGTCACAGGACGCTCACACTGCCACATGAAGATCTGTAGAGGGGTTTGCAGCGCAGCACAGAACCACGGTGCATGCAGTAAGATTTCCTCCCACTGAAACGGTCTGGAAACCAGGTCTCTCTGAGGGATGTGCCACTTGGAAAAATGTTCGCTGATTACGAAACTTTGGCTGAATAGAACTTGTTCCCGTCTCATATGGAGACACATGATGGACTGTATTTTTAGCCCATAAACGATCATGGTTCTATTTATATTACATTATTCATGTGGACTCTGCTGGGATTATTTAGAGCTGAGAGGCGCAGAGCTCTGATCGTTGATGCACTCCAGACAGATGCGTCCGAAGAACGGCCACATTCTCAAAAACTAATTTAACACGCTATCGATTATGTCGGCTCATTTCCTTTTATGTTTTCTGTCTTTTATTTGTGCGTGACATGTTTTACTGCTGCGGAGCGGATAACCTATTTCGTCCTCTGGTGATTTCACCTCACAGGTGTGGCCGGCAAGCACTCCGCTATATTTGCGGTCGGTAGATCTTTTTTAACTGCAGTTCAAAGGTAACTCATAAGGTGAATATATATGAACCCAGGTAGCAGTTTTTCTTTAGGATTGAGAGGAGATGCAGGAAGATAATAAACAGGCAGGACAGAAAAATAGTCAAATAAAAACAAGTTAGTTTTTCTACCTGGCGGTTGCAACTAACAGACACCATTGAAGGTGTCTTACATTTATCAGTGTGTCTAGTGAACTAGATTAAAGTCATTTACTTATTAAAACATCTTAATCATAACATTGTTGTTTCACAGATCCCTCAACATTGTATTATTGACTAACACTTGTTTTGATTAGCTTTATTAAAAATAGAGTTCTTTGCTTTAATAAAAGAAAAGAGTTCATTTATCTTCTTTCTTCTCTTGCTGGAAAGTCAACAGTTTTAGAAGCAAATACATGACCTTGAGGCTGTCTCATGCACTAGAGCACTGTGTCAGAGGCATCTGTGGAGAGAGGTTAAATAACCTTGGTGGAATAGCTCCTTCATCACGTTACATACCCCCCTTTTCAAGGGCACGGTGGTTCGTCCAGAGACCACCTGACATTGAACAAACCAGAGTCGTGAAGGACTCCGACGACAGAGCAGGGTGCAATTCCCCAGGAAGAGGCCAACAGTAGTGAGGTACGAACCCCACGCCAAAGAACAGTCTTGCATAGTCCTCGGGAAGCACACAAGTCAGTAGATTATCAGATATCCCAGTGGAAGCAATAATTTGAAGCAGGAGCAAAACTTTATATTTCCACTGGTCTGGAATACTTCCAAAACAGCATATTGATCTTTGTAATAGCACCTATCGTAATCCAGCACAGGAAAGAGCAGCAGGTAGGTCGTCCCAGCTAGCAAAGTATCCCAGCAGTCATGCCGGAACAAACGGACGTCTAGGTCCCACAAGCCGGAGCATCAATAAGGAGGAGTAGAATCCGATGACGAGTCACGGGTTCACCCCCAGGAAGCTGGATCATTGACGAACTTCCTGACTTGGTAGAGTGGAAAATATTACAAATAATGTACAGAGCGAATACGAGTAATCTACCAACTAATATTCAGAAAATGTTTCATAAGAGAGTAAGTGGGTACATGTTAAAAGGAACTGATGTCTTTAAGAAACCTAGATTCAGAACCAAAGTGAGGGAATGTAACATTTCTGTAAATGGTGTAAGATTGTGGAAAGCCATTAACAGAGAATTTAAAGAATCAACTTCACTTGCTATATTTAAAAAATGTATAAAATCTAATGTATTTAATAATTATGAAAAGGAGAATTATAATGTCAAAGATTAGACGTGAAAATATTAGAAAGTGACTGAGGTTACACTGTGTTTGTTTGGCGGATAATTTTATTTCGTAAAAAGGGGCAGAAATCATAAGATTTTTTCTTCTATCTGCTCCTTTTCATTCAAATGTTTTTTTTTCAATATGTTAATGTATCCTGTATTTGTTTGTGTTTATTTTATACATTGTGAATGAAATAAAAGATTAAAAAAAAAACCTCAGCAGAGGAGAGAGAGCACAGCACAGGGCACTTCAATGTAGGCACAACAAAATGGCATCTTATGCAAATGAACAAACAAAAATAAACCTTGCACTATGAGTACCTGCATGTACTATGTGTAGGAATTATGTGAATAGCACTAAGGGAAGAAATGGGTGCAATACTCTCTACGTGTAATGCAAAAAGGTGGTGCGAAAAGAACATTTTTTATTTATTTTTATTTTATTTATTGAGAACCTCATTAGCTCCCACCATAGTGTGGAGCTATTCTTCCTGAGGTCTCTTTCAATTTCATTACAAATATTTTACAAAACACCCCCCCATACCCCCCCCCCCCCACACACACACACACACACACACACACACCCAACAACAACAAACTCCAGGAGCTCATTATAATCATACCAGCTCAATTGCAATAATGATATACCAGTAATTTACCACACACTTCAGCGTTCATGAAAAATCTAAATAAGTGAAAACGGAGAGTTTACACAGAGCAATAAATAAATATACCCAAGAATAAAAAATCATGTCACATCACATCCATAACAAACAAAAATTATAGAAGCTGTCATATCAGTCACATTTACAATTCACTGTGCAAAATGTACTGTTGTGTAAACAAAAAAAGCTTTAACTTCTTTTGAAAACATCATCTGTTATTCTCTAATAACAAAAATCTCGGTATGGCATTCCATTCAACCATGACTCTGTAATAAACCGCTCTTTGCCTTTGATTTGTTCTGCAGCGCGGTAGTGCGCACCTTATGTCACTTGTCTGTCTTGTCATGTAATCATGATTGTCTGGAAAAAAATGATAACTTGTCATAAATTATTTTAGGTATTTTTGTAGTTATTATATTTCTTATAAATGTTATCAGTGAATACTTTAATCTACATTTCACTGTTAACCAGGCCAACCTATCGTGCATCATACTTACATTTGTTCTATAATTACAACCCAGAACAATTCGTGCAGCTTTATTTTGTGCCACTTGTAACTTATTTAAATTCATTTCACTTGTATTAGACCAAATAACTGATGCATAATCTAAATGAGACAGTACTAATGTTTGAACTAAAGTTTTTATCTGCAAACGAGGAATAAATTGACAACAATATTTGATTGTGCCCATACTTCTTCCAAGTTTCAGCAGGACATGATTTATGTGACTAGTCCATGACAATCTAGAATCCACAATTACCCCCAACAATCTTGCTTCTTCTACCTGCTCTATCTCTACATTACCTAGCTTCAAATGCAATCTGTAGTGTATATGTATTTCCAACTATCATGCATTTAGTTTTTTCTGCATTGATTTCTAGTTTGTTCATTCTAATCCATTGTGTAACTAAATTCAACTCCTTTTTCAAAATATCATTTAATTGGCCTTCTGTTTTCTCTGATGCAAATAATGTAGTGTCATCTGCATATATAGCCATGGTTGCATGTTTTAAAATCAAAGGTAAGTCATTAATAAAAATAGAAAACAAAAGAGGGCCCAAACAACTGCCCTGTGGCACTCCACAATCTAACTGACCTGTTTCAGAATAACTGCCATTAAAATAGAAGTTGAATTTACGATTTGTTAAATAACTTTCTGTCCACTTAATGGCGGACGACTGAAATCTATAACGTTCTAATTTTTTTTATAAGATCTCATGATCAATCACATCTAAAGCTGCACTCAAATCTAAAAATATAGTAACAACCAACTTTTTATCATCTATTTCTTCTAACCAATGATCAGCAATCTGAGCAAGTGCAGTAGTAGTGAAGTGACCCGCCTTATATGCATTTTGATAAATTGTGTTTAATCTATTTGTTATCAAATATTCTTGTATTTGTTCATATGCTACTCTTTCCAAAATTTTGCTTAATGCTGGTAACAAACTTATTGGCCGACTATTTTTACCAGACAGTGGTTCTCGGTTATTTTTGATTATTGGAATTACTTTTGCCTTTTTCCATTGGGCTGGAAAAATACTTTGATTAAAACTTATGTTAATTACATGTGAAACTGGCAGTAAAATAAAATCTACCACCAATTTTAGCAATCTTATATCAATATTGTCCATTCCAGGGGGTTTATCTTTACTATTTAAGATTAATTTTTTAATGTAATCCTCTGACACCTCCATAAACTTAAACTCACAGTCTTTCATTTACATTATATCATCCTTAATTCTTTGATAAGATGTATTTTCATCTTTTCTCTCCTCCCTGGTATTATTCAATGTTTTAATTTTATTGATAAAAAACAGTTTTAAATAATCAGCTATTTCTTTTGGTTTGGTTAGAAAAACTCCACCTGCCTCTAGAAGAGTAGGTGCCTTCCTTTTTTTAACCCCCCATAAGTTCATTTAATGTACCCCACACCTTTGCATTATCTAATTTAGCTTCTATAATTCTTCTATGATAATTAGGGATGGGTACCGAATTCGGTACTTTTTAAGGTACCGACCGAATTCCATAGTACCGACCGAGCAACGATTCACATCGTTTCAAACGGTGCCTCGTTTCGGTACCCGTCCATCATAACGAGAACTTGCCTAGACAGCTGCTCATGCGCAAGAGCGTTATGTCGTCGGTCCCTGCGAGTGAGTTGTAAACAGAGCAGCATGGTAGAAAGAACGCACGCTAACGCTTGGGTCTACTTCACTAAATGTGATGGGTAACTGGGTGATGAAACCAGCGACAGACAACGATCTAAGTGAGTCATCCTCATCTTAATCTGTTCCGGTAGGTAAATAAAATGTTTAAGATAACGTTACCTTGATATGTTAGCTTCCGTTTCGCTAATGGTGCGTTCGCTTTCTCCTCGGAACTCAGAATTTCCGCCTAGAAGAACATGAACGCGCTCTAAAGTTTGGCTTCACTTTACTAAATGCGACGGGTGATTGGGTGAAGAAGAAACCAGCAACAACGATCTAAGTGTGAGGCATCATCGTTTTAATCTGCTCCAGCAGCTAAATAAACTGCTTAAGATAACGTTAGCTTGATATGTTAGCTTCCATTGCCACCGTTGTTATCAGCTAATGGTGCGTTCGCTTTCTCCTCGGAAATTCTAACT
The DNA here is from genome assembly GCF_043380555.1 of Nothobranchius furzeri. Lineage (NCBI taxonomy): Eukaryota > Metazoa > Chordata > Actinopteri > Cyprinodontiformes > Nothobranchiidae > Nothobranchius > Nothobranchius furzeri. The sequence goes on along the minus strand of NC_091753.1, from coordinate 67,222,414 downwards.
TCCCAGTAGGAAAAATCAAATGAAAAAGTACGGTAAAAGGAATGAAGATACTCAGTAAATTTAGTTCACAGTAAAGGTATTTGCTTCAGTTTAATTATCAGCTTATAAAACTACAAGGACGATGTTAAAATACAAACAGTTGAATGTTATTTATCAAATATTGTTATATATAGAGAAAAATATATATTTAATTATAAAAGAGAATTAAAATAAACACTCAAAAGTATCGAAAATTGGTACTGTTAAGTACCGGTATCGATTCGTAGGTACCGGGAATTAGTATTGGATCGATTCAAATGTCAAAGGTACCCATCCCTAATGATAATATAATTGTTTTTTGTTTTTATTCAGTTTAGTTACAATGTTCCTTATTTTGCGATATTCGCACCATGTTTCCAATTGATTTGTTTTTGTTGCTTCTCATTTTAATTTGTCCATCTGCCTCATACGTTCCTTAAGTTCTTTATCCAGCCTTGGATAAGCTACATTTCTTACTGCCTGTTTCCTCATCGGTGCATGTTTATTTATCACCTTTGTTAACAAATTGTCAAAGATCTCTCTACAGCCTTTCCTGGATCCTTCTCCTTTGTTACATCTGTCCAATCTATGTTTCTTATTTCTTCTACAAAATCACTCTCTTTAAAGTTTTAAAAAAATTATTTTATAAATAAACGGGCTGCATGGTGGCGCAGTGGTTAGTACTCGCAGCACGAAGGTTGCAGGTTCGAAACTCAGCTGCGGCCTTTCTGCGTGGAGTTGCGTGTTCTCCCCATGCATGCGTGGGTTTCCTCCGGGTACTCCGGTTTCCCCCACAGATCACAACACGCCCTATAGGTTATAAATTGTAAGCTGCTTTGGATAAAAGCGTCTGCTAAATAAATAAAGATAAACATAAACATAAATTGTTGACCTTTTGGCACCTTAACTTTTCTTTTAATAGCAACCAAATTATGGTCACTTCAACCAACTGGAACAGAAATAGCCTCAGAACATAATTCAGCCATATTAGTAAAAATTAAATCAATACTCGTTTTAGAACATACACCATTATTTTTAACCTGCACTCTTGTGAAATCTTTTACAACTTGGGACAAATTAAAAGTATTAGCAAATGAGATTAATTTGCTCTTTAATGAGCAATTTCTTGATTTCCAATCTATGTTTAAGTCCCCTAATAGGTAAATCTCATTTCCTGTGTCACAAACCATATCTAACATTTCACCTATTTGATGGAGATACATTACAGCAGCATCCGGTGGTCTGTAGCAACATCCAACCAAAACAGATTTCAAATGTGGAAATTGTAACTGTAACCAGAGTGCTTCCACACCTGTAATTGTGAACTCTGTTCTTACCTTAACAGGAATATGATTTTGAATATAAGAAGCGATACCACCTCCATGTAAAGTTCTATCCAATCTAAAAAGACTGTACCCATTTATGTTAAATAAAGAACTATTTATTGTCAAATCCAAATGTGTTTCTGTTATTGCCATTACCTGTAAATTATACTTTTCTACAATATCTTGAATATCATCTATTTTATTCCTTAAACAACACACATTCAAATTTAAACCCTCCTTTTTGCAACAAAATTTTGTCAGCCATTGAAGATTCGTTTTGAATTTCTTCTATTTATGATTTCATACAGAGCTTCCATTATAGCCTTTATCCCAACACCAACCACATTCACACACACACACACACACACACACACACACACACACACACACACGCACACACACACACAGTCACAAAAATCTTTAACATTGTAATGAAAATACATTTCTGCTTCATTCTGCCAGCTCATGACAAAGTCTTTCAAAAATAAATCATTATGTGGGTTCAAACAATAGTTAACCATAGCGAGATCGACAATAGTGCTCTCAGTCCATTTCTTGAAACGTCATCTTCACGCCTTTTAGCTCTTATTTAATTGATATCAATTGTCATTATTTCTTAAGTTCAGGCTCAATCATAGTTTTATAGTACATCTCAGCCTCACTTTGTTCCTGAAACTTTTTAGTCTCTCCTTTAAAAGTTAGGATCACTCCTGCACTCTTCAGTTTAGCTCTGATCTCCCAGAAACCGGCCCGTTTCTTTGCCATCTCCCTTGTCAGATCCGGAAAAATCTTTAACTTCATTCCTCGTACTTGTAAGACACGTTCATTTTTCATCACTTCTATAATCTTCTCCTTCATTGACAACTTTTGCAGGTGCACAACCATCCCTCTTCCACCCGCTTTCTTCTCTTGTCCAATCCGGTGCGCCCATTCCACTTCAGGCTCAGACTCCAGCTTTCCTTGAAATAAATCTTTAAATAGTTCATTCATATAAGCTGTTGGCTTGCCTTTTTCCACCTCATCTGGTTATCCAAAAACATGGAGATTGGTTTTATGGCTATCCATTTCAAGCCGCTCAGCTTTCCCCATCAGCTCTGCATTTTTCCTCTCCAGTGTTCCGCACTCCGCTTCCAACTTTATTATGCAGGTATCCATATCAGACATGGTTCCATCTACTTCGCCCAGTCTTCTTACACAAGTTGAGATATCATTCGTGATGGTATTACATTTTACAACCACCACACTGATCTCCTCTCTTATTATCGATTGTATCAATTCTGACAGCTCCTTGCTTTCTTGCGCACCTCCCATGTCACTTTGTTCCACCTGTTGAGACACTTCCACTTCGTAATTTTCTTTTTGTTGGCGCGGCAGTTTCGTTTTTTTCAAGGGCATGACACTGCCAACAGTCTTATCTTTCAGATCCACCAACCTTAAAGTTGTTTTTTCCAGATAAAACACCACAATTTTAACACATTGTCAGAGCTCGGCGTTTTCCCCGTCCTTAATCCTGACGCATGCACATACTGCGTATGGGAGAAAGCACTGCACTAAGTAAAGATATAATCAAAATGATGTCATGTTCTGTGTCCCTTTGTTCCCCAGCACCTCCAGTTCCCACTCCAGGTTCTCCTTTTGTGTTTCATAGCGACCTCATGTGTCCTTTGTCTGCGTCTCGTTTATGTGTCTCTTTGTGTTCCTCATTTGTCCCCTGGTCTTCAGCCTTCCAGATATATCTCTCAGGTCCTGTATTCCTTAAGTCTTCTCCAGTCACCCCTCTGCAGCCAGTCATCCCTCTGCAGTGTTTATAGTTTCATCCTTTCATTTTATTAGTCTCTTTAGTATAATAATAATAATAATGCATTGAACTTATATAGCGCTTCTCAAGAGACCCAAAGACGCTTTCAAACACTCTCACATTCACACACTGCTGGTGATGGTAAGCTACTTGTAGCCACATCCGCCCTGGGGAGGTCTGACAGAGGCGAGGCTGCCATTTGGCGCCGTCGGCCCCTCTGACCACCACTAACACAGGCAAGTTGGGTGAAGTGTCTTGCCCAAGGACACAACAGCAGGCTCCCTGGCGGGAGCTGGAATCTAACCCATGACCCTCCGATCATGAGGCAACTCGCTCTACCACCTGAGCTACTGCTGCCCCACCGGTCTTTGTAGTTCTCCTTCCCTTTAGAATATTAGTTATGTGGTTGCTTTTCTTGTTTTTAGGTTTTTTCTTAGGCCATGTCAGTTCCCTCCCTGATTAAGTATTGCTTTCACCTGGTCCTCTCCCCACACACCTGCAGCTCATCTGCCTCCCATCATGCCCCAGTGTATTTAAGCCCTGTCTTGTCTCAGTGTCTTGTCGGTCCATTGTTTGTATGTCAGCGTTTTCTGATGCTCTGTGTGAGCTTTGTGTCTCGTCCCAGTTTGTGCTCTAGGTGAGCTTTTGTTCTTCTGGTCTTTTTGGATTTTTGGCTCCCTCCCTTCGGATTTATTTTTGTTTCATCCTACAATTAAAAGGATTTATTCTTATATCAACTCCTGCCTCGTGTCATCCTGGGTATCTGCATTTTTGGGTCCTAACCATCCCCATAACATGGCAAATGAATGGCAAAATGGTTTTAGCCCCTGATGGTAAATTAACCAAGTTAATCATAAAGTTTTCAACTTAATCACTGTAACAAAGTTCTATAAACAGATAGATATATTAGTGTGAAAGAGCACTAAAAATGTTAATCTGTGAAGTTTGTAATCAACCTACATGTGAATGTACCCATAAGGAATTACGATTAGTGAAAATAATAAACAAAAATTTGGATAACAGTGATATGTGGACTAACCCATCTACTGTTAACTACCTGATTACCTGACTTCAGGAACCCACAGCATGTTCATCTCAAATCACCCAAGTCTGCACTTCATGTATAAATAGGAAAGACAACCATGCACACACACAAACATAGACAAACTTGTGTAACTCCAGATAGAGAGCTATGGAACCGACGAGGCGCGAAATCACCCCCCTTTCGAAGTCGGTAAGTTTTTGGTGGTAGCATTGACCAAATTAGTGGAACCCTTGTGCAGTTTGATTTGGTCCCTGTGGACCCATTTGTAGATGGGCTTCTTGTTTGTTTGGGTAATCTTGATCTGATACACGACTGGAGAGAGCTTATCAGTTATCAAGTATGGGCCCGACCACTTCGGCAAAAGTTTCTTAGCCAGCTTCCCAGAGGTGTTCTTGGTGTTACCAGTTTTAGGAGCGAAAATGTAGAACCAGGCCTCATCACCTATGTCGAGCTCAGAATGTGAGGTTGTTTTAAACCTGGCACTCCGGATCTGTACGGAGGTCTCACTGAGGGTATGTGTGGATGCGACAATTATGGCATCTCATGTGTTTATGAAACCACTCCGGTCAAACTCTGATCGTAATTAGGAACAAACATTATATCTCACTCAGACTTGTTTCTCCGGATACGAGAGTTCTGATTAACGCGACTCACACACACACCATCCATCTCACATCTCATTCAAACAGAACATCCATCATTAGAGAGTTAGTATTGTTTAAATTGTTTAAAATTATTTAGTAATAAATCATCTTAAACATCTAAAGAACTCTCTCTCTTCTCTTGTCTCAGTTAATACAAAGTGTTACATTAAAAGGTTCCAATCTTCTAGTTAAATAACTCAGTGGTCCGTAAGATTGATCCCATACTCGATATGGAATCTTAATGTCTCACGGTCCTTAATTAGATGTAAATTAACTTTGTTACATTAGGGCGAGCCAGCCAGGAGAGAGGTTAAATAGCCTTGGTGGAAATAGCTCCTTCATCACGTTACGCAATATAAATATGTATAATATGTAAAGGTCAGAGGTCACTACAGTACCCACTTTTAAAAAGTGACAAATCTGAAACCCGCAAGGACATTTTCCTACGCGGGTCAAACATGTCCTGTGTAAGACACTCCCACGTCTGCCAGCTTAGCAGACGTGGCTCGAAGGTTTTTGCAATCACTGCTATGTACACCAGTGGTCCTCAATTGGCGCCTTTAGTCCTCTCTTTGTGGCCCCCGAACCCCGCGCACACACCCCACCTGCTCCCCCCATGGCCGACCGGGAGGTGTAGGATAGAGCTGAGGAAAATAATCAAATAATCAATGCATGAGATGCAGGCATAAACGATTCTGCATCGTAGAAGAGTACCCTAATCATTTACAGTGGAATGTAGTTTTGTTATTTGAACGGCGGCACGAGCGTAGCATCCAAATCTGTCAGAGCAGGTGTTCTCCATATTTACCGGGTAGAAAACGTTGGTCCGCCTTTATGTGGTACTGCAGGGCTGAGGGCTGGAGTTGTAACCTGAGACCACACTCGAACCAAATCAACCCGATCGGTTTTGTTAGATTTGGGCCGTGAATTATGTTAATTGAGCAGGTTGTCATGCGGGGTGCTCCACTTGCGACACGAGAGAGAGAGAGAGAGAGAGAGATTATTGTTTCTCACTTGACCTGCACTCCAAGTGTGTGGTCTGTCTCAGGGCTCATCACGCTGGCCTTGACCCCCCAGGCCTCGTGCCCATTTTGTGCCGCTCTGCCCGTGGCTGAAAAGATCTGCCGGGTCGAGTATTTCACCCCCGCCGCAGACGAGGAATTTCCGGTGGCTGACACGTACTCGCTGGACAAGGCCTTACAGTTCTTCAACATCGGCCAGGAGCTGTCTGGCTCCTACCAACTGGACTATGTCATCAACAGTGAGTACGACGAAGCTGGCTGCCATAGCCCTTCTTCCCTCCTGGACAACACGGAGGTCGACGAGCCTCCCTCAGCGGGTCCTTCTGCTCCAGTGACTTCTCGCTCCTCCCTACCAGCAGTTAGAGCACTGCTCCAGGAGCTACCTGCCATCATCTCCGCGGCTGCGGTCCGCAAGGGGCTAGCTGTGCCAGAACTGGCTCCGCCTGAAGCAGATGATTTGGCGGGAATTTTCGGAGCAACACAAACGCGCTGTCCAGACCCCATCTGGGGTCCAAGGACCAAGGACGAGGCGTCAGAGCAAACCAGGAAGTTAATAGAGCATCTGTCAACCCAGGGGTTTTCCATAAACTGGGGAAAGAGCTCCATCCTTCCATCCCAGTCGGTTGTGTTTCTCGTGGTGGAGCTGAACGCCTCCCTAATGAGAGCACGTTTGTCTCCGGTGAGAGCGGCAGATCTCACCACGGTGATCTCCCGCGTGCAACCCCGCAAGATCGTGAGAGCCCTGTTAGTCATGAAACTTCTGGGCATGACGGCTGCCGCCCACGCTGTGGTGCCATTGGGTTTACTGCACACAAGATGCCTGCAGCGTTGGTTCATCCTCCCCCGGGTACACCCGATACATCAGAAGAGACGTATGTTGAGGGTTCCCCCTTCAGTGGGCGAGGACCTCGCTCACTAGGGGAATCCCTCTATCCTCTCACATTGGGTCCCCATCGGACGTCTTACGTCACACGTATCTATTTTTACCGATGCGTCACTGTTGGGATGGGGGGGCACGTGCTTGTCCCATGCGGTGGCAGATCGCTGGACCTCCCACATGCACGAGCACATAAATGTGTTGGAGCTTATGACAGTGAGAAATGTGGTCAGACACTTCGCTGCCCTTCTCGAGGGCCGTCATGTCGAAGTTCACACAGACAACCAGGTGGCGGCAGCCTACATAAATCGCCAAGGGGGAGTTCGATCCCTCCCACTATTGCGCATAGCCACGGATTTACTGTGTTGGGCACATGTCCACCTGCTGTCCATCAAAGCCTCCTACATTCCGGGGGTCCTGAATGTGGCAGCAGACATCCTGTCGAGAGGGGGACCCCGCGACTCTGACTGGCGTCTGCATCCCGCACTGATATCACAGATCTGGATCAAGTTCGGGGAACCCTCTGTGGATCCGTTCGTGGCTCGCGAAAATGCTCAGTGTCGCCTGTGGTTTTCCCTGAGTCCCCGGGACCACCCCCTGCTCGAAGCGGGCGCCTTCTCACACCAGCCCTGGTCTCAGATGCTCCAGTATGCGTTTCCGCCAGTCCCACTGAATCCCCGTCTCCTGGACCGAGTTCGGTCGGAACAGCTCTCGGTAATTCTGGTAGCACCCAGACGCTTGTCCGCGTCATGGTTTCCAGACCTGCAAGTGCTAGTGTCTGGCTCCCCGTGGAGGCTCCCGTGGAGGGCGGACGCCCTTCTCCAGGCGGATGGGTTAATCAAACATTCTCCAGAAATAGGCCAACGGCTGTGGGTCTGGCCGCTGAGCGATCACGCTTAGAGGCTTCTGGGCTGCCGCATGATGTGGTCGCTGCTAAATGGGCAGCTTTCCAAAAATGGTGCACAGAACGGAATGTTCAAGCGCTCTCCTGCCAGCTGGCGGATGTCCTATCGTTTCTGCAGATACTGATGGACAGGGGCCTCGCATTCAGCACTATTAAAACATATGCTGCAGCTATCTCATCCTGTCACCAAGGTTTTGGAGATAGATCTGTTTTCAATCATCCCCTCAAAAAATGTTTTCTAAAAGGTGTCAGAAGGAACAGACCTGTGTCCCGCCCGCTATTTCCCCAGTGGGACCTAACGGTGGTTCTGCGCAGCTTATCTGAAGCCCCATTTGAACCCTTGGACCAGGTCTCACTCAAGTTCCTATCACTCAAAACTGCCTTGCTGCTGGCGCTGGTACCAGTCAAGAGAGTGAGCGACCTAACCGCCCTCTCAGTGGCTCCCACATGCCTCAGGATCCGGGAAGATGGCGGGTCTGCTGTTTTAAGCCCCAACCCAGCCTTTGTGCCCAAAAACATTAATACTTCCTTCAAATCCAGGTCAATTTCATTGGCTGGACTTTTTCCTCCTCCCGATAATTCTGATGAGGAGGTGGCTTCCCACCTTCTCTGCCCGGTGCGTGCGCTCGCACGATATGTGTCACGCACTTCAGGGATTCGCCGTTCGCAAAGCCTGTTTGTGTACTACAGAGATTCTTCCCTTGAGCAAGCGCTGTCGTCCCAGCGTCTTTCACACTGGCTGTGTGACGCCATTTCACTCGCTTACACATCATAAGGGCGGGATCCTCCTGAGACACTCAGGGCTCACTCAGCCAGAGGGATTTCCTCTTCTATGGTGCTCCACAGTGGTGTGTTGATGGAAGACATTTGTAAGGCTGCTTCATGGGCTTCACCCTGTTCCTTTACTCGTTATTATTTACGAGATGTGTCTTCAGGATCCATCACTCGTTCAGTGCTTGGACCTCAGCAGGCTGAGTGAAAGCATTATGGCACCTCATCAGCCCTACTTGAATGAATTTCATCCTCTTGTGAATGATATTTTAGTGGGAACCCCACTCTTCACTCTGGCTGCCTCAGCCTTTTAAGCCCTGGGCTGAGGCTGAGCGACCCTCGCTAAAAGGAGACATGTTGGGTGTGTCCATTTGGTTGAGCTAACCAGTGTGGCGTAAACCCATCCAGCTGCGCATTATTCCAATAGCAGCTAGCTTAAGGACTAAGACTAGATGAAATAGAACGTTGGTTACGTATTGTTACCCCAGATTCTATGAGTCTAGTCGCAACCCTTAAGCCAATGGCCCCACTGGTTCTGTTAGGGTCAAGAGACATCGGAGGTGAACAGTGAAGTCGCTCCACTTATATACCCACAAGGGGTGCCCACCATTGGTTGGCGTACATTTAAGCTCTTCATGATTGGCTGATGCTGAGATCATCCTTCCAATAGCAGCTAGCTTAAGGGCTGCGACTAGACTCATAGAATCAGGGGTTACAATACGTAACCAACGATCTTATTTCCTATCTGCTCCTCCAGAGACAGCATGGACGTGAGGGTTACACAGGACAGGTTAGTGCAGTCACACAGCCGAGCAGGAGGGGGACAGGTGCTGTCCTGCCTTATATTGCAAGCTTTTGTGCTATGTGTGTTACAGCCAGCAATCCAAAGAGCAGCCCCCCACCCCCCACCCACACCCCATCCACCCCCCCACCCTACCCCACTTCTGGGTCTTTTTTGTGAGTGGCCCTCGGACCATTATAACTGAAGAGCCCTGATCTACACCCTGCAGTGAGCATCATGCACACAGCATCCTATCAAAAGGTTGCTCAAAAGGTTAACCAAAAACAATGGCAGTTTATTTGTCTTTTTGGCCTCATATTTGCTATTATTAATTTACCAGCCACTTCATTTAAGATGAGCAATTAGTTGATATATGGCTTAAGACACATTTTTATGTGTTAGCTTTTATTTAGACAGGTTTGTCTCATATTTTTTATAGTATGGATGTATGTATGCATTTTGGGTATTCTTGATTTTATGTGTTTTGTTGTTTTTGTAATGTGTTTTTATCTGTTGTATTTGGGGCTGACTGATGTAAAGTGGAAAGTGATAAATAAATATACTTTGCCCTCAGCATCAACTTCACCTTGATTCTCTTGTGTCCAAAGTTCCAGCCAACATCTACATGGTCTCAGAGGATGTTATCGTGAATGAGGGCAGCAACGTGACACTCAGCTGTTTGGCGAGTGGCAGGCCAGATCCCATAATCACCTGGCGGCTGTTGAACCCCTCAGGTAGGAATCATGCAAACAGGGCTCATTATTTCTTGCAGTGTGGATGTCTGGGAGGTGGGGGGAGTGGGGATGTGGTGGCGGTGATGGGCCGGTGAAAACTCTGCTGGTGATAGATTCAGCCCCGGGGTGTAAACCGCGGGAAATGCAGCAGGAGTGGGAGGAACCACGGGAAAAAAAATCACTGCTAGCAGGGGGGTGGCCCAACACAGCCTCAGTGACAATAATGATAATGGCTGGGTTAGTTTGGGAGAAGAGGAACAGTATTCCAAGTGGATCAGGCATTTTGATGAGCCAGATGGATACTGTGGATATATGCCCGGTATATATATATACATATATAACAATTTTAAACAAAATAAACCATAGAAGGGATGAGTGAAATGTGTTCATGACACTGAAGCACCTAAAACAGTGTTCTTGATTGATACCAATACCAATAAAGTAAGAAATATTATATATATATATATATATACATACATAGTTATATATGTCTACATAGGAATATGTATATATGTATCATAAACAATAACAGCACTAAAAAAAAGACCAAAACATAAAAAAACAACAAAAATCTGCAAATCTGTGATGCAATCCAATATGGCTGCCACCTAATGACATCATAATATGCAAATTATGTGTGTGAATTTGTTCCTATCACAAAATTTGGCTCATACTGAAGATTTTTCTAATTCACAATATTCCTCTATCTCTAACCATATTTAAGCTACAAGCTCTTTAAATAGTGATTCGTATTTTACTGAAAAAGCTATGGCGCCTGAAGGGTTAAGCAGTACACATTTTTCAGGCTTTCAGGCATGTTTACTCAGCACCCACTTATCTCAAGAGGACCTGGCTGAAGCAAAATGGTGACTGGAGCTCAACCTCCATACCATTTCAGAAGTGATTGTTTGACCCCATGTGTGACGTGATGTAAAGTCATGTGCATGACCCTCTACCGAAAATTACGTCACCCCATCGGAAGTGAATGTTTGACCTCGGATGTCACGAAGACATTTTTTCACCATTCTTTATTAAAAGTTATGAAAATTTTTGAAAAACATTCTACTGTAGATATATTTCTACTAATGAAATTAGCTGCTTACAGAGACAGGAATTAGTCAGTTAATGGCTCAGTTTGGGTTGTGAATCATGATTTGTGAATCAGTAAGTTCTTGAATATTGAACAATTTGTTCATGACTTGCACATCACTACTGCAGGCTCACAGAGGAGCAGAGCTAAGGGCTCATTGAGGAGTTGACCAATCACTTGTGGCTTAAACACAGAGAGAGAGAAAGGGAGAAAAAAAATACTCAGATGCGGCTCTGAGACAAAGCCAGCTCCAATCGGTTACATCACACATCACTAATCTGGATCCAGAGAATGTGTCTTCAGTGGTTCAATAACAGCAACTTTAAAATCCTGTGGTACAGGATTCTATTTACTAACGATGGGTTGATCATGTCCAAAATAAGGGCAGTAACCAAAGGAAATGCATCTTTATCCCTTCCACTTTCAGGCAATCCCGCCAGGATTGGGGGGTGGTTAAACAGGGTTTAAAGTTTATGCCTTGGCAGGGGTAAATTGATGCACCTCTTAAAAAAACATTAAAATAAAAATTAAAAAGTACACCAGAGGTCCATCTGACCCCATTAACAATGCAGGAAGGTTAAATCATTTGGTTGGGATTGGATATAAAATACAAGTTAAGGTTTAGATAAAGCAAATACTTTTGATAACTGAAAGGTCAAATGACACAGATGAGGTTCTACAGTTACCTCTAATGCTGCCTCACTTATTGAGTAAGAAGAAATTGCATTAGGGAGGATGCCGATGGTTTTGTTTTTAGTCAATTAGGATTTTTCTTATTCTCTTCAATTCTGTCAAACCTTATTTTTATAAAGCACAAGATTATTTTACTAATGAGACTAAGATAACAAGTTAAGAATCAAATTAAGCATACACACCTGATAAATAAAACACACTGATAAAAGATAACCGAGTAGAAACATACAATTAAATATATAAAAATATTGTACAACAGATTATTAATACTGGTTAAAACTAATAATTATTACAAGTTAAAATTAATATATAAGAAAATATGTGTCATTTAAGTAAAAGAGTAAGTTATAAAACATTGATAACATATATAAAACATGGTTAAACAGGCTAAAATACATCAAAAGCTATACTAAAAAGGTCAGTCAAATAAAAATTATGATAAAAAGGTCAGTCAACTAAACTAAAAAGTTTAATCTTGAGCCTGGCCTTAAGAACAAGAATGCTCTTGTAATAGATTAGAATTACATTTAATGAAGGACCATAAGACAATAAAGATTCATATCACGGACACTGGGTTATTTAAATCAGAAGATTGGATATAATTATTACAGGGACTTTAAATTAACACTTTGCATTAACTGTAAGACAAGAGAAGAGAGAGAGACTTTCAACGTTTAAGTAAATTTATTACTAAATGATTTTTAAACAATTTAACAAGACTATTGTCAGACTGGTTGGCTGGATTCGGGAGTTGAGCTTGTAGTGAGCGTGGTTTCACAGATGCAGAAGTGGGAGCGTCGGTGAAACGCCGGCTCACGATTTAATCTAGGAAACCTCCGAGCGTTCGAGCTGATAGAAGCCCGTGCTTTGATCCAGGCGTTCTTGCAGCATCTCAATAGTGATTGTGCGGCCGTTACAGCAACTTCGGGCTCCTGGTGGGCTTATCCATAGCAGACCTCAAAAGGGGACATATGAGTGGTTGAAGAGGTGTGGAGATTGTGGGACAGCTCTGCCCAGAGGAGGTACTTAGGCCATTGCGAGGGTTGGGCCGAGACGAAGCACCGGAGGTACCGACCCAGCTGTTGTTTAGCCCGCTCAGTCTGACCATTGGTCTGCGGGTGATAGCCTGAGGATAGGCTGACCGATGCTTCCATGAGGTGGCAAAAGGCTTTCCAGAAACGGGCCACAAACTGGGGACCCCGGTCGGAGACCACATTGACAGGGAAGCCGTGGAGGCGCACCACGTTCTCCAGAAATAGTTCCGCCATGCGTCGGGCTGAAGGGAGACCCGGGAGGGTGATGAAGTGGACAGCCTTTGAAAACCGGTCAGTGACTGTGAGGACTGAGTTGAGGTTGTTGACCGGGGGGAGTCGTGTGACGAAATCTAGGCCCACATAAGACCAAGGACGGCTGGGCACCGGAAGAGGTCTGAGGACACCAACAGGGGCCTGGCTGGGTGTCTTGGAGCGGGCACAGATGTATATTCCTTTACATCCCTCGCCATGCATGGCCACCAGAGCGCTCGTTGGAGGAACTTCAGGGTTCAAGAGAAACCCGCGTGGCCCGACAGGTGTGACGAGTGGGACCAGGAGAGCGCCTCGCTACAACAGGACCTAGGGACATAGAGACGACCCGCGGGGGTCTCTGGTGGTGCGGGGTCGTCCCGGAGGGTGTTCTGAATGGCCTCCTCCAACGGCCACTTCAGATGGGCCAGGAAACGGTGCTTTGGGAGAATCGGTGCCGGCACGGATGTTGGCGTGGAGTGGGTGAACTGGCGAGAGAGGGCATCAGCCTTCTGGTTCTTTGTTCCAGGGCGGTAGGCGAGATGGAACTCATAGGGCTCGAAGAAGAGGGCCCAGCGGGCCTGGCGAGGATTGAGCTGCTTGGTGGATCGAATGTGAGTCAGGTTCTGGTGGTCCGTCCAGATAGTGAAAGGCAGGGTGGTGCCTAGAAGCCACTGTCTCCATTCCTCCAGCGCCCATTTTATGGCCAGCAGTTCACGATCACCCACGCCATACTTCTGCTGGGTGGTGGAAAACTTCCTAGAGAAGTAGGCGCAGGGATGGAGCCTGTCATCGGGCCCGCCTTGGGACAGGATGGCATCGGCACCGACGTCCGAGGCATCAACCTCGACCACAAAAGGCTCCATAGGATCCGGATGGCGGATGATAGGGGCCGACGTGAACCGGATGACCAGGTGGCGGAAGGCCCGAATGGCGTCTGGAGTGAGACGGAACGGTTGGCCGGATGGGCTTGGCCGGGTGAGGGAGGTGAGAGGTGCCACAATGGTGCTGAAGTTCTTAATGAAGCAGCGGTAAAAGTTGCAGAAGCCCAGAAAACTCTGCAGCTGTTTCAGGCTTGTAGGAAGAGGCCAGTCAGCGACCGCCTGGACCTTCTGAGGGTCCATGGTTATGCCCTGATCCAATATCATGAAACCCAAGAACGAGATGGTCCGCTGGTGGAATGAGCATTTCTCGGGTTTGCGGTATAGGTTATTGTCCAGGAGCCAGGTAAGAATGGCACGAACATGGTGGAGGTGTTCGGCCTCAGACTTGGAATAAATTAGGATATCATCCAAGTAGGCAAACACCCACCGGCCCAGCATATCATGGAGGACATCGTTTATGAGGCGCTGAAATACGGCAGGGCTATTGCACAACCCAAAGGGCATGACCAGGTACTCCCAATGGTCGGTGGGTGTGATGAAGGCGGTTTTCCACTCATCCCCAGCTTTGATGCGGACCATATTGTAGGCACTTCGGAGGTCCAGTTTAGTGAAGATCCGCGCCTGGGAGACGGAGTCCAGAGCCGTAGTGAGGAGTGGCAGGGGGTGACGATCCCTGACTGTGATCTTGTTTAGACCCCAGTAGTCTATACAGGGACGGAGGTCACCTTCCTTCTTCTTCACGAAGAAGAAGCCTGCAGCACCTGGAGAGGAGGAGGGTCGAATGAAACCTTGTCGGTGGGCCTGGTTGATATAGTCCCCCATAGCTCTGGATTCGGAGGGAGAAAGAGAGAAAAGACGTCCATGGGGCGGGGACTGGTTCCTGGCTGCAGCTTGATCTCCATGTCATATGGGCGGTGAGGCGGCGGTCAGGCGGCAGTGTGGTGGCGCGTAGTGGCCAGGTCCCGATAGGGCAGTGGCACGTTGGACGGTAGAGATCCGGGACCACCAGCCAGGTGATCAGCCATGGGTATAGGTGGAGAGAGGTGGGCCTGGCACTGGGTCCCCCAGCCTAAAAGGCGGTTCTGGGACCAGGAAATCTGGGGATTGTGGAGACGGAGCCAGGGGAACCCCAGGATCAGAGGAGAAGAGGGATCAGAGATGGTAAGGAAATGGAGGGTTTCCCGGTGGCCTTGGAGGATCATCTGGAGCGACTGGGTTCGGTCTCGGACAGTATAGGGCTGGAGGGGCCTGCCGTCCACCGAGGTTATCGGAACAACCCGTTCCAGGGGAGTCAGGGGGATCCGTAGGCGTCTAGCCAGATCCACATCTATGAAGTTGTCCGAGGCCCCCGAGTTCACCAGAGCATGTACCTGATGTGAGGTCTCACCATGACAGAGGGTGACGGGAAGGAGGAGTCGGTGGGAAGAGACAGGGGCAGAGGGTGGCCCTGGCTGAGCTACCCCTATGCTCAGTGGGTTCCTTCATTTCCCGGCCGTAATGGACAGTCCAGGCACCGGTGGTCGGGAGAGCCGCAATAGGCACAGAGACCCCAGCGCCACCGTTGCTGTCTCTCCCCCGGGGGAAGGTGGCCTAGCTGCATAGGCTCCTCAGTTGAAGTGGGTCCGGGGGCTGGCGTTGGCGAACAAGGAGGTGGTCCAGGAGCTCTGAATGGGCGATTGGAGGACCTGGGTCAAACCAGAACCCGCTGGTCGATGAGCAGCGCCAGATCAGCAACATCATCCAGGGTCTGGGGCAGTTCTTTTCCCGCCATCTCGTCGTGGATGTAGGGTGCCAACCCCTCTAAGAAGACAGCCCGAAGGGCAGAGTCATCCCACTGCAATTTGGCTGCGATGGTGCAAAACTCTGATGCATAGGCGCACACCGAGCATTCCTGCTGGCGGAGCTTTAGGAGATGTGCTTCAGCCCCCACTTCACTACTGGGTGGAACGAAGGTCTTCCTGAGGGCGGCCACAAAAGCAGCATAGTCATTGCAGGCAGGGGATTTGGAATTATAAAGAGCAGCGGCCATCTCCTGAACGCGTCCAGAAAGCAGGGAGGTGAGGTGCGCAACCCGAGAGCGGGCAGTGGGGAAGCATCCTGGTTGGCACTCGAACTGCATGTCGAGGGAGGCGAGCAGACCATCTGGGCTCCCAACCTCTCCATTCCACCTCTCAGGCAGGCAGAACTGCGGCTCCTCCTTAGGTGGAGCGAGGGCTTGCTGCTGATGAGAATTGATGGACGTGGATGATTGAAGGGTGAGGTCGGTCAGAGTTCACCTTGGTGTTGAGCCGGTCGATCATGGCGTGAAGCTGAACAATCTCATTTTTCATTCGCTCAAACTCAGCTGGGTTTATGGACTCAGTCATCCTGTCAGACTGGTCGACTGGATTCGGGAGTTGAGCTTGTAGTGAGCGTGGTTTCACAGATGCGGAAGTGGGAGCGTCGGTGAAACGCCGGCTCACGATTTAAGCTAGGAAACCGCCGAGCGTTCGAGCGTCAACGAAGTGACACGGAAATGCCGGGCTTTCCAGAAGTAAGTAAGATAACTTACTCTGAGCTGAGCTCAGTTATCTGAGTTCGTGGGATGGATCGGTAGGTTGGAAACGCTGATCATGAATCTGAAGAAACGATGACTGAGTGGTGAGCTGGAAAGGTGACTTCCATTTATAGCCGCGGTTTGTGATGTAGATGCTACGTGGAGGGAATCCCCGCGAGGGGCAGGCTGGGAGTTGTGGTATTAGTTGGGGCCGGCTAGCTGGAAGAGGCTGGCCTGGGAACTTGGGTTCTGACAACTATCTCTCTAATGATGGATGTTCTGTTGGAATGAAGTGTGAGGTGGTTGGTGTGTGTGAACGATGTCAAATTCAGAACCTTCGCATCCGTAGTGTTGGCGCCAAAAAGGTCAAGAGGTCATCTACAAAATGTATTGAGTTGAAGCTGAGTTCTTAGGTTGAAAGTGCTTTCTGGCTAGAGTTCGTGTGTTGTTCCAACATCAGCTCCAAAGGAATTTCCTGTTCTGGTCTCTGCCTGCTTCCTGTAAAAGCTGGACGCTTATCTGACTTGCTAAACACTTGATGTGATTACATAATGTTCCTGTGTCTCAGACAGGAAGTCTCCACTCACAGTTTCCGCAGAGAGATGTGCTACCAAATATGGTCTGGTTCTCGCCTGTTGACTGTTGAATGTTCAAAGCAAAGTTTTTGCGATCAGAGTTGAGACCTGTAGTCATAAACACATGAGACGCCAGTTTTGTCGCATCCACATACCCTCACTGAGACCTCCACAATGGATCCAGAATGCCCAGGTCCTCGGACCTTCCTTCCGGTACTGTAGCCAATGGTACTGCGTCACAGCACAACAGACTAGTCCTTGGATTGTCTCCAGGTAAAAAGCGACAGGCGGTTCACAGTGTCAAAAAGAGGACCCTCCTTGGGTCAGCGAGTTCAGCTTTTATTCTGAAGGACCCGTTGCTTGGTTGGTAACAACGGAATTTTCCCAGCTTGAATGGTTCTCAGTAGGGATGTCCGATATATCCTTTCACTTTAATTTTTTGCACTTTATAAGAGCGCTATTTTTTGTTTACTGGACATTTGTTTTAATTTGCACATTTGGTTATTTGAATGAGTAGGGCTGATTGAGCTTAGTTACTTTACTGATTGTAATAATCAAGTTATGGCTACTAGCCAGTTTCATGTGGAGCTCAATTAGAGCAGGGCTTGAGCCCAGTTCATTTTAAAAATGTTACTCCAAGTAGGCTAATTACTGGCCCTGCATAAAAGTATGCTGGAGTTTTTTGTTTTTTCTTTTGCAGTTGTTTGCACTTTACCTTACAGTTGTAAAGTTATGTTTACATTTTATGATTCAGCTGCTGTTGGAGAAAAAAATATATAGCAAATTTTTTGTTTTCCTAACTTGAAAATGAAGCAGTAGTCATTTTGCATAGATAATGTTTAAAGTTTAAGTGTGCCTGACAGGAGGTTTGTGATGTTGGTTACATAATTTTTTTCTTTTGTTAATGGGGGGACCTCACATATATCAGTATCGGTTTATATCGGTATCGGAAATTAAGAGGTAGATAAAATCGGATATCGGGAAAAAAGCCAATATCGAGTATCCCTAGTTCTCAGCTTAGAAAGAAAAGTACAGATGGCCTGTCCGTAATTCACTTAACGTGCAGTGAACTTCAGGGGACCTTGAATACTTGAATGCTGAACTTAAGATGGCGTTGGAACTGTTTTATTAATCTGGATGTTTTTGATTCTGGACGAATCAAAGCTGACAGATTTAATAAACACCACAGAGACTCTGCCACGCTTCAGGCTAGGAAGGTTCTGATTGGATCAGCAACAGCAATGTGTCATGTGATTATTTACCTTAGTGTATCAGTGTGTCTAGTGGACTAGAATATGTCATTTACTTATTAAAAACATATTAATCATAATATTGTGATTTCACAGATCGGTCACATTGTATCATTGACTAACAGTTGATCAGCTTTATTGAAAATAGAGTTCTTTGATCTGACAAAAGAAAAGAAAAGAGTCTTCATCTTCTGTCTTCATTGCTGGAAAGTAAACAGTTTAGAAGCGAATGCATGACTTTGAGGCTGGTTCATGCACTATGGCGCTGTGTCAAAGGGAACTGTGGTTAGAGGATAAATAACCTTGAGGAATGGCTCCTTCATCACGTTACACTTTCTACAGCCCTGAGGTCCTCTGGCAGACTGTTCCAGAGGTGAGGGCCGTAAAACTGGAAGTATGCGTCACCTTGGGAGTGTGTCCTGACTTTTGGTATGATGAGGAGATGGCTACCAGAGGAGTGCAGGGACCGAGAAGGCTCGTATTTATGAAGCAGTTCTGAGAGATAAGAAGGCCCAAGACCGTTAAGACATTTAAAAACCATTAAAAAAAACCTTAAAGTTGATCCTGAAACGTACAGAAAGCCAATACAGCTTGTTTAAGACGGGTATAATGTGCTCCTGCCTCCTGGTATTCGTCAGGACACGTGCTGCTGAATTTTGAAGAATTTGTAAACCTGAGGTACTCTTTTTGGGAAGACCAGAAAGCAGGTCGTTACAGTAATCAATTCTACTGGTGATAAAGTGTGCAACAGCGTCTCAATATCGGCCAGAGAGACAAAGGGTTGGACTTTGGCAATATTTTTCAGGTGATAACCACCTATTTTTCTAATGTTCTTAATGTGGGGGATAAAAGTCAGCTCAGAGTTAAAAATCACACCCAGGTTCTTCACTTGAGAAGATGGATTAAGAGTTAGTGACTGTAGCTTTGGTAAAAGTTTCTCTCTCTGGGTCTCAGGACCAATGATTAAAACTTCGGTTTTGTCCCGGTTAAGCTGGAAAAAGTTTTCTGCCATCCAGGATTCATTATCCGATATGCAATTATGGACTAGATCATCAATTTGTGAAGAGCTAGAAATTAAAATGTTCCTCTGAGTTACTGAAGACAGTAAAGATGGAACAGTTCAGTAAAAACATTCAATAGTGTTGTCAGATGGAGGTTGACTAAAGTGAAATTTACATTCATGTCTGGAGAACTCAGTTATAATAAACTGAAAAGTTATCAAAAAATGGTCCAACGTGACTGGATTGTGAGGAAATACTGTTATTTAAAATTGAGAGTAAGGGCATGGTGGGCAATACAAGACTACAAACAAAAGTGGTTTTGGAGATCTGCAGTTTGGATTAGAAAAACTAAGAATTAGATGTTCAAAAAATTGTAGCCAATAATTGCTAAGCGATTTATTAATGGATCTGAATGAAAAATGGTTGCGTCTCCTCTTCCTCCTTGCCCTTTACTTTGAGCAACATGATGATTCAAATAATTAGAAGAAGTCGACTCATTTAAATTAACATATTCCTCTTGCTGCAGCCAGAATTCTGTAAGACAATGCAGAGAAATCAGATTATCACAAATCAAGTCTAATGTTCAATAAACCACATTTAACTGTTCTAGGTTTTGGTTCAGGTGAATTTGTTCATACTTTTTATAAGGTTTTCATTATCTGCTCTATTAAGCCTGATCTTTAATCCGTTTGGTTTTGGCCGTGGGCAGGACACTGTAATGGGGTAGTGAGTAGGTAACAGTACAGAGCTTCAGAGGGGCATGGTGAACTATGACTCTGCTTCCTGGTCTGGCCCCTGGGTTCTTAGTGTGGATTGTCACAAAATCTGAGAAAGGAAATCATTTGTTTACACAAAGAAGGTGAGGGCTACAAGAAGATCAGCAAAGCTTTACATATCAGTTAAAATACTGTAGCAAAAGTGATAAATTTTTTTAAGAAAGATGGAAGTGCAACAATCTTATAGAGACATCCTGACAGAAGCATCTACTGATAAGAAGAGTCGAAGAAAATTGCCATGCAAGTTAACTGCAGATAGCTAAAGCAGTAGAAAGCCAAATTGAAGTGACCGTTTCCCGTGACACCATGCAGCACACACTGAAGAGGAATGGCATGCATAGGTATCATCCACAAAGGAACCCTCTCCAAGGGTTGAGCCAGATACTCATTTCAGATGGGTATCCGGTACGGATGAAGCATTTTTGACGAGTACAAGCATAAAACGAGTAAAATTTGTTAATATATGTGTCCGTGGTGAAGGAAAATCCTCATTGGGTTACTGACTGCCTTGCTACTCTCTGTGATTGGCCAGTGACACAGAGCACCCGCCCCTCCCTACACATAAAACCATCTGAGTCTGCAGCCGGAGAATCTGCTGTGCTCCATTCTCGCTCACACACAGACAGTGACTGATCACTCTGCTTGCTCATGTTGCTTCAGTAGTCCCTAGGTTTTCTTCAGCTCACCTCTTTTTCGGTTTACGTAATATTCAAAGTTACTTGGCGGTGCATTTGACAGGACAGCTGAAAATGGCTTGTGTCGTGTCAGTCACCGCCTCCAGTCATCCCCCTGCATCTCTCTGTCTTCATTAAAGTAAATGAAGATCTGAAATACAGCACATGACTAATTGACCTCAAAATCTGAGACCATGGTTCTCGACCGGAAAAGGGTGGCTTGCCAACTCCGGGTTGGGAGAGAGGTCCTACCTCAAGTGGAGGAGTTCAAGTATCTCGGGGTCTTGTTCACGAGTGAGGGTAGGAGGGATCGGGAGATCGACAGGCGGATCGGCTCAGCGTCTGCAGTGATGATAAAATAAAACAGTACATAAACCAACCAACTTCTGATCAGTCCATTTTAATTTCAGGCTTAAAATAATGTACTGAGTTAAGCCACACCCACTCCCAATTCACACCATGATTTTTCTTGTGAAATTCCCAATAAGTTTGATGTGTCACATGACCCTCTTCCTATTGAAAAAAACAAAAGTTAGATCCAATATGGCCAAATTCAAAATGGCCACCGTGGTCACCACCCATCTTGAAACGTTTGCCCCCTCACATTTACTAATGTGCCACACACAGGACGCAATTATCACCAACCATTCCCATTCTATTAAGGCAGGGGTGGACAATTATTTTTTCCATGGGGCCACATGAGAAATAGAAAATATTGTGGAGGGCCAGGCCAAAAGGCTGAAGTCAATTATGCATAATATTAATGGTATTTCTTTATAAAAAGCAGTAAATACCATTGTTTTTTCAAGCTGGTAAGAGTAGACTATATGTTATAAATGAGCAAAAAGGAAAAAGTGAGGTTGGCTTACAAAAATGTGATTTATTCAAATTTCCCAAGGCAATGGTAAACAAAGTGTGCACATTTGGTTTTTGTTAAACATTTGTGACTTATATTAGTTAACAGTTTCAGTCACATTCACTCCAAAACACATTTTGAGTTTCAAATATTGTTGGAAAGAGGTTCTTAGTATTCTACAGACACACAGTATTGTCTGTAAAATAAAATCACTGAACTGTGATCTTGAGAAAGAGGTTTCAAAAAAAAGTGTCCCAGTTCACTGCTAGTTGCCTACATTTGTGGTCCAAACACCTTATTTTGTGTTTTTAAGCGATTTTTTTCTTATTCAGTGAGAGAAATCTAGTCTCTGCTGGGCTTTAACGAGTGCATCAAAGTCAGGTTGAATGTCTGAGGTGGAGATGCGAAGCACAGCTGACAAATGATCATCAGTGAGAGAGGATCTATACCTGGATTTTGTAAACTTCATCATGAAAATGTTTGTTCACAAATGTAGGTAGAGCCTAAGAGAACCAACATCTTCTGAGCATGTCTCCTCAGGTTTGGAAAGTTCTCCTCCTTAAGAGAAGAGTAGAAATCCAGCAGAGATCCTGAATCTCTGCTTTCAAGTCCCAAACCCTCTTCAGCACTTTCCCCAGGCTGAGCCATCTGACAGCTGTGTGGAGTCCTCCACAAGAGCGACAAACTGTCTGTGATTCATCGCCCGCGCCCTGATGAAGTTTATTATTTTACTAACAACATCAGTAACATGGTTGATTTTTAGCACTGACTTGCACAACACATGTTGGTGTATAATTCAATGCAAAAACACCTATTTTTGATCTGCATCGATTTCTGTCACTTTATCTTGCATGCGTTTCAAAAGTCTGACATTTTTCCCTGTAAGATTTGGACAACCGTCTGTTGTGACACCTGACAGTCTCTCCCATTTCAATCCCAGAGTGTCCGTGCACGCATTTACCTCTGTAGAAAGATCACTCCCTGTCGTTGTCCCTTTCATCGACCGCATTGCTGCCCGCTCCTCTGTGAGCTTGAAGTCCGTTATCCCCCGGACAAATACGAGCAGCTGGGCTGTGTCCCGGACATCACAGCTCTCGTGTAATGAGAAAAAGTCAAAACTTGCCACTTCACGTTGCAGCTGAAGCTCCAGGTTCCCCGCAATGTCCTCGATCCTCCTGGTCACGGTTCGCCTGGACAGCGGGATTTGCTCAAATGCGCCTTTTTTCAGGGCATATTAGTGCGGCAGAGTCCACCATGCACTCTTTGACAAACTCTCCCTCCGAAAACGGCTTGCTGTTTTTAGCTATTTTGTGGGATATCACAAAGCTGGTCCTGGTTGCTGCATCCCTGGATGTGTGAAGCTTAGTAAAACAGCCTTGCTGCTTTTGCAACTTTGCTAGCAAAGCTTCGGATGTCCGTGCCCTCTCAGCATCAGACAAGTTCTTGTATTTTTCCGAGTGTTTCTTGTCGTAAAGCCGACTCAAATTGTAGTCCTTAAACACAGCAATCTCCTCCCCGCAAACCAAACACACGGCTTTACCTCCGACTTCAGTTAAAAAAATACTTAGCAGTCCAATTTTTGTTGAAAATCCTGCATTCGGCATCTTTCTTTCTTTTTTTTTTTTTTTTTTTTTTTTTCTTTTGCATGAGTGGACATTTCTGGGGCTACAATCACCATGTCAACCACGGGCACTTGTTGCTATACGTATTGCGTCATTGTGCACGTAAAAAACAACTTCAAAATAAAAGCAATGCAGTCTTAGCCCATGCATGAGGTAAAATGAGAAAATACATTTATTTTGTAATTTCCAATTAACCTTACGCGGGCCGGTCAAAGTCAACCAAAGGGCCGTATGTGGCCCGCGGGCCGTAAAATGCCCAGGTCTGTATTAAGGTGTATTCTTAGACATGGCCCACCCTGTGTATACATTCTCATGTTATCTGTTTCTGGACTGAGTTCAGCAATTTCTTCCCCAGGTTTTCACCAAGGGACCATTTTCATAATTCACCAAAAGACAGGCGACAGCAAACAGTTGGTTAATGCTGCCTGTGATTGAAAGGGGGTGACTGTGCTGATTATTTTGTGTTCTTTGACTCTGTGAATCACACGCTCAACATGGACTCTCAACCTCGCATTAAACTGTCTTTCTGATCTCTGCCCTAGACAGTTGAGCTCTCTGTGACAGAAACATGGGCATGTGGACTTTGCATGGAACTCAGTCTTCAACAAGGAGACCCTTGTCCACCATGATGGCCATTGATGGGTTAAGGAGGGCCACAATGCCTGACTGCTTTAAGATCTCTTTATCACTGGTGGCACCTTAATAAAGAGATGACACAAATGTCACTGCACCATGAGGGGCTATCCCAATCAACCCTTTGAATGTACAGTGCGATTTATAGTTTGAAAACACCTCACTCTGTAAGAGGAGGGAATTTGGGGTTTGGCAACGCAGTTCTATGCAATCTAAAATGACCCGAGTTTCAGAGTAACCCTGGAACACATCTGGAGGGTGAGCTTTCACAGTGTCTTCATCTATTCAAATATCCACAGCTCCTAACACAGTGTAAAGGAAGTTGGCCCAGGTGTTAACAATATGACTAACAGTTGACCGATGGATTCTAAATCTGTGGGCCAAATCCTTTTGTGTGAGTCCCAGTGACAGGTTGATCATGAACAGGAAGAACTCATCAACTGGTTGAAGAACCTGGAATAGATGAAAAGCATTATTACCATCCATCCATTTTCAGCTGCTCAGCTGGTTTGGGTCCCAGTGGCAGCAACCTAAGCAGAGAGGCCCAGACTTCCCTTTCCCCAGCTACTTGGGCCAGGTCCTCCGGAGTAATCCCAATGTTCTGTAATGTCCAGAAAGGGTCCGTTTTGAGCCATATATTGGCCTACATTGTGGCAGGTCATTTACAGACATAATTCCACTATCTGGGTAGATTTTCTATTCTATCTTCTAGCACCCGAAGATTCTGCAGTCTTGTTGGCATTCCATGAAGACAAGATTGTCAATGTTGTGATTTGAAGTTGTATATTTATATACTGTAATTAGATAATTTAATTACCTGATTTTGTATATTTATACCATCTAAGTAATCAATCAGAAGTGGTTGTTTTTATCATCAGGGAGTTTACTTAAACACTTTGTATTGACTGAGAGACAAGAAAGAGAGCGAGAGTTGGGATCGTTTAAGAATCTTTAATTTCTATAATTATAAATTCATACAGTCTACCAGGAATATCTCAATGATGAATGCATATGGATTTGGATGTTTCGTGTTGGTGTGTGTGTGTGTTTTGTTCAGAATCTCTAGGCTGAGTAGCGGATCTGGTTGTTATGACTAGGCTACCACTAGGCTTCGATTGCTGATGACATGAGCCGCCATTTTGTGCCGTGACCACGTACCGTAGGGAGTCTCCCATGTAGATCAGGAATTGCCAGGTCCTCGGACCTTCATGGGTACCGGAGCTGGTTGAAACAGCGGTCGCAGCACACAACGCCCGTCTGAGGATAACTCCGGTCGTAGTCGGCAGGCGTCAGCAAGTTCACTCTTATTTTGAAGGAATGTCGTCTCGTTGGTACAAACGACGGAAAATCTCCAGCTTGACAGATTTCAGCTCAAAGTAGGAAGTACATCTGGCCAGTCTGCACTTCTTAATGATGACGATGGAAATCCTTAGGAACTCGGATGTCCTGGAGCTGAGTTTAACATGTAACTGCTTAAAGTGGAACTTAACGTGGAACTGACTTAAAATGGCGTTGCCTTCTTTTTATATCTCCCAGTTGTTTATGAATCTTAGTAAACCGGATTGGACTACTTTCATAAACAAACCAGATTCTCTCTACGACAGACGAAAGTTCTGATTGGTTGAAAACAATGTGTCATGCGTTTCCATGGTAATGCATATCAGTCTGTCTGGTGCAGCCCTGTTTATTCATTTAAACACATAACTCATGACATCTTTATTTCACAGATCATTCACCTGATTATTAATGATCAACAAATGCTTTGATTAGCTTATCACAAATAAAGTACTTTGATTAATCAATGAAAAGCATTCTTCTTCTGTTCTTCTGTCTCTTCTCCTGGAATATAAACATACTGAACCAAGCGTCCGACCTTGGCGATGGTACTGTGTGAAGGGGCAGCTGTTAAGGCAGACCATTATAAACTTCCTAACGCTACATCAACCTATGTCTCCAAACAAAGGCTGTCCTCTTATCTCAGACTGCTGGATTCCACACTGAATAAAAAGTCAACTTTTACAACTCATAAGTTAAAAAATCATGGTTGAATGAACCAGATGTTAAACAAAATGTTAGAATAATCTGTGCATAATTCAGTGAAGTTGAAATGAATATTGTTCTTACAACGATCCATTTATACTTTAAGATCAGTACTGTTTGATTTAACAAGTTAATCATTATCTACACTCATACACAATGTTCATTAGATGCAAATTAAAGTTAAGGTCACCTCACATGAAGTTTAAAGATTCTTTATCCACAGAACTAGAGCCGTTTGTATCTGGAAAGTGTGGTTTTCTGAGGGATGTTTGGTAAAGCCTACAACATGTCATATTCTGATTGGCAGAAATGAAAAGTGGATTTTTAAAACTAGAGTGACTTCCCCAGTTATTCAGTGTCGAGCGGAACTCCGAAGTGGCCAATTCGGAACCAGCCTCTTTGAGACACCTCTCTATGAAACACAATCAAACCTGTTGGCACACTGCCAGCTGGCACAGCCATATGGCTCTTTAAATGCATCCGTGTTAGACACAACGAACCTTCCTGCCTGTTGTGACCTGGAGACATCTCGGGACCAGACTGGTCGCACTGCGGTTATTCTACGAACTTCGGTGCCTTGAGGTCCACCCGACTTCCTAACATTCTGGATCTGATCAGGGTTTGTAGACACAACAGATCGTGTCTGATGTTGTTTTATTAATAATCAACTCTCTAGTTTATGGTAGACAACAAATTCTTTTACACCCAGAATTCACAATCTCTTTCAGATACAAAGGTTCTGATACGCATCTACCTTACACCACACCACCTACAACACATTACATCACTGCATATACACTCCATCATGTCATTATTCATAGCTTGTCATGTATTAGCATTAGTTTAGAAAATAATTAAATTCCTTTTAACTATATACACGACTTTGACTGAATTAATACAAAGTGTGTTTATGGTCTCTGAACAAGCAAAGAATCCTAAATTCTTCTCGTTATACATTCAAAGATCAATCAGGTTGATATTTCATATTTATATGGAATAATCACATCTTACTGGTCATAATTAAATATGCAGTCGTTACGCTATAAGGTGTGATGCTACAGTGTTGTCTAGCCAGCCAAGAGACATAGTCTGTCCAGCATGACTTGTGTCTTCCTTTATATTGTGACTATCAAAATGTATTTGATTAATGGATTAATTTGAAAATTATGACAAGATTTGTAAGGACAACAACAACAAAACATGTACCGTTGCACTGGCAGAGTGAGGGACCTGATCAGTCTTTGCTATACTTGATGCTTGTTGAGTATTTTTTAAATCTTGAAACCAAACCCTGAAATGAACAACACAGTAGAGAATTCAGTAGGTTTTTTACGCTGCGGAAGAGGCAGCAGAGAGAGACTAGCTCAGAACCTGTTTAGGCCCTGTTCCAATCAACTCTCTGGCGCGTTCTCTCTCTTCAGCTGGTTTTATTGAAACACAGGCAGACAAGGACAAAGAACAATCCATCACTGTCCACACTTAACCAATAACACTGTTTTCTATCTAAGGTGGGACAGTCTAAAAAGGAAGTCTCAGGTTACAGGGGTGGCTGCTAGCTTCCCTTTTGCCAAGCAGAGCATTCCACAAAGGAAGTCTTAATTTATGATTGACAGACAGAAACTCAGTAACCATGGATAACTGTTGGGCAGGCTACTCCCCAACCCCCATGCAGAGAAACATCAGGGCTTATCAGCCGCATTCCACAGTAATAGAGAGAAGGAGAAAGAACTCTGTGGCTTACTTCTTAACATATGATTACTTTAAGAAGGAACATTTAAGACAGTAATACATTAAAAATACCTAACAATGCTCTTAACCCGTTTCATAACGAGGGTGGCCATGGCTCAATTTGCTTTCAGAAGCCCATCAGGTGAGTGTGACTTGCAAATCTGTGGAACATATGAGTTAGATAGATTATTGATCATCACACAGATTACGTCTAATGACCCAAACAAGCTTTGAATAACTACCAGAAATACTACTCATTGAACTGCAAATATGTAGTCATTTGATGTTATTTGTCATAAACCGTAAATCCTCTAATATTAGCCAGTATTTAATTAACTGCCGGGTATCATATTTTGGTCGGAGTCGGCGGAGGTGAATAATGGCCGTTTTTTTTTTTTTTTGTGGCAGGGTGGAATGTGGTAACAAGGAAGTACGGGGGGCAGTTGTGTCATCCGTCTCACTTTTGATTTGCCAGTGATAGACCGCGAGGGTAACTTTAACCGTGCGGAGACGAAGAGGAGGCGAAAATTTGATATCAAGTTCAAAGAGAACGTTCTGATTATGCTGCAGAACACTCTGGGGAGCAGTAGCAGGGGTTGTATGAACTGGTCACTAGTCGACTTCACCGCTCTATAGTGACTTTTTATGCCTGTCATCGACTAGTCGCTGTCACGTGATAATGACCGGCAAGATGCAGACCACGGAAAAGACAGCAGCCTGCTGTCAGCAGGTGACAAGCTCCTGCGCGTCGGGAGGCAACGCGCTGTGCCAGAGCGTTGGTACTGACACCCACCGTAAAATGGACATTTAACCAAATTGTGACGTTTACCCTCTTGCAATTTAACATTCCCCTCACCCCCATCCTAACCTTAACCAGCTTACGCATGCAAAGCTCTGATTGTTGATGCGCTCCAGACATCTGCGTCCTGAGCACGGTCACAGTAACATCATCAAATCAGGTGTCGCCACCTCAAAAACTAATTTAACACGCGATCGATCGTTCATGTCGGCTCATTTCCTTTTATGTTTTCTGTCTTTTATTTGTGCCTGATGCCTTTCACTGCTGTGGATCAGGGCGCATCACCTGTTTTGTCCTCGGTGATGTGGCCGGCGAGCACTCCGCTGTTTTTGCGGTCGGTAGATCTTTTAGAACTGCAGTTCAAAGGTAACTCATAAGGTGAATTTATATGAAGGCAGGTAGCAGTTTTTCTTTAGGATTGAGAGGAGATGCAGGAAGATAATAAACAGGCACAGGTAAAGAAAATGAAATAATTATTTTAATGTTTAGAGCAGCAGGAACTCCGAGAGGCTGCAGGTGCATCAGTGAGTTTGCGGCCGCTGCGCAGGGGGATGGGGGAGAGGGCTGAAGCAGAAACTACCGTTGTTAAAAGAGATGTGTTTAACTTTGAAAATGTGGGCGCAATTTTAATTGTCAAAAACTCCAGCGAACCATTAGTTCATTTTGTGTAAATAGAAATTGAGGCCTGCCTCTAATTCTGGTCCTCCTTCCAATAAAGGCCCGGAGCTTGATGAGCTTGAGTCAAATACAGGCCCGGGCCTGTATTAGAGGATCTACGGTAAACTGTAATGATTTAAATTACATGTTATTTAATAAGCCATAAGACAAAAGATTCCATAGAAAATATGAAATCAACCAGAAGATTGGAACTTTTTAATGCAGGGATTAGATAACAGCTTTGTATTTACTCAGAGACAACAGAAGAGAGAGAGTCAAGTTTAACAGTTTAAAGATTTATTTAAAACAAATTAAACTAGACTAACTTTAACACTAAATTTATGGTGTAACTAAGGTGAATGAGACGGAGAATGGTGTAGTGTGGAATGTTGCTCAGAACCAGCAAATCCGAAGAAGCGATTAGTTCTGATGGGAAATGAAGGTGATGTCTTCTCGTTAATCTTTGATTAGGAGATTCATAAACACATTCGACGCCATTTGTCAGTCTACATACCCTTCAGGAAGTCCCCGTCTAGATCAGGAGGTGTAAAGGTCCAGCTTGACCTCGTGGATCCGGAGTCTGTAGAAGCAGCCGCGGCAGCCTACCACCAGTCTTGAGATACTCCCGGGTCACGACAATTTTTTTGGCATCTAGTGAGACCCAAACCTGGGTCGTGATGGTTCAGCTATTCTGAAAGGAACTGTCGCAGCAGTTAGAACAGCAACAGATTTTATCCAGCTTTTCGTTAGGTTCTTTTGGCTGAAGAGGAAAGTTACTGATTGGCCACTCCGAAAACTTCTCTAGAACGCTTTGAACTGGCGTTAAAGATGACGTGGGCATAGTTTTATACTTCGGATGTTTTGGCTTATGGTCGAATGAAAAGTTGACAGATTAACCAAACACCACCAAAACCACGCCTCCGTCAGATCTGGCAGATTCTGATTGGATCAGTAAAGCAATGTGCCATGTCTTTTAACGCTATGTGAGATCAGTCCTAGTGGAACATTTAAAGTCATATTATTTCTTATATTCTAATGGATTATAATAAAGTAATTAATATTTTGATTTCACAGATTGGTCACAACTTATTTATTGACTAACACTTTGTTGGATTAGCTTTATTAAAATAGAGTTCTTTGATTTATTAAAAGGAGAGAGTCCATTCTTCATTCTTCTGTTGAGCTGGAAAGAAGCAGTTTAGAAGCAAATGCATGAGACCTTGAGGCCATATCTCATGCAGGCTAGTTCTTTGTCAGAGGAGAGGGGGAAAATGACTTTTGGTGGGAAACAGTCTTTTCATACCGTTACATATCCCCCTTTTCAATGGTACGGTGGTCCGTACAGAGACCACCTGGCGTTGAACAAACCAGAGTCCTAAAGGGACTCCGATGACAGGGGAAGGTGCAGTTCCCCAGGAAGAGGCCAAAAGTGGTGAGGTACGAACCCCGCTCCGAAGAACAGTCTATGGTTTCAACAGTCTCACGTAATCCCTTTGGAAGCACACAAGTCAGCAGATTATTAAGTGGAGGTAATAATTTGAAGCAGGAGCAAAACTTTATGTATCCACGGGTAGGGAATACTTCCAAAACAGTATATTGATCTTTGTAGTTGCACTTATCGTGATTCAGTGCGGGAAAGAGCAGCAGGCAGGTCAGGTCCCAGCGAGCGAAGTATCCCAGCAATCATGCCGGAACAAACGGTCGTCCAGGTCCTACGAGCCGGAACACCCATCAAGAGGAGCAGAATCCGATGACGAGTCATAGGTCCACCCCCAGGAAGCGATGATCATCAGCGAAACTCAGGAGAGGAGAGAGAGCACAGCACAGGGCACCTCAATGTAGACACAACAAAACAGCATCTATTGCAAATTAACAAACAAAAAGAAACCTAGCACTGTGAGTACCTGCATGTACTATGTGTAGACAATTATGTGAATTAACCTTTAAGCAAAGAAATGGGTGCAATACACTACGTGTAATGCAAAAAGTGGTGCAAAAGGAATAAAATTAATAAAACCCTATACTGTGTATGGGAGAAATCACTGCACTAAGTAAAAGTGTAATCAAAATGAAGGGCAAAATTGGTTGTAGCAGATAATGGTAAATTAACAAAATTAATCATAAAGTTTTCAAAACTTAATCACTGTAGTGAAGTTCTATATAAAGATAGATATGATATGAGTGTCAAAGAGCACTAAAATGTAAATCAGTGAAGTTTGTAATCAACCTACATGTGAATGTACCCATAAGGAATTACGATTAGTGAAAATAAAAAAAAAATTGGATGATAGTAATATGTGGAATAACCCATCTACTGTTAACTACCTGATTACCTGACTTCAGGAACCCACAGCATGTTCATCTCAAATCACCCAAGTCTGCACGTCATGTATAAACAGGAAAGACAACCATGCACACACACAAACATAGACAAACTTGTGTAACTCGAGATAGAGAGCTATGGAACCGACGAGGGGCGAAATCACCCCCCTTTCGAAGACGGTAAGTTGTTGGTGGTAGCATTGACCACATTAGTGGAACCCTTGTGAAGTTTGATTTGGTCCCTGTGGACCCATTTGTAGACGGGCTCCTTGTGTGTTTGGGTAATCTTGATCTGATACATGACTGGAGTGGGCTTATCAGTTATCAGGTATGGGCCTGACCACTTCGGCAAAGTTTCTTAGCCAGCTCCCAGAGGTGTTCTTGGTGTTACCCAGGGCCGTTGCTAGCTATTTTGGTGCCCTAAGCACAAAGTCTTCGTGGTGGTGCCCCCCCCCCCCCCCACACACACACACACACACAGAAAAAACAACACAATCACTGGCATGTGACATGACTAAATTCAAAACTATTTAACCTTTATTAAGAACTAGAGAGGCACAATATACACAACTAGAAAATTCTGAATATGAAGGGAGGAGGTTAGCATAATGGACTTTTTTCTTCAAATTATACCATCAGCAGCTGATGTTCCTCTTGGCCCGTAAATGTTTATGAAATATATATCAACATTGAGCAAATACCTAATTTGAAAATAGGTTTATCTAATTTTTCATATGAAATCTCAGTTACATAGCCTATAGGCCACAGGCTATTTAATAATGATATAAATCATGTCCACAGTTAACTCATGATTAATCACAAACAGCCGCTTATTTAAAATTAAAATTTCTTACTTTACCTTGACGGTGTTTTTGTCCTTCCTGTTTTTGTGATATTTAAGTATTTGGGAGGACAAATATGATTCATTTGTTTATTTCTGTTTCAAAACAGCACAGATGGGCCTATCTGACCTCAAAGAGGAAACTTTATTTTACTTGAGAAAGATGTTTTAAGATGAACTTATTAAAACAAAAAAATCTTCAAACTCTTCAAGGTTTATTTTTAGATGAACAACATTTAACACTGTTCAGACTTATTTGTTGATCCAAGTCGCATGAACAGGCTGAATAAAAGGATTTTTCCCTTTGTTGCATTTAACTATTTCTTCTGTAAAGAAGTGCTGATTCAGAAGAGAATAATTGCATTTAGGAAGATGATGACTTGCTACGTTTTTTCTCCAGCAGTAAAAAAGCTCTAAAGCTTCTCTGAGTTTCTCTCCCTCTCAGCCTCTCTCACTCAGCTACTAATGAATGCCCGGTAGGCAGGGCCATATTAACACTTTGTTGTACCCTGGGCAACAATATTCAGGGCCCCATCATCACGACCCAAGGATAACAATAACATGGTCACATACAGAATATTTTACTGTAATATGCAGTAAATATACTCAATACTTGAATACCTGATGTCACGTAACCCTCTCAGGGTAACCTTTGACCCACCTCGTGTGGACTGACCAATGAGGAGAGAGTCTTAACTTGAGGCCCTCTCTTCATTGGTCAGTCTACAAGAGACTGACTCTCAACTGACGTTCAGTCATAGGCAGCGAAGCGTCTCTGTGCAGCGCAAAAGCCCGGGTGGACAGTTTGTTGAACATAGGGTGATCATATTTCCATTTCCAAAAAAGAGGACAGGGGATCTGTGCCTATGATGTCACACTATGGCAACGCCACACAAACCACGTTGGGACCCATTTTTTTGTAAGAAGTAAATTAATATCAGATTCTTCCAATAAAAGGGCTCGAAAACAATTCATATGTAAATATTTAGCATATTTATTGCAAAATCTCATTTTTCTGCTTTAATGCTGCAACAAGGTTTTATTAATAATAAATTATTATACCTTTTGTTTTACTACAGCATCGGTAAACTTCCTGTGCACAGATTATTGAGGATGCTTGTTTCAGCTGTGAGATTAGACGATAGGATCAATGAAAACATAAGTTGTCCCACACTCCATGGAAACTTTCAGAGAATCCCCAAATAGTGGCTTTCAAATGGTTTTGTTACTTTTAGCAAGTTTAGAAAAGAAGCAGATGAGACAGCATGTCTGATAATTTAGTTTTTCATCTGATAATATTAGAACATGTCAGTAATGTCTGAGGGGCTTTTATAAACACTGTATAACTAACACTACTGGAGAGGGTATGAATTACACAGAGGCTTCTGGGGAGCCTAGTTTTGGGGTGGTGGTGGGGTGTGTGTGTGTGTGTGTGGGGGGGGGGGTCATTTTGCCTTGGCCCCCAAAATGTCTTGAAACGGCCCTGGCTGTGTGACTGAGTTTTGAAGGTGATCTGAGCTGTATCAGATGTATAAATATTACATGTGTGTAACTTATTGTTTTATACAGGTAAAAACGTGTAGTGGAGATAAATCTACCTACATTTTACTTTTCAACACTTTGTTTTGTTTTTATTGAACTATTTTCCTGTCCTGTCTGTCTCTCATCTTCCTGCATCTCCTCTAAACTCTCCAGAAAAACTGCTGCCTGGCTTATTACTTTTTCACCTCATCAGTTACTTTTGAGCAGATCAAAGGGATATCCTGACCGCAAAGCGGAGAGCGCGATTCGATGCTGCGTCAGTGAGGTGAAATCACCGCAGCACAGATGATGAGCTCCGCAGCAGAGCGCTTCAGGCACAAATAAGACAGAAAGTAGAGAACACGTGCGGACAAGAACGATCGTGTGCTAATTATAGTTTTTTGGTTGCGCCACTTTGAGAATGGACCATGCGCTGGAAGCAGCCGCCTGGAGCGCTGCGCAACAACGCGCTGTGCCGCTCTCTGCTCAGAAGAGTCCATAAATGAAGTAATATAGGTAGAAAACTTTTTTCCGGCTCCCCTGGATGTGGGATATACAGCTCCCCCATAATTCGATCCCTGCTCCTGGATGAAAAGCCGGGCATTTTCATCAAAACAAGAACCCCCAGTCCGGACGTCCCGGACAGAGTGAAAAGTGGACACGGTCCATCTCTACTTTTTGTATTGTTTTCTCTCTGTAAACATGCTGTTAACTTGCTTTGCACATCTTCTAATTGAAATCTGTCTTTATCATATATATTTTATTTTTTCATAAGTTTGCGTTTGGTGCCCCTCCCCCGGCATGGTGCCCTACGCGCTATGCGTGGTGTGCGTGTGGGGAGCGCCGGCGCTGGTGTTACCAGTTTTAGCAGCGAAAATGTAGAACCAGGCCTCATCACCTATGTTGAGTTCAGAATGTGAGGCCTTCTGATCATAATAAGCCTTCCTTCCCTCAGCGGATTTCTCCAGATTTGTGTGTGCAAACGAGAATGCTGCAGGCAGATGGTTCTTCAGGTCCTGCAAATATTGTTCGCTCGTGTAAGCCGGGTCAGCCTGAACAGGCTGATACAGCAGGTGAAGTGGCAGGGTCATTTGTCTACCCGTCATCATTTCAAATGGGGAGACACCAGTAGACTCATGAGGGGTGGCCCATATGGCCGTGAGGACAAACGGAAGCTTCACATCCCAGTCTCGGTGATTAGAGGACACGTACTTCCTCAACATGCCGACAACCGTCCGGTTCATCCTTTCGACCTGGCCAGAAGACTGGGGGCGATGGCTAATGTGGAAATTGGCCTTCACACCCAACAGTTTCCAAAGATGTGCCATCACTTCAGAGGTGAAGTGAGTAGCCCTGTCCGAG
The DNA here is from genome assembly GCF_043380555.1 of Nothobranchius furzeri. NCBI lineage: Eukaryota > Metazoa > Chordata > Actinopteri > Cyprinodontiformes > Nothobranchiidae > Nothobranchius > Nothobranchius furzeri. The sequence goes on along the minus strand of NC_091753.1, from coordinate 67,187,352 downwards.
TCAGCCCGAGTGGGAAGACCGAACCGGGCAAAGATGTGATTCATCAAGAGAATTGCTGTTGTTTTTGCCATGTCATTAGGTGCTGGTAGACATTCAACCCACTTGGTGAATGCACAGGTCAAATTCAAGATGCATTTATTACCCCTGCTGGACCTGGTCAGAGGCCCCACCCAATCGAATTGCAAATTTGATCACGGTGTGGACGGTCCCTTTCTCTGTAGGGGAGCTCTATGTGCGGAGTTGGATGGCTGAAACTGACAAAAAAAACAAAACAACGCTGGACATGGTCTGAGACGTCGCGACGCATCCCCAGCCAATAAGCAACCTGGCTCAGGGCACCGAACGTGGCCTTGACACCTTTGTGTCTGGTGGAGGGAGAGTCATGAGCTTGCGTGATCATGCCCCCCCTTAGTGACTGTGGCGCCACAAGGACAGGCGGCAAAGGAGGCTTGGAGGCATGCATCAGCAACCCTTCAACCATTCTCAGCATGACCCGAACACGAAAGAGTGCACGGAGCTCAGGAACGGAGTCATGCTCGGTGGAAGAAGGCAGATGAGTTGTAGGATCTGAAAGGTCATCCTGCTTATAGCAGGGTCCTGGGACTGAAGACTGACAAGATCGTTACCAGAAAAGACAGGTTGAACGGACACCACACCCTTGGATTGTTTGGAGGTGGATGCGTTGGCGGCCTGAGCTCGAGTCACAACACACACACACAGGGTGGGTCAGACCGAAAAGACACATCCTCAGGAAGCCACAAGGAGTTGAAGGCCCATAGAGTACCATCGGCCGCGCCTTGTTTGGCAAGAGAGTCTGCAAGGTCGTTCAGGTCCTTATCAGTTCCGGGTGCACGAGAATGTCCTTTGACTTTACGCCAATAAATGTGCATGTCATGTGACGTTACTAGGGCGTCACAAGCCATGAAGAGGTCCTGATGTTTAACGGGCTTCCGGTTAGAGGTTAGGAACCCGTTACTCTTCCAAGAAGGTAGATGACAAATGAAACTGAGATGCGCGTACTCCGAGTCAGTGCAAATCACCAGCTCACGGTCCACAGCAAGTTGTAGTACTATCAAGATCCCAGCCACTTCTGCAAACTGTGAGGTCTTAGGACCCAACCAGTAACATCGGGAGTCCTTCTGGTCAGCGTTCAACCAGACAACACCCACGCCTGACCTAGGCGCAGCACCGTGTCAAAAGGAACTGCCATCGACGTACACGGTTGGCAAGTCCACACAGAGAGACTGATCGAAGTAGTGGTGGTTGGGGTTTAGAAGAGTCTGAGGAGGGCTAGCTGGCGGCACTGATGTGACAGCGTTGTCCGAGCAGTTTTGGCACGCAGCCAAACCCAGGCCAAGAGGGCTATGGCGGTTCTGAGCATGGTTTACTTTGATGTCGAAGCTTTGAAGAGCCAGCAGCCATGACGCGATTCGCGCATTGGTCACCACACCATCTCTGATGCGCTGAGTGTTAAGGAAGGTCACTGGCTGGTGCTGAGTCTCAATGATGATTTTCTGTCCACCGATGTAGCTAGTAAAGTGTTTCACCACCCACGTGGTGGAAAGCAAAGCTTTTTCACAGCCAGAGTACTTCAACTCAGGACAGGACAAGAGCTTACTACCATAGGCTACGACACGCCTGTCGCAGTCATTTACTTGGAAGAGACTGGCACTCAAACAGTGAGATGAGAAACCTACCTCAAGGTGGAACTCCTTGTCGCAGTCGGCAGTGAGCATGCAGTTTCCCCACGAACAGGATCACCTACCGCAAGGCAGTGTGAGTCGGGGAAAGGTGGAGTGAACGGCAGAGGTTTTCCAACACCTGCCTTCAGTTCTCCATCTCCAATATCGATAAAAGCATCCATGCGCTTCAAAAGATCGATGCCAATGAGCAAAGGCATGGTTCCACTCTCACAGATGTACACGGGGTGTGTCAAGCTCATGGGACCAATCCTGAACTGGAGCAGAGTCTTAGAAGACAAGAGCACTGTAGAATCAGAGAAAACACGGATTGTTAATGCACAGGGAATCAGTTCTGGAGGGCCCACACACCCCTACATCCAAGCAGACGCGGTCATGAAGAGACTTGCTCATGATTGTAAAATCTGAACCCTTATCTAAAAGTGTGTTGCAGGGATGCCCCTGTTGCAATATGACAGACACTGTGGGCTTACCACCCCCTCCCCTGTGGCAGGAGAGGTCCCAGCAGTAGTTCATCAGGCTCGACACCAGGGGGCGCCGGGCCACAGTCCATGGAGGTTTCACTTATCATCAATGTGGATGGAGCGATATGGGGCATGTTGTGTGTTTCCTGTAGTTCAGAGCCAATGAGTACGTCCAGTTGTAGTGTTTCCATCTTATCTGGAGGCAGATCAGCAGAGCACAGGGTTACAGCCCCTCCCACCTGTAAATCATTTCCAAAATCTTGGACTTTCGTGACTTCCTGTTGCAGATTGAAAAGCTGTATTTTTATGTTTCTCATTTCAGCAAGCTGCATATTTTTCATTTCAGTCAGTTGCAGTTGAAATTCATTTCTCATCTGTAGAATGAGGGAAGTCAGCTGATTAATTTGCTCTGAAGCCATTCTAATGATGTACAGATCCTTTAATTTGTTGTAAAATTAATGGAAACTGAATAAGAAACAATGGTTACCGGTTGGTTGTAAATGAGCTTTGTTACAGGAGAATTTTTTGTGTTTTGAATGACATTCAGGGCAGAACAGTTAAGAAATGACCCAGAGATATCACTCAGCGGGCCGTAGTAAGATGGTGTCGAGGTTTCTTGATTTAACCAGGCAAATGGCGCCACATGTGCGCATGTGCGTCCAACTGGAGGTTAGCACAAATGGCTAAACTGAAGTCCGTTTCTCACACCGAAAGTGTTAAAAACGCCGCTAAATCAACTCGAACAACATGAATTTTATGCCTTTGTGGGTAGCGGATTTTAAACACACAGGAGCATTGTGACAATCGATTTTCAGCTGTGGGTAGCTACTCCGTTTTTGCCGAAATCGAGAGCTAATCTTTAGCAGCTGGACGTGCTAAGCTTGCGGGGCCTGTCAGCTGAACAGGCGATTGTGGTCCAATTCTGTCGCAGAACTGGCCGGCCCGAATAATCGAACGTTCGTGAGCATTCGTATTAATATTTCGGACAATTTAGCATGGACAATTCGTGTTGCCCGGACGCTATTCCGTTTTAAAAGGTTATATTGATTGTCGCAATTGATGATAGTCAATCTATGGAAATTTACCGGTGATCAGACAGTAATCTGGAAGCTAACTTCCGGTGGAGATATTTCTCTATCTCCGTATACAAATTATTAAACAGTGTCACGAAACCCTCAAAAAATATATAAACGTATTTACATTCAAGATGGCAGCTGGAGAAATCCGTTCTTTGTGCTAGAAACTCCAATATAGCTTGAGTTGACCTCAGCCTTTAGATGAAATTACAATGGCTGCAAGATGACACGTCTCCTTAGATGAAGAGAGATGAATCAGCGCCTCCTTGTGGGAGGTGAACAGTGTCACACCTGTTGAATAAATTATGGATAAATTACTTTTAAAAGAAAGGTTTATCCAGTTTATTTTACTCTGGCAACAGACAAGCGTTTGACTTACAGGGAAGAGAAGGTTCGACCTTGCCTCTTTCCAGTCCTGGCTTATCAGTAAGAACGCCCTGCGACTGCTTTCTGGTTGTTGATTTATAATCCGCACCTGGTGTCTCCTTGTTCGCTGAGAGTCTAAAGAATGTCAAAGTGTGTGCGTCAATGTTTTAGTGTGTGTAAATGTGTGTGCGTTTTACCTTTCTGTGTCTGCTTAATAAATACTCTTGGAGGGCTTTGTCTGATGAGAGTGAACTGACAACCCTGGTGGTGTGTATTTGTTTTTGCTCTCTCTTTGCAAAGTCTAAATTGTTGATTGTTGGTCAATTATTGGTATGGGTTATTGATCAGCTTATGGTTATCAATCAGCTTAATAACATCACCCCTGCGTGTTGAACTTTCCCTAAGGTAACCCTGGATGGGAAATAAAATTACCTAACAACACCCCCTTTTGACTTTAAAGAGAGAGCTGCACAAGTGTTTTACTGTTTAAATATGGCTCAGAATGAGGACAAAGTGTCCAAAATGTACAAATATCGGGCAATGGCTCGCCATTCTATAATGATTTAAATTACATGTTATAAGCCATAAGACAAAAGATTCCATAGCAAATATGAAATCAACCTTATGGATCTGTGAGGTTATTTCAAACCAGAAGATTGGAACTTTTTGATGCCGGGATTAGATAACAGCTTAGACAACAGAGGAGAGAGAGTCAAGTTTAAAAGTTTAAATATTTATTAAAAACAAATTAAACTAGACTAACTTTAACACTAAATGTATGGTGTAACTAAAGTGAATGAGACGGAGTCTTCTTTATCTGAAAAAAGTGCAATTTTCCTGGCAGTATTTCCTGGACATGCTTTGATTGCATAATGTAGAGCTGGCTGATTGGCTGACGGAGAGGCTACATTGCTTTGTAAATTGCAAATTGAGCAACAGCAGGGAGAGATCTGTGCAGGCAGAGACGGAGTTGAGCATGCAGAGAGAGGGCTGCATACGACTGCAGAGCAGGTTCCGCTCTTGCAGACTGATAACTGCACGCTCCAGTTGGTGGCACAAAAATCACTCCACACTAAAAACCTGAATCAGAATATGGCCGAATGTGTATATTATTGACCGTTTTTCTATATTATATATTTTTTCTATAATATATATATTATATTATAGGTACATATATGTATCTATAATATAGTAAACAGCCAGTTTTTTATATGTCACATATATTCAAAAGCTATATCAAAACATATATTAAAATCCTATATGTTTATATGAATTATTTCCATGTGGGTTGTCAGTTGCTTAATATTTCCTCTGTTTACCTATGGTAAAGAAAGGAGTTATTGTACTCATCTAACTTTAACATAAATTTTGGCAGCCTATTGTGACGTTATGGAAAATGCTATCATCATGAGCAACCAAATATAGGCTATATTAGGCTAACAGTTGTCCATATTCTGTACCATTTATCCACCAATGGCTGTTTCAATTATTGTGAGTGAAAACTAAATGGCATAGTAGCATTCGTCTTGGCATTAGAAATTGAAAATGTTTTTCATTGTGTTGGCTAGATGGATAGACGAAGATTTTTTTTAAGAGAGTGAGTGAGGAACAGAAGAGAGACCAGGTGGTTGATGCTGAGGAGATCTGCATGGTCAAGGTCAGTGATCTACAGCGAAAACAGGGGCAAGCGCACCCATATGAGCATTTACCTGAGCACAAAGTTCCCCAAGCAAAATTGAACAGTTTTCTATTTAGGAGTGAACAGGTAAGAGACATTGAGAAAAAAACAACTATAATCATCATCTGACCTGCAACCTTATGTCAAGTTGTATCTGTATAGTTGACTTTCTGTATTATAAGTTCTACTACTTGCTGGATATTTTCATATATACTGTTATTTTGTCTTGTAATTGTTAATTACATACTCCTTTATTCCATATCATAGCAGTGTTATTCATATATTAAAACTGTCAACTGCACACTCATTTGGCAGAATAAAAGTTTGACAATTATTCATTTGTTCTTTATTGTCACATTTCAGTAACATTTATAATTAAACAAGTTGTAATTAAACAAATTAAATAAATGACTACAACATTTCCCCCTGTTAAGTGCAGTAGACTGAAATGAATAGCTTTATTTGGAAATATAACATATCAAATTTTTAATGGACTTACATAAAATCTTTCTTCAACGTAGACCCCACTAATGAACTGATTAAGTGTTATTTTTTATAAAAAGAAGTGAGAAAATGCACAAAGGTAGGAAAGGAAAAGAAAGTGATAAAATAATAGGTTTTGTTAAATGTTCTTCATATAATGAATAATTGACAAGTTTTTGCAGGGTTTGACAAAAAACGTTCAAGGTCACCCCACCCCCACTCATCTCAATCCTAGTGACGTCCATGATCGATTCTGTTCATAACTTCTATGGACAGGATTTCTTGGTGCAGCCAAGGTGTTCAGGGGATCCGTTTTGGTGGCCTGAGGATCGGGTCTCTGCTTTTCAGGGTAGTTTCACACCACATCTTCCTGACTGTCGCTAGTTAAAAAAACATTACAATAAGTGTTACCAGTGGAGCAGAAAGAATGGAACCTTGGCATGACTCCTCAGACTTTGATGGTTCTTCAGGTAATTCCATAAGAGAATGCAATGCCAGTTGTAGTTTTCATGCGCTGTACTTTCTGGATCTGCTTGAAGGCTTGCGCCTGCTGATGATGTCATCATACTATACGTTAATACTGCTTAGCCAAAACATATTGCATCTCTTTTTCATATCTGTTCTTTTATGTATGTTTTGGAAAGTGTTTAGCAGTTTTGCTATTAAATTTGGTTTTGTTACTGCCAATTTTTTTTGAATGATGTAGCATCCAGAAATGGTCAGTTTTTCATCTACAGTTGACCTCTTCAGTATCCGGTCAGATGGAGATATAAGTCTGCATCTGGTGCCTTCAGTCTGCAAGAAAGATTCTGCAATGCCTTGGCACACACAACAGTGTCAACATGCACCCTTCCCAAGGTCTCTCTCAAGCTTCCTCTTATCTCAGACTGCTTTGCTTCACAGAACAAGAAGAATGAACTTTATAATAATGAACCGTTATAAATAATGAAGTGTTAAAATAGTGAAGTGTTAAAATAATGATGAAACAAAATGAACAATATGGTTAAATGAAATACTTAAAGGGACTTTACAGAGTTTTGAATTTTTATGCTCGCGATTGCCCCCTCAGGCCAAAAGCGTAACGGCATCTTCAATAGTAGGCTCGTGCATGAGGCGCGCATGCTGTACGTGCACACTCCTTTACTCATTCACTGCCAGCTGTTTCCTGATCGCTAACGGCCTTCGCTGCCAGCGTTTCTCACTGTTTTTACTGTTTTTTTAAGAGTCACAGAACGTTGCGGGCTAGGTTGATGTCGACGCCAAAACAACCAAAACAACCAAAACAAAGTGGACACTCACCTCTTACATCAGGAAGAATCCGCATGTTTTCAGCGTTATCCGTTCTTTCATAATCCGTTGTCGAATTGTGATCGGCAGACGCTTTTCCGGTTCGCGCCTCACTTTTTTTTACAGGAACGGCCCAAAACGATCTCCTAACACAGTGGTTCCCAAACTTATTTTGCCGCGCACCCCCTTCTATGTCCCGACCATGTCGACGCCCCCCCCACCGACCCCACATCGGGGCATGGCTCTCTCTCTCTCTCTCTCTCTCTCTCTCTCTCTCTCTCTCTCTCTCTCTCTATATATATATATATATATAATCAGATGTCAAGCTAAACAGACAGGGTTAAAAAAATTCCCCATCGCTTTCATTTTTTAAATAGTAATTAATAAACATTCGATACCATTACAATTTCCTTTTATTTCATTTTAAATAAATATTTATAGTGCCCAGGTAACACATAAACAATGCAATTTAACGGTTTTCTTAAAGTAGGAACGTTTAACCTGTGCGGCCAGAGCGCTCTCCTTCCTTCTGCTCTGCGTAAACCTGAGCTGATCACCTACTTGTGCGTAATCAAATGTCAATAGGGGACAGTGGCGGTTCTACATGGAATTACTCCCCGGGCGAGGCCCCCTTTGAGCGCCCCCCCCAACCGCCCCCACCACCACCACCACACCACCCCACCTGCACGAACACACGCATGTTTTCTACAAACAGGCATGTTTTATTAGAACGACTATTGAACATTCATTTTTCTAAGTTGCACATATTTATATTAATTACTATGAAGTTGTCAGAATGTAAAGCAATATACATTATATACTGTATCAAAATATATAGAATCAAATATACAAAAACAACTAAACTAACTAAATATTAAGAATATATGCACATAATATATAATAAATATTCTAAATAGCAAAAATATTTCACACATAACAAACTAAAGATAATCACTACAGCACTGCACTTAGAACAGAAAACACAAACTAAAATTAAAACCTAACCTTGATGCAAAGTCATCAATAATGTCATCATATGAAATCTGCTCCCCTACTGAGTGACTGATACTAATCAGAGCCAGGTTAGTGAGCCGCCCCTGAAACATAGGTGACCTAAGGTATGACTTGATCAAGTTTTGAAAAGCTCCTCTCAGCTTGAGCCACAGTGACTGGCAGAGCAGTCCAAAAGTAGGGGTAGATCTCCAATAGATCTTTATCATGATCCATAATATTTTACAATTGCCTCTGAAATTGTAATTTAAACTGACATAAAAAAAACTGTAGACTACCAAAAATGCCAACTTATACAGAACAAACCAGGTAAAAAATAATCAGTGCAGCCATCTGCAATAAATAAACAGGATAGTTAGTGGTGACTGGGGTGTTTTCTTCTGCTTGTAGTGTTGTTTTATTTATTATCATGTGAACATGATCAACATGTGTTTGTTGTTGTTCAGGCAGGCCACAGGCTGCAGCGAGCATTTAGCAAATCCTAGTTTGAATCAGTAAAAAACGATTCAAGGAATTTTTTCGAACAATTTGAATATTCGTTTCAATATTTCAGCCCTATTAGCTCTGTTAGCAACTAGTTGACCGAATTTAACCGTTAAAATCCCAGTTAACTGGTTCAAAAAATTGAAAACATGCATCATGAGAGCGTACATACCTTTATCTTTCTCCTCTTTTTTTCTTTTTTATTCCTGAATTGGGCACCTGTTGGTTTTAGCCTTTTTATGTTCATCTCTTCTGTTTGGCTCTTGACTCAATAAGTTTCCTTTAGTCAGGACTAAACAATTTGACCTTGATGGGGGGGTGACCACAAAATCGTTTTGTTTTTCCTTTTTTTATTCGGCCATTTCACACAATTCAGAAACACCTGAAAGAATGATAGGCCTGTGTTTATGATATTATGAATGAAATGTGGAAGAACATCAAGATGTGATCGACTTTAGCCATGTTGATACAGTTGTTTCAGCCCCAACCCGCTGATTTGATTTGGACCCACCCAGAGGTGAATTCCCCCGCCGCACCCCTCCCCTACCTCTTCTTCATACACACACGGTGCACGGAGCGCCTGCAGCTGCAGGGGGCGCCAACTTGCTGTTTCCAATCCAGACACTGTCATATGACAGATAATAGAAAACCTCGGTGCGGTGCAGATTTCCTTTTTTTTTTTTTTTTTAACTCAGCGCTTGTGCGCCCCTTTTGTGTCATGAAAAAATGCCGCCCCGGGCAACTGCCCTGTCTGCCCGTGCCTAAAACCGCTACTGATAGGGGACAAGATATAGCCATGATGTTCACTTTTACCTCAGACCGACTTATTGCTGTTTTATGGTGTGGCTGAATCTGTGATCCGCTGTCACGCTGACTGGAATAACATGCTGCAGTAACATGAGATGTGGTCAGGTTCATGAGGAGTCACTGGCTGGAGCGGACCCGACTCATCCCAGAAGCTAATATCTTAATTCGACCTTGAATGAAAAATAACCTCTTAAAAGTTTTTATCACGGTGGAGGCAGCGTTCATTTCTGCCTTCAGTCTGACGGCACCGGAGTTAAAGCAGCGTGTGCGCTTATTGAATCTGTGTGTGTGTGTGTGCGTGCGCGCACGCGCGCGCGGCACAGCCGCTCAAGTCACCGCGTCTCGCGCTATTTAAACCAATGTTGTAAAATTCCTTCTGCCCAGCCCAGATGTGCTCACATGTGCACCCGTGAGCCGTGGTTCCGCTGGAACGCGTCTGACCTCTGACAGACGCACTCTGAACTTCAGATCTTCAGCGCGCTGTTAATATCCTGAATGGGAATCATTTCTTGTTATTTTGTTACATCCACAATGTTCTGTGTGTGAGGTTTACAACGTCAGAACACCTGCATGAGACAGGTGTTAATTACAATCTGCCAGAATGACTCACCACCTTCAGATTTCTCCAACACCGTTAAAAATGATCAAATACGGAACATATCGGCGTGCGCAGGCCAGAGTGCTGAAGCTGGACGCATTGTTATTATGAAGCTATGGGCACATGTGGAGGACACGCGCGCAAAAATATACTTGTTTTCAATTACATTTATTGGGCCCACTTACTTTTTCTTTGGCCCACCCACAAATGAGTTTCTACAATAATGGTGACATATGACAGACTTCTCTGAGCTCCGCAGCCATTACACTTTTCACCTCGCGCATCCCCTAGCGGCAGCTCGCGCACCCCCAGGGGTGCGTGCACCACACTTTGGGAATCCCTGTCCTAACACATTGATGTTCTGCTTCCTGATCACGTGACATGTGACGTATGCGGATGAAGATCGGGGCTGAGATGTTTGTTCTCTCAGCGCGGGGGCTCGTTCCGATTTTCAATCAGTAAAAAAATGCAAATGACGACTTTAGTCGTCATTGGCAGTGAATGAGTTAACAAAAATACCGTGTGTGTGTGTGTGTGTGTGTGTGTGTGTATGTGTGTGTGTGGCCCGGAGGACAGGAGAACGTGCAGCTAATTAATTAATTAATTAAATAAATGATTTGGTTCTGTACCTTTCTCTTCAGCACAGCCGACAAAGGTTTATGATGGGTCAGTCTTCCTGCATGCTCAGATCATTCCCTTCCCTTGCTTGAAAAACTGTTCCAAAATGAAAGTTGAACCCATATCTTTTTTTTCTGTGAATTCAATGCCGTTCGGAGAGTCTCAAATAAAAATTTGGGCATCTTACTTTAAAAAAATATACCATTAATGTAAAAAAAGAAACTCTAAATACTCTATGTTCACACCCAGAATCAAACCCAGGTCTCCTGCACGAGAGTCCAACATCTCACCAGGTGAGCTACAGCACCAGTGACATATTTGGCATCTGTAATATGTATAATAATAATAATAATAATAATAATAATACATTTTATTTAAAAGCGCCTTTCTGGTCACTCAAGGACACTGTACAGAATAAAAACACAAATTATTCAGTGAAGCCTGATTTATGCTTCTCCGTCTGCGTCAGTGCGGAGACACGCAACGCCATTATCCGTCCTTGCGTAGGGCTCCGGCAGGCACGCAAGTACGTGCGGAGTCGAGCCTACATTTTTAAACATCCGTCGAACGAGACGGATTACGCAAGCTTGTGATTAGTCAGGCTGTTGTTTACAGCGCCGCCATTGCAAAGAGAGCCGAGGATAACTAGCGGCAGACATGGAGAAGCTTGAAGAATACCTCACGAAAAAACTCTAAAAATATGAACGTTTCATCCTCCCGTGACTGGAGGAGTGAAAAGATGCGCAGCAAGCGTTTTATTAGTGGACGGAAATGACAGGAAATGTGGGTTTAGAGGTGGGGAGCGCATGAAGCGGTGGGAGAATGAGACAAATATGTCCGTGTTAAAAGTCTCTTATATACACATAAAACACAATATAAATACACAATCTTGGACCGATACATGACAGGATACCACAGAACTGCGCTATGCCCTCTGTGGTCCTGCCAGGCAATTGCTTTGCAACACTCTCCAGGAGACGGAGAAGTAAAAGAGCAGAACGCTTCTGTCAATCCGTGCGTGTCTGTCCCTTGCGGAGCTGACGGAGAAGCATAAACCAGGCTTAAGTAAACATACGTAAACATGAACAAACAAGGACTCTAAAATTCAAAGCTGATATGTGGTTATGAAGAGGTGAGTTATAAGTTGTTTTTTTGAATTCTGTGAATGAGTTAATGTTCTTGATGAGAGGGGGAAGGGAGTTCCAGAGTTTGGGAGCGGTGCAGCTGAAGGCTCTACTCCCCATGGTGCTGAGATGAAAGGAGGGCACAGAGAGATGAATGGAGGAGGAGGACCTGAGGGAACGGGATGAGGTGACGACGTGAACGAGATCTGTGAGGTAGTGAGGGGCAAGGTTATGGATGGCCTTGAAGGTGAGAAGGAGAATCTTGTAATTAATCCTGGTGTGCACTGGTAGCAAATGGGGTTGTTTGAGGATGGGGGTGATGTGATGAGACATGGAGATGGGAGTTTTAGTAATGATGCGTGCTGCTGCATTCTGAACCAACTGGAGCTTACGGAAGGTTTTCTGAGGGAGGCCTGAGAGAAGAGAGTTGCAATAATTGATACGTGATGTAATCAGACTATGGACAAGAATAGAAGTAGAGTGGACATCAAGGGAGGGGCGAAGACGATTAATGTTACAAAGATGGAAATTAGCTGACCGTGTGATGCTATTGATGTGATATTGGAAGGATAGTGTGCTGTCTAGAATGACACCCAGACTCTTGACCCGGGGAGAGGGGGAAACTGAAGTATTATCAACTGTGAGAGAGAAACTGTCAAATTTTGAGAGGGTGTTCTTGGTACCAACCAAAAGAAGTTCTGTTTTGTCTGTATTTAATTTCAGGAAGTTCAAAACTGAACCAGGATTTTATTTCTTGAAGGCAGGTGATGAGGGAGGAGGGAAGAAGTGCAGAATTTGGCTTACTGGACAAATAGAGCTGGGTGTCATCCGCGAAGCAATGAAAATGAATATTGAATCTGCAGAAGATATTGCCAAGGGGAAAGATGTATATAATGAAAAGGAGGGGCCCCAGGACAGAGCCCTGGGGCACACCAGAAGAGACAGAAGAGGGCTGTGAGCAGGAGGATTTGATAGTAATGAACTGAGTGTGACCTGATAGGTAGGACTGAAACCACTGAAGTGGGATGTTAGCAATGCCAATGGAAGATAACCTATGGAGGAGAATGGAATGAGATATTGTGTCAAAGGCCACATTCAGATCAAGGAGGACCAGGATGGATAGTAGACCGGAATCAGCAGCAATGAGGAGATCGTTAGTTATTTTGAGGAGGGCTGTTTCTGTGCTGTGAAGTGGGCGGAAACCGGACTGGAAGGGTTCATAGAAGGAGTTTAGTGTCAGATGGGTGTGGAGCTGGGTAGCGACTATTTTTTCTAAAACTTTGGAGACAGAGGGTAGGTTGGAGATGGGGCGGAGATTAGTAAAAATGTTAGGATCCAAACCAGGTTTTTTAAGTATTGGAGTAACTGCAGCAGTTTTGAAGATAGAGGGAACAATACCGGAGGAAAGGGATGTGTGTATGAGAGCGGAGACGAGAGGGAGCAGGGAGGGGAGGCAGGATTTAACCAAGGCCGTGGGAAGGGGGTCGAGAAGGCAGGTAGAAGGCTTTGACTTGTGGATAATATGTCATGACTCCCATCCTTCACCCTCTTCCACTTCCTCATTATACCTTCATTCAGCTCACCTGGTTCCTCTCACCAAGCTCCAGCCAAGCCCTGCTTTCCCCAGCAACCTCTGTCAGCTTCAATCAGCTCCATTCATTCCACCTGCTCCTGTAATCAGCCTCATCCCATTCACCTGCTTCCCCTGCCATAAAAGAACCAGCCATCCAGTCAACAGATGCCAGATTATTACAGCCTTGCCAGTAGTTCTCCAGCCATCCACCCTGCCTGATCTTTGCCTCTGGACCTTGTTTTTTGCCTGACCCCTGCCTTGCTCTCTGCCTGCCACTTTGACCTTAGCCTGCCTCTGAACCTGCCTCAGCCTTGCCCTCCAGGTACCTCTGCATTAAATAAAGACTTTTTAATATATTTTTACTGTGTTGGCGTCTTCACGGGTCTTCTGAACTCGGTTCCTGACAGAATAATCTGGCCAAAAATCTGACCCAACGCTGACACAGCACTTGGAGTATTTTTTTTCTTCTTTTTTTTTCATCGTACCTGTCATGGAGGATCTCACGCTCCTGGAGTTTATGGAGCTAGAGAAGGAGCAGGAGTCACCGTTCTGGGGAACGCGGCTGGCCTTCAGGCCAGAGCCACGCAGAGGCTCCACTCCTCTGTCCAGGCCTGCTGCAAACTTCTTGTGCAGCGGGTTCATGACCACGCCGCTCCAGCCTCAAACCCCTCCTGTCAGGTCACGACGGCGGCGGTCCCGGAGGTTTTCTGGAGCTGATAAGAGGGTTAATCCTTCTCCCGTGCTGGTGTCGGCGGGTTCCACGGACGGCACCTCATGTTCTGCTTCTGGACCAGTCCCGACGGAGGAGATTGTTCAGGGGATGATGCAGATGGTCGAGGAGGCTGTGTGGGAGGTCTTTTCCAAGCCTACCTGCCCCCACTTACGTCTGCGGGCGGCTGATAGGTTAAATGTCATCTTCTCCACCCATCCAGAGTTGATAGCGGTCCCAGCACTTGGTAATTACTACCTTTATGTCCGGAGGGTATATGGGTCTGCACTCAAGGATGTCGCCACGGAGGGTCTGACCTGCTGTGAGAGGTGGTCACCTTCCCCAGAACCCTCCAACGCATCGCATCCTGCTCCGGCGGTGGTCCCGGTGGACGCATCGCATCCTGCTCCGGCGGTGGTCCCGGGGGACGCATCGCATCCTGCTCCGGCGGTGGTCCCGGGGGACGCATCGCATCCTGCTCCGGCGGTGGTCCCGGGGGACGCATCGCACCCTGCTCCGGCGGTGGTCCCGGGGACGCATCGCACCCTGCTCCGGCGGTGGTCCCGGGGGACGCATCGCACCCTGCTCCGGCGGTGGTCCGGGAGGACGCATCGCACCCTGCTCTGGCGGTGGTCCGGGAGGACGCATCGCACCCTGCTCTGGCGGTGGTCCGGGAGGACGCATCGCACCCTGCTCTGGCGGTGGTCCGGGAGGACGCATCGCACCCTGCTCTGGCGGTGGTCTCTGAGGACGCATCGCACCCTGCTCTGGCGGTGGTCCGGGAGGACGCATCGCACCCTGCTCTGGCGGTGGTCCGGGAGGACGCATCGCACCCTGCTCTGGCGGTGGTCTGGGAGGACGCATCGCACCCTGCTCTGGCGGTGGTCTCGGAGGACGCATCGCACCCTACTCTGGCGGTGGTCTCAGAGGACGCATCGCATCCTGCTTCGACGGATGAGGTCCAAGAAGCCCCGTTCCCGGCCCAGCCTGTCCAAGGGCCTCCGGCCCAGCCAGTCCAAGGGGCTCCAGTCCAAGGGTCGACGCCTCCAGGCTCTGAAGAGGACCTCTCCTGCCCCTGCTCTGAAGAGGACCTCTCCTGCCCCTGCTCTGAAGAGGACCTCTCCTGCCCCTGCTCTGAAGAGGACCTCTCCTTCCCCTGCTCTGAAGAGGACCTCTCCTGCCCCTGCTCTGAAGAGGACCTCTCCTGCCCCTGCTCTGAAGAGGACCTCTCCTGCCCCTGCTCTGAAGAGGACCTCTCCTGCCCCTGCTCTGAAGAGGACCCCTCCTGCCCCTGCTCTGAAGAGGACCCCTCCTGCCCCTGCTCTGAAGAGGACCCCTCCTGCCCCTGCTCTGAAGAGGACCCCTCCTGCCCCTGCTCTGAAGAGGACCCCTCCTGCTCTCAAGCTCCCCAGTCTCAAGCTCCCTAATCTCAAGTCCCAGAGTCTGTGTCCCCTCAAGTCCCAGAGTCTGTGTCCCCTCTTGGTCCTCGTCCACCAGTGTCCTCTATCACCACACTCCTACAGTCCCGGCTCCTGGTTCCCCGTCGCCGGCCCCCCAGGCTCTCGCAGTCCCGGCTCCTGGTTCCCCGTCGCCGGCCCCCCAGGCTCTCGCAGTCCCGGCTCCTGGTTCCCCGTCGCCGGCCCCCCAGGCTCTCGCAGTCCCGGCTCCTGGTTCCCCGTCGCCGGCCCCCCAGGCTCTCGCAGTCCCGGCTCCTGGTTCCCCGTCGCCGGCCCCCCAGGCTCCAACAGTCCCAGCTCCTGGTTCCCCGTCGCCGGCCCCCCTGACTCTTCTGGCCCTCCTTCCTGGTCCCCCTCCTCCCGCCCTGCTCTGGTTTCCTGTGGGCATCTGGTATCCGCCCTTGAGGGGGGGGGGTTCTGTCATGACTCCCATCCTTCGCCCTCTTCCACTTCCTCATTATACCTTCATTCAGCTCACCTGGTTCCTCTCACCAAGCTCCAGCCAAGCCCTGCTTTCCCCAGCAACCTCTGTCAGCTTCAATCAGCTCCATTCATTCCACCTGCTCCTGTAATCAGCCTCATCCCATTCACCTGCTTCCCCTGCCATAAAAGAACCAGCCATCCAGTCAACAGATGCCAGATTATTACAGCCTTGCCAGTAGTTCTCCAGCCATCCACCCTGCCTGATCTTTGCCTCTGGACCTTGTTTTTTGCCTGACCCCTGCCTTGCTCTCTGCCTGCCACTTTGACCTTAGCCTGCCTCTGAACCTGCCTCAGCCTTGCCCTCCAGGTACCTCTGCATTAAATAAAGACTTTTTAATATATTTTTACTGTGTTGGCGTCTTCACGGGTCTTCTGAACTCGGTCCATGACATAATATCTGATATCTCAGAATCACTGGGAAGTTGGAAAATGGAAAATAACTGTGTTGGTTCGGGAGGATCATATGGGGAGGTAGGGGGGATGCTTTGGTTGATTGCACGGTGAATGTTTATTATTTTTTCGTTGAAGAACAGAAGAAGGGCATTACAAGTAGCAGTAGAGCACGTGTGGGGGCAGAGTATGGGATGGCCGCTGAATTTTATTGATAATGGAGTACAATGACTTAGTGTTGCCTCGATTGGAGTTGATTAGACAGGAGTAATACTGTTGTTTGGTTAGTATAATTAAGTCCTTATATTGAGTCATATGATTTTTATATAGTTCTTTGTGAATGGTGAGACCAGTTTTTCTGTAGAGGCGTTCAAGCTACCTGGATTTGGTTTTCAGTGTCCGGAGTTGAGGGGAAAACCAGGGAGCAGACTGACAGAAAGTAACAGAATGGGTTTTAACTGGAGCAAGGGAGTTTAAAATGTGAGCTGTGGTAGTGGAAATTCCTGCGTGAGCTGCGGTGGACATATCTCCGACGGAGAAGATGAGAGATGTCCGGGTCGAGGTGCAGTGAAGCCGGTGGAGATCCAGGGAGGTGGCGAATCCTGAGGAGCTCCGCGGCAGTGTACTGCAGGTCATTGTAGAGAGCAGCCAGGTCATCAGGAGAGGAGAGATTGTCCGGTAGCTGAATATTATCAACATGGGAGGATAAAGTGTTGATATTGATGTCCTTTATATTCCTAAAAGAAATGAGCCGGGTTGGTTTGGTAAAAGAAAGCTGGGTTACAATATTGAAACAAATAAAATAGTGATCAGTGATGTGGAGATCATCAGCTGCACAGTTAAGAGGGGTGAGACCAGAGCAGTACAGCAGATCCAGGCAGTGTCCTTTGGAGTGAGTTGGAAAGTTGATGTGCTGATTAAATACAAGGCTGTCCAGGCAGGATGAAAAGTCTTTGGTGAGGGGAAGATAGCTGTTGTCCATGTGTATGTTAAAATCTCCAAGCACTATAACATTAGATGAGAGCGTAGATAAATGAGTGAGACTTCTGACAGAAAGTCTTTGTGAGGTTTACGCCGGGGACACAACGGCCGCGGAAGCGCCGCGAAAATGGGACTGCCTTCATTCGGCGCCCTTGTTAAGCTATTCTATAGACCACATCGGCCGCCGAAGTGCCGCGAATCGTCTTGCGCCGGCGCGCGCCGGTGCTCCAGCCCACGCCATGCAGCGATCATTTCCGCGTCGGCTCTATTTTTTTCGTGAGCCGCGGGTGAATCGCGTCAATTCTGGCAGGAAGTCAAACCTAGACATAAGAGGCAGGCTGGTAAAGTTAACAAAATAAAGCATTTCAAAATAAAATTCCGCAATAGTCAAATGTGTTCATAAACAGACACTGCAGAAAAACCACACGAACACGCACACACATCGAACTTGTGTGCGTGTGTGACCACGTGAAGGGGGGTGTGGTTTTGGGTGTCTTTTCACCGGAGCAAACAGGACAGAGAGGCAGAAAGTCTGAGGCAAGCAGTTAAGATGGATGACTTTAAATGAATTATGGAAGTTGAGAAACACAAGGAGCTGTACGACCCCCGAAAAACATGATTATTTACGTACCCATTTCAGAAGAAACTGCTAGGATACAGCTGCAGAATTGGAGCGGGTTCCAAGAGATTCAACTGGCAGAAACAACTCATACCATAGGTTCACACACACACACACACACACACACACACACACACACACACACACACACGTACAAACACTCAAACATAGAGGAAAAGAGCTGAGAAAAGGCAGAGAGGAAATGGAGGACACCAAGTGTTTAAAAGAAAAACTACAGCTGAGCCGAGGCGCGCCTCGACTGGGGCGCGTCTGATCTGAACTGAGGAGCGGCGAGCAGCGGCCGAATTTCGTGAGCGATTCGCTTCTAGGCGCTTCGCGGCACTTCCGCGGCCGGTGTGTCCCCAGCGTTAGGGGGGTGGTAGATTAATCCAATGATAGTGGGGGTAGGTCCATTGACACGTCTATAAATAAAGGAAAAATTTCCAGTGCAGATTGGAGACAACCCATAGAAGCACTGATTTGATCTCATTTCAGAGAAAAATAGAACAGGTCAGATGCACCTAATAAATAAAATTACTAACAAACTCAGGCATCTGTTTCTTTGCTTCATTGTTTTGGTGCTGAAAATATCACTAATGCAGATCGAAGTAGATACAAATGCACCTCCTATTTATTATTTGGAGACTACATTTACTGCAGCTGGCAGAGAAAGAGATTTTTTCTATTGATACACGGATTTACAGAATCATTTTAAATGTTAATAGGGGAAGACTGCAGGAGGGAGCGGTAAAATACAGGGGGTCCCCAGCAAAAACAAGAAACTACGAATCTGATGAAACCCGCTGGTTTTCCATCAGGCAGTCACGGGGCAGCTCCAACGACCCAGTGGTTGTGCTGGGTCAATGTTATCGAGCTCAGTCCGGCTCGGCTGTGAACGAGCCGAGGCGACGTCTTGCTCTGCGGTGTTATTTTCCCGCTTCAGAAGAAGCGTCGAACGTGTTTTTACGCTTTCTCCGAGACATGTCACGTCGCTACGTTGTTAGCGCCACGCGCTACACGTCAATGGTGCAGTGTAGCCTGCTGGAGGTTTTAAGGGTTCAGATGAAACACCCGTCCTCTCAAGCTGCTCACACATCGATCTTAAGTTGTCGCTGTTGCGCTCACGCCGTAATACAGTATTAGATGCGGTTAAAATCAGACATGAAAAAATAAATAAATTTTACATGAATAAGTGATGATTAGCCTGGTGGGGGGAGGAGAACCTGGCCTAATAAGCACTGGAGGAAACCCTGTCAAGACCGTCAACACTCGTTTATCTTAACGCTATTGAAACATGTAAACCAAAAAGCATTATATCCACTGCTACCTTTCTCATTTTAAACTCAGTAACTTACGCTGTAACTTCACCCTGCCCTGCCTGCTCCTCCTTGCTGCCTGCCGGCTGTGATCACAAGCGACAACATAGTAGTTCCCGCTGCTTCTTCGGGAAACTGCGCAAAAAAGTAAATAAATAAACCTTGGGATCTTGTAGGCGTGGCGGCCCGCCACTGCTACGCCTATGTAAGGGAAACCCTGAGTGATCAGCTGTTCGGCGGTATGAGTTCTTGTGAGGACGACGGCGAGTGGTGGACCAGAAAGAATTGATTAAAGCAGAGTTGTGGTAGTGGAAATTCTTGCGTGAGCTGCGGTGGACATATCTCCGACGGAGAAGATGAGAAATGTCCGGGTCGAGGTGCAGTGAAGCCGGCGGAGATCCAGGGAGGTGGCGAATCCTGAGGAGCTCAGCGGCAGTGTACTGCAGGAAGCCTGCAGCAGGTCGGTGGAAGATGAATGATAAAATCCAGATGAGTGCGGACCACACGTGAATAGTGTTGGTCCACATAATAGAGGTTAGGATTGATATAGATATCCACAGTCCAGTCAACAATCCGATAGTGTCAGTCCAACATATAAAATCAAATCAAATCAAAGTTTACCGGTGAGCAGCGGCAGCCAAACGCGTCAGCATTCACTCAATCTGGTGATCCTTGATTACAGCTAAAACAACGTTCAAAGAACGGTTCGGAGTGAAAATGGCTATTTTGTTGCTAATTTGCAGGAAATATCTAGAGGAAAGTAGCTAAGGGTCCTCAGAAATGTAGCTAGGTTCATCACTAGGCGTTAGGAACAGTGACAAAGTCGCTGAGTTGGCACTACCTCACTCTCTGCTGCTAAAGCTACTGATAGGAAATACTACGGCGATGTCTGGGCGTGAACACGCATGAAGCAGCCTGCTCGACCCGAGCAGCTCTCTTTTTCTGTGATTTTACAGAAAAACAGGCAATCACAGTAAAAATGCCAGGGCTTATTCTACAGGACCAGGGCGTTGCAGGAGAATGTACGAAGAAGACATTTATTATTTATATACATGTTTTGGCTGTCAAACTTCCATAATGCCCCTTTAAATAATCATATAATAAATGGACAACAAGGTGTTAAATGAAATGTTTTGATTAATCTGTGCTTAAATTAATATGGATGAAATGAATGTCCTTGCAATATTCATTTCTCTGATAATCACTTGACAAGTTTATACATTCATACACACGTGCCTATCACAAGGCTAAAGTTAACGTCACTGCACATAAAGTTTTCTTATCCACAAATCAAAGCATCTTTTATCTGAAGGAAGAGTGTTCTGAGGTTTGCTTGGTAAAACCCTTTTAACATGGCAGGTTGTGATTTGCCATAAAATCATAACATAAGAATAATAAAACTTAGATCACTTCCCGAGTTATTCAGTTCATTGAGCCGAGTGGAGTTTGTTTCCAGCTGAGAATCTGGAGTGGCCAATCTGGAATCAGCCTCTTTGAAACATCTCTGACACACAGTCAAAACCTTTATGCACACTGCAAAGCTGACAGCAAGACTCCTTAAGAGTCCAACCATTTGAGACTCAAAATTAGTTCACCTGTTTGTTGTGACCTGGAGACGGTTCTGGACTGACCTGGTCATACTGCGGTTTTACTACGAACTTCGGTACCTTGGGGTGACCCGACCCCCGACATCTCGGATCCAAAAGAGAGTCTCCTCAGGAGTATGCAGACACAGCAAGATTGCGTCTGATGTGGTTTTATAAATAACCAACTTTCTAGTAATAGCAGACCAAACTCTTTACACCCCAGAACTCAGTTTCTTTCAGATACAAAGGTTCTGATCACCCATCACCACATTCCATTCACACATCACATTCCATCACACATCAGAATTCATAGCTTGTCATGTTTATAATTACTCTGGAAAATGAAGTTTATTTTAATTACATACTTGACTCTGTCTGAATTAATACGAAGTGTACTTACGATCCCCGAATAATCAAAGAATCTTAATTCTTCTGGTTAAATATTCAAGGATCAATCAGGTTGATATTCTATAGTTATATGGAATCATCAAATCTTATTGATCATAATTAAACCCCAAAATACATCTGTAGAATACACTACAATGAAGTAACGTTGCTTGTAGCCAGTGATCTGTAGTGACTTCATCAACAGGCGCAGGACCCCAAGCTGGCCAGAAGCAAACGTGGCGTCCCCCAAAGAGGCTAGACCCGCACCTTATGAACATTAGACCTGGTTTTTATTGTTATATGGTAAGAAGTCGCCAGTATTTTTCAACAACTAGACATCCTTTTATTCATTTTTAACAATGTTTTGATGGATATTTCCAGAGACTAAAAGGAAAAACTACTGATTTTCTCTTTTAAGTAAGAAAAGGGTAGAATGCCTTCTCCGGGCCAGGGATGCAGTCTTGCCCCAAGTGGAGGAGTTTAAGTACGTATCTCAGGGTCTTGTTCACAAGTGAGGGGAAGCTGGAGCATTTTGGGAAGTTTTCCGGGCACGTTCAACTGGGAGGAGACCTAAAGGGAGACCCAGGACACGTCTGAGGGACTATATCTCTTGCCTGGCCAGGGGATGCCTTGAGGTTCCCAGGGAAGAGCTGGCCCAAGTGGCTGGGGAGAGGGAAATCTGGGCTTCTCGACTTAAGCTGTTGCCCCCGCAACCTGACTCTAGATAAACAGAAGAGAATGGGTGGATGGATGGATGGACACTCCTAAGTTCAGCCAGACTATTTTTATAAACCCAGACATCAAATCCTCTCTAAGATATTTAATTAGACTTTTAATAAAATATAAGATCATGTTTCATTAAAGTTTGATTATTGTCTCAGTTGATATTGCCTTAAATCATCATTGATAATCATTCATATGGTCATTAGTGGTAGAAATATAATAATAAATAGATTTTTAGAAACTATATTTTTGTCTCTGTGTCCAATTATTATAAAGTGTTGGTTCCCTGGCATACCCAAAGTACCTAGTTTTATCATCAATCAAACATTAAAGGTTCAATATTATTGATAATCCATATTTTATGGAGTATTATATTTTATTGAATACCTTTATATTTTATTGACAGTTTATTACAAAATGGTACATGCTATGTAAATAAACTGAATTGATTTAAAGGTAATTTGCTATAATTATTACATTATTTGTATCAGTAGGTTACTTATTTACATCCAGTTTTTTAAACCACATTTCATTCACACCTCTGCTGTCTTGTTTCTATCAAAAACGTGCTCCTTCAAACCCCACCAGTTGGTTCCTCTCATACCTGCAAAGGCCCAGGAGCGTTATACAGTCATCGATGTCATGATGAAAGTAAGCAGCTGGAGAATCCTTCCACCTGGGTGCTTGGCTCACCGTCAGCCATCTGGTAGTCAATAGGGCAAGGACACGGGACACTGCACTTCCCTCTTTGATTGACTTTAGTTACAGGCAGATACTGTATTTCAGGTTGGAAGGTGGAAACATGGGCAATAATAACAAAGATCGGGTGTTGATGTAGCAAATAAGCTACACTGGGAGTGCTTTCGTCTTAGGCTATTGTATTACTACTGGAACTAAAATCATCTGAGCTCAACACCTTAATCTCTCAGTATTTTACTCTTCAGAAATTTGTAAATGATCTAATCTGTGTCCATTTTACCAAGGTTTCAGCAAGTTCCAGGTTTTAAGTTTCACATTTAGAAAATGTCTCTTTCTTTTTTGAATGGATTTTTCTTTAATGTTCTCTATGTTCCACTCACTTTGTCCTGCTCTAGTTACTACTTTAACTTTTTGTCACTCTGCATCTCTGTGCCTCTGACTGCAGCTGAGCCGCTGGGTGGAGAAGAGTACCTGGATGTTATTGGCATCACGAGGAACCAGGCTGGTCGCTATGAGTGCAAGGCCAGCAACGATGTGGCCATGCCTGATGTTAAATATGTGAACGTAGTCGTCAACTGTAAGTAGGAGCAGACCTTAATCCATTTACTCACCACATACTATAACAGAGAGGTTACGAGCAAATCAATTATTCATTTCTGGAGTTATAAAGCATTTGGAATATAGCTTGGAGTATCTTCACAGTTTTCCAATTGGTGGAGATGACCTTTTTTCTGTAGCAGTTGAACCTTACCGCATCATTTAAATAGACCCAAGTTTAAAAACAGGATAGTTACATCTTTACAAGTGTCCGTTGTAACGATTTGTCGATACTTTTAATAAATTGTCAATAAAATATAAAGGGATTCAATTAAATGTAATATTCCATAAAAATATGGATTATCAATATTATTGAGCCTTTAATATTTAATTGATGATGAAACTGGGTACTTTGGTTAATCAGGGAAATAACACTATTCTAAATTGACTCAGAGACAATAATATAGTTTATAAAAATCTATTTATTACTTTATTAATGATGATGAAAGGCTAATGATTATAAATGGTGACTCACAGTGATGTTAAATGAGACAATGAATGAACTCTGATGAAACATGACCTGGTGTGTTGAAGAGCTTCACTACGTGACTCAGAAAGGTGTGATGTCAGGGATATAAAATAATTTGTTTGATGTAATTTAACAAGTTATCTAATGACTATTAACCACTCTAACACCATTGCAATTGTTGAGTTAAAACTGACCAATTGGAGGTGGTAATGCTCCGCCAACACTGAGAACTACAGCTCCCAGAAAGCACCAGCAAAATGGACACCAATTGGTGATGAAAAGCACCTGTGCAGAAATGGTGGTGGCTCTTGTTGGGTAAAACCAACTCTAACAAGGCTCAACAAGCAAGCTCTACTCATGAGTTGACTCTAAACACGCCAATGGTTGGTGGTGTTACTTTGTTTATGATTATCAGTGTTAGGTCATTTTATTTCCCATCCAGGGTTACCTGAGGGAACGTTCAACACACAGGGGTTATATTAATAAGCTGATCAATAACCAATACCAATAATTGACCAACAATAAACAATTTAGACTTTGCAAAGTGGAGAGAGATCAATGATACACACGAGTCGGTAGTCAATTCGCTCTCATCAGACAAAACCCTCAGAAAGCATTTATTAAGGCAGGCACACAAAATGGTAAACACACACACACATTTACACACACACACGTTCGAGGTTCTCACAGCCTCTCAGGCAGGAAGGCACACCAGGTGCAATTTTTACAACAACAGAGCTGTCTGGCCCATAACCCAGAGTACTATTGATAAGGGGGCGCCAGTTCTGGTACTGAGGGCAAAGTCAGTCCTTCCTGTTAGAGCTGTCCCCAGAGAAATAGAAATGGATGAATAATGAACCTTCGTTTAAAATCTCCAGATGTCAAACCATTAAAGACAGTATTAACAGTAAAATATCAGTTTTTACCCAACAATTAGGTTGACCATTCTTGTCATGTGTCTATGTATGTATGTATGGCTGTATTCGAGATGAGCCAGTTCTGCGCAGATTAGATCAGCGGTGATGCCGGTTCTTGCCGGTTAGCTTTGTGTCCGACTTGACGCCGACTTGCTCTGACGTCATGCATACGTAGGCAACGATAACCTCGTGAGATCAAGGCGGCCGCAGACTTTGGAGCAAGGCGCTGCAGTTTCTCTCCACCGGCTGCAAAACCTAGAGGGTGACGGGAAACGCCTGGCTCTCACCTGATCTAAGATCTGATTGGTTCACATTTAGATCCAAACATCCAGTGGTTGAATGCAAAATGTTAGTTGGTCACATGTATTCTGTAAATCATGTAACGTTGATGATGACAACTATATGGGCCATAAAGAGGAATGTGGTTTGTGTTCTTTTGTCACGTTTCCTATGAGCACACTAAACCTACAGCTGATAACCTTTACTTATTATTACAGTCATGTCTCCATATACAATATATGATATCCACAAGCTCGTGAGGATGTGTTTCGGTTGCTAACAGGCACCAGATTTAATTAAATAAATAATTAAACAAGTATGAACTCAACGCGATATCTTCATCCATCGTCACCCCCGAGCTACACATGCAGGGAAACCTGTCCGACTTAAATGCCGACTTTCAGCCACTCCCCCTGCTGCGTCTGTCTTCTCTCGTCTGTTTTCCAGGCGAGGCGCTGCTAAACTCGAACAAGGCCTATGTCTGATCTCAGAATTGTGTGTACTGAAACTCTAATTTCCCTCTGGGATTTTAATAAAGTATTTTTTTATTTGAATTTGAATAAATGCATGAAAGGTCATGACAAGCTAGAGTTTGATTAAACACACGGTTAAAATGACAAGTGTTTTACAAGCATGTAGGCATTTGATTTCAATTCAATTCAATTCAAGTTTATTTTTATAGCGCCAAATCACGACAAGAGTCGTCTCAAGGCACTTCTCATAATAAAAATTCCAATTCAGGTCGGTTCATTAAGCCAATCAGAAATAATGTTTCCTATATAAGGAACCCAGCAAATTGCATCAAGTCACTGACTAGTGTCAGTGACTATACAGCAATCCTCATACCAAGCAAGCATAAAGCGACAGTGGAGAGGAAAACTCCCTTTTAACAGGAAGAAACCTCCAGAGAATCCTGGCTCAGTATAAGCAGCCATCCTCCATGACTCACTGGGGATCGAGAAGACAGAGCAGACACACACACACACACACACACACACACACACACACACACACACACACACACACACACACACACACACACACACACACACACACACACACACACACACACACACACACACACACACACGGACAAGTAATGTGTCTACAGTTATATTATGATGTCTTAGTAAATATTCTATTTGGTGAAAGATAAACTTTATTGTATTTATCCTAGTGGATCTATAATTAAATGGATAAACTAGTATTAGCACAACAAAAGTCAAGGAAACCAAAAAGTTATTATCAGGAGAGAGAGAATGTTTAAGTGGTTAGCAGCAGTGTGCTAGTCGATGGCCCCATCCATGAGGCCACCACAGCTCAGCAGAACGTCATTGTCGCTTCTTCTGGGGAGAAAAACACAGAGAAAATAAAGTTAACAGCTGAAATTGCACAAAATAGTACAGTTAAAGAGCAGACTGTAGAAGAAAGCAGTAGAGTGTGAGAAGTGGTCTGTGTATCCTCCAGCAGGCTAAGCCTATAGCAGCATAACTACAGAGATAACTCTGGATAATCTATCCTATTTAGATGTAGGCATGTTGGAGGCAGGGCAAGGGAGAGCCGTCTTTACCGACTGTACACTCCACCTCCCTCTACTCCCCCACTTGTCCAGATTTAGGCTAACATCAGATTTTAACCATAGGCCCTATCAAATAAAAATGTTTTAAGCCTAGTCTTAAAAGTAGACAAAGTGTCTGCCTCACGGACTAAGGCTGGGAGCTGGTTCCATAGGAGAGGAGCCTGATAACTAAAAGATCTGCCTCCCATCCTAATTTTAGATATTCTTGGAATCACCAGTAGACCTGCAGTCTGAGAGCGAAGCGCTCGGTTAGGAACATATGGAACAATCAGATTCCTAATGTATGATGGAGCTTGATTATTAAGAGCTTTATATGTGAGAAGAAGGATCTTAAAATCTATTCTGAATTTAACAGGCAGCCAATGTAGGGAAGCTAAGAGAGGAGAGATATGATCTCTCTTTTTAATTCTCATCAGAACTCTAGCTGCAGCATTTTGGACAAGCTGAAGACTTTTAACTACATTCTGTGGACTTCCTGAGAGTAATGAATTACAGTAATCCAGTCTTGATGTAATAAATGCATGAACTAGTTTTTCAGCATCACTCCTGGAAAGGATGCTTCTAATCTTAGCAATATTCCAAAGGTGGAAAAAGGAAATCCTACAAACTTGTGAAACCTGAGATTTGAATGACATGTCCTGGTCAAAGATAACACCAAAGTTCCTTGCTTTGTTCGCGGAGATTAATGTAATGCCATTAAGGTCAGGCGATTGGCTAAGCAATTTCCTTTTCTGGATTTCTGGTCCAAAGATGAGAACTTCCGTCTTGTCTTGATTTAAAAGCAAAAAGTTTAGAGTCATCCAATTTTTTATGTCCTCAAGACAAGCCTGTAATGTACCCAACCGATTAGGTTCATCAGGGTTAATGGATAAATATAGCTGAGTATCGTCAGCATAACAGTGGAAGTTTATCCCATGCTGTCTAATGATTTTACCAATTGGGAGCATATATATAGTAAAAATAATTGGTCCAAGCACTGAACCCTGTGGTACTCCGCAAGTAACCCTGGAGTATGAAGACGATTTGTCATGTACATTTACAAAATGAAATCTGTCAGACAGGTAGGATTTAAACCACCCTAGCACTGTTCCTTTGATCCCTACAGCATGTTCAAGTCTTTCTAAAAGAACATTGTGATCAACTGTGTCAAAGGCAGCACTGAGATCTAACAAGACTAGAACAGACACAAGATTCTTATCTGAGGCCATGAGAATATCATTTGTAACTCTCACTAATGCAGTTTCAGTGCTGTGATACTCTCTAAAACAGACTGAAATTCCTCAAACAGAG
Organism: Nothobranchius furzeri; assembly: GCF_043380555.1. Taxonomy (NCBI): domain Eukaryota; kingdom Metazoa; phylum Chordata; class Actinopteri; order Cyprinodontiformes; family Nothobranchiidae; genus Nothobranchius; species Nothobranchius furzeri. The sequence goes on along the minus strand of NC_091753.1, from coordinate 67,159,603 downwards.
CATTAGTGTTTAAATGCTCACATACTTGGATGGCCACTATTTTCTCCAGGACTTTGGATAAAAATGGAAGGTTAGATATTGGTCTATAATTCATTGGGTCATCTGGATCCAGAGAAGGCTTCTTAAGTGAAGGTTTGATTTGTCTTCTTTGTTACACTTGATGCTTTAATTTATTCCCTTTTTAATTGAATTAAAAACCGTTTTTCATAAATGAATTTTAGTGATTCATCCATCCATTCTTCTTCCGGCTCTGGGAGAGTACAGACGCTTTTTTCTCCTCTCCTCTCCCTCCTCATCCCAAGGCTCTTTGTCCTGTCTGTGCACGGCGCTTTCTGCATTTTTTCTGGAAACTGGAAATGATCAAAAATGGATCCAGTCAGTTGGTCTCAACACGACTGACACATTTTTTCAACGATGAGAACGGGAGAAGGGGTTCCCGGATGCCCCTCTGGGGCAGAGCCAGCTGGGCTTATCATGGACTCAGGAAAAAGTGGAACCTGATATGCCTCTCTCAACTGTCTGTAGAGGAAACTGAAGATGTCAGGATATTCGTCATTTTGGTGTCGGGATTCCTGCTTTTTGGCATGAGCGGTTACCTGGCTTACCGGAAAATTAACGAGCTTTCGGGGACTATTGGCTCAATCCCGGAGCTCAGGAATGGATTGCATCATGCTGTGAACGCACAAACTCATATAATTGTCGAGATGAGTCATTAGCTTGGAACTTTGGCTGAGATTCAGGCTCTGGCACAAAAGGTGGATACCATCAAGGAGTGAGTGGACGGATCAGCACGGACTGGGACTGATTAATTACGCCATTATTGGATCTAGACGGGTTGTAGACCAACAGAACTCTAAGGCAGAGAGGAAATTATCTCTGTCTGTACCCAAAACAATTTTTATCTGAAACCAGTGCCTTTGGAGCCTGTGAGCCTGAAGTGATAACTCCCCCCTCAGAAGAAATGTGGAATGCTGTCGTGGCTATGGAAACTCTTTCTCCCTATCCCAGCCTGGGTGGGACTGTGACCGGTGAAGGCCGTGGAACTGTATCTAGGAGTCACTGTGCTCTCTAACCCATAATCTCCCTCCCCTGTCCAGACGGAGGTGATGAGCGCTGCTCCATGCGGCTGCAGGTACTGAAGTGAGGAGAGTCCCAACCCTACCTCCCTACCTAGTGGATGCTTATGTTGTGTAATGTCTGAAGTCTGTGTGCATTTCTGTCTGAGGTGTTTTTTGCATAGCAAAGCTGCCCTCCCTCCCTGTGGAGGGTAACTCTGAAGTGCATTTTTTCCCTCCCCTGACTCTATCCTCATATAAACCCTCTTGATCTATAACGATAGCGCGACTTGGGTTGCGAATGACCACAGTCCCCAATTCTTGTCATGTGTCTATGTATGTACAGTGATGTGAAAAAATATTTGCCCCCTTCCTGATTTCTTATTCTTTTGCATGTTTGTCACACAAAATGTTTCTGATCATCAAACACATTTAACCATTAGTCAAAGATAACACAAGTAAACACAAAATGCAGTTTTGAAATGATGGTTTTTATTATTTAGGGAGAGAACAAAATCCAAACCTGCATTGCCCTGTGTGAAAAAGTAATTGCCCCCCTTGCTAAAAAATAACCCAACTGTGGTGTTTCACATCTGAGTTCAATTTCTGTAGCCACCCCCAGGCCTGATTACTGCCACACCTGTTTCAATCAAGAAATCACTTAAATATGAGCTGCCTGACACAGACAAGTAAACCAAAAGCACCTCAAAAGCTAGACATCATGCCAAGATCCAAAGAAATTCAAGAACAAATGAGAACAAAAGTAATTGAGATCTATCAGTCTGGTAAAGGTTATAAAGCAATTTCTAAAGCTTTGGGACTCCAGCGAACCACAGTGAGAGCCATTATCCACAAATGGCAACAACATGGAACAGTGGTGAACCTTCCCAGGAGTGGGCGGCCGACCAAAATTACCCCAAGAGCGCAGAGACAACTCGTCCCAGAGGTCACACAAGACCCCAGGACAACTTCTAAAGAACTGCAGGCCTCACTTTGCCTCAGTTAAAGTCAGTGTTCACGACTCCACCATCAGAAAGAGACCGGGCAAAAATGGCCAGCATTGCAGATTTCCAAGATGCAATCCACTGTTAAGCAAAAAGAACATTAGGGCTCGTCTCAGTTTTGCTAAGAAACATCTCAATGATTGCCAAGACTTTTGGGAAAATACCTTGTGGACTGATGAGACAAAAGTTGAACATTTTGGAAGGCAAATGTCCCGTTACATCTGGCGTAGAAGTAAGACAGCATTTCAGACAAAGAACATCATACCAACAGTAAAATATGGTGGTGGTAGTGTGATGGTCTGGGGTTGTTGTGCTGCTTCAGGAACTGGAAGGCTTGCTGTGATAAATGGAACCATGAATTCTACTGTCTACCAAAACATCCTGAAGGAGAATCTCCGGCCATCTGTTCGTCAACTAAAGCTGAAGCGATCTTGGGTGCTGCAGCAGGACAACGACCCAAAACACACCAGCAAATCCACCTCTGAATGGCTGAAGAACAACAAAATGAAGACTTTGGACTGGCCTAGTCAAAGTCCTGACCTGAATCCTATTGAGATCCTATGGCATGACCTTAAAAAGGCGGTTCATGTTAGAAAACCCTCAAATAAAGCTGAATTACAACAATTCTGCAAAGATGAGTGGGCCAAAATTCCTCCAGAGCGCTGTAAAAGACTCGTAGCAAGTTATCGCAAACGCTTGATTGCAGTTATTGCTGCTAAGGGGGGCCCAACCAGTTATTAGGTTCAGGGGGCAATGTAGGTTTGGATTTTCTTCTCTCCCTAAATAATAAAAACCATCATTTCAAAACTGCATTTTGTGTTTACTTGTGTTATCTTTGACTAATGGTTAAATGTATTTGATGATCAGAAACACTTTGTGTGACAAACATGCAAAAGAATAAGAAATCAGGAAGGGGGCAAATCGTTTTTCACACCACTGTATGTCTGATCTCAGAATTGTGTGTACTGAAACTCTAACTTCCCTTTGGGATTAATAAAGTAGTTTTGAATTGAATTTGAATTGAATTGAATTGAATAACTTAGTTTATTCATTCACACTTTTAGTTTAGGAACTTCCTTGTTTGGAAATAAAATATGATGTTGTGACGTTTAACATTAGTCTCTGTGCTTTGAAGCTTATCAACCTGATGAGCCAACATTCATCTCTAAACTGGAAAGATAAAGATTGTAGTAAGTAAGTTTTATTTATGCAGCACTCATCACAGACATAGAATCACAAAGTGCTTCACATAGATCAAAACAAAATATATCAAAGTTATAAAATCATAATGTCAAAACAGAAAAAGCAGAAAAAAATTAAATTATAAAATTTCATAAACAGATAAAATATTAAACATTTTTGTTAAAAATAAGAAAATAAAAGATTTAGGTAAAAGCAGCTTTAAATAAAAGGGTCTTTGAATTCACAGATAAAAAAGATGTGGGTTCAACTTTCATTTTGGAACAATTTTTCAAGCAAGGGAAGGGAATGATCTGAGCATGCAGGAGGACTGACCCATCATAAACCTTTGTCGGCTGTGCTGAAGAGAAAGGTACAGAACCAAATTATTTAATTAATTAGCTGCACGTTCTCCTGTCCTCCGGGCCACACACACACACACACACAGGACAGTCTCAGCTGTTATTTTCGTTAAGGAGTGTGCACGTACAGCATGCGCGCCTCGTGCACGAGCCTACTATTGAAGCTGCTGTTATGCTTTTGGCCTGAGGGGGCAATCGCGAGCATAAAAATTCAAAACTCTGTAAAGTCCCTTTAACATTTGTAAGTATTTCTCCTTACAATAGGATTGTTTAGAATGCAAAAGAGTGTTTTTTGTGCGATATTGGTCATCCAATCACGATGCTGTCTACCTGCCCAGCTTCAGCAGGTGTCACTGATTGGCCTTCTTAACATGGAAGTGAGAGGACCTGCAAACATTTTGAGCCCTGACGAAGGCCCAGTGGGCTGAAACGCGTCTGCGCTTATGTTTTTACCTATTTAAGCCATGCACCAATAAAGGCTTTTTCATTTTGCATCTCCTGTGTGCCTCAGATCTCCTTTTGCCCAACATTCATGTGATCCCTTGGCTGAAGAGCACCAGTGAGAGCACCAGATAAACATTTCTTACAGCCCTGCAGCACTTCCAGCATTTTTTCTATTTTCATGTCCACTTTTCACTCTCTGTCCGAGGCGTCGTGGGGGGTTCTTGTATTAATGAAAATGTCCGTTTTTTTCATCCAGGAGCAGGGATCGAATTATTGGAGAGCTGGATATCCAACACATACAGGGAGAGCCAGAAAAAAACATTTCTACCTATATGACATCATTTATATGGACTCAGCGTACCGGGGTTCCTTTGAGCAGAGCACAGAGAGCGGCAGAGCGCTGATCGTTGGTGCGCTCCAGGCAGCTGCGTCCAGCGCACGGTCCATTCTCAAAGTGGCACAACCAAAAAAACTACTATTAACCCACAATCGTTCATGTCCGTTCATGTTCTCTACTATCTGTCTTCTTTGTGCCTGAAGTGCTCTGCTACTGCGGAGCTCATCACCTGTGCTGCGGAGATTTCACCTCACTGACGCAGCATCGAAACACGCTCTCCGCTTTGTGGTCAGGAGATCCCTTTGATCTGCTCAGAAGTAACTGATGAGGTGAAAAAGTAAGAATCCAGTTTTTCTGGACAGTTTAGAGGAGATGCAGGAAGATGAGAGACACAGGACAGGAAAATAGTTAAATAAAAACAAGAAGACAAAGTAAAATGTAGGTAGATTTATCTCCACTACACATTTTTACCTGTATAAAACAATAAGTTACACACATGTAATATTTATACATCTGATACAATTCAGATCTCCTTCAAAACTCAGTCACACACCCAGGGCCGTTTCAAGACATTTTGGGGGCCAAGGCAAAATGCCCCCCCCCCCCCCCCCCCCATAACTGGGCTCCCCAGAAGCCTCTGTGTAATTCATACCCTCTCCAGTAGTGTTAGTTATACAGTGTTTGTTAAAGCCCCTCAGACATTACTGACATGTTCTAATGTTATCAGATGAGAAACTAAATTATCAGACATGCTGTCTCATCTGCTTCTTTTCTAAACTTGCAAAAAGTATCTAAACCATTTGAAAGCCACTATTTGTGGATTCTCTGAAAGTTTCCATGGAGTGTGTGACAACTTATGTTTTCATTGACCCTATCGTCTAATCTCACAGCTGAAACAAGCATCCTTGATAATCTGTGCACAGGAAGCTTGCCGATGCTGTAGTAAAACAAAAGATATAATAATTTATTATTAATAAAACCTTGTTGCAGCACTAAAGCAGAAAAATTAGATTTTGCAATAAATATGCTAAATATTTACATATGAATTGTTTTGGAGCCCTTTTATTGGCAGAATCTGATATTAATTTAGTTCTTACAAAAAATGGGTCCCAACATGGTTTGTGTGGCGTTGCCATAGTGTGACGTCATAGACACAGATCCCCTGTCCTCTTGTTTGGAAATGGAAATATGGTCACCCTATACTATATATAAAAATTTTATTTTTCTTTCTTTCTTTCTTTCTTTCTTTCTTTCTTTCTTTCTTTCTTTCTTTCTCTTTGAAAGGTATGACAGCCCGTTCAGAAAGGTCAGAGGTAAACCCCTGGGTCTCTGTGCAGAAAAAAAAGGTCTCTGCAGCTTGTAACTCTGGTTCTACATCATTGACATTGTATACATATTTGTACAAAGACGTTGTCATGACCAGAAGCTACCGTTTATGTGTGCCAAGCCTCAAAGTAACACACAGGGGAACATCAGAGGGTTTCCAAATCCAGTGGGTGTCCTTTCTGACTTTGTCCACATGGAGGCAGCAATGAGCAAACTCCCTGAAGCAGAAAGTCTTCCCTGCCTGCACCGAGCAACTAATAAGGCATGATTTTGTGATTGGGGGAACTAACTATAAGTGAGTTTGTGATTGGGTAATGTGGCTCGCATCTCAGCCTACAGAATGAGCTTGGTCTTCTTTTTCTTCTTGACTCTCCTAGCTTACAGTGTGTAGCAGCGAGAGCCGACAGAGAGCTCTGTATGTAAGAATTTGCTCTGCATCTGCCACAGATCTAATGCGTAAAAGTGACTTTAGCTTGGCATGAACTATTCCCCCTAAATGTCTGACTTTTGCTTGGATGAACATGTTAAATTACAACTGTTATTTAGTTTAAAGCTCCCACTGTTGAAACACGCTGGAACTATGACACTTGTGGTTTCCTGGTTGCATAATAATGGGAGTAATGCCCTGGCGCTCTATCGTGCGCCGGAAATTGGATTGACTCCAGAGGGTTAATGACAGAAATGAGCTAACATTACGGAAGTGACTGCTGTTTGTACTTTTTCAGACACTCCAACAATAAAGAAAACCCAGAGCTCAGAGACTCCTGTGGGCCGCATGGGGATGTTGCAATGTGAGGCTGTGGCCATGCCCACACCCGAGTTTGAATGGTACAGAGATGAAAACAGGTAACCATGTCTTCTCTTATTGCTTGATGTTTCTCCTCACCTGTGTGACTTACGTCTTTACAGAGCTGTACCTGTCTGCCTGAGTGTAGGATTTCCAGTGGAATGGGTCATTTGAAAAGTTTTTACTAAAGTTTTCAAAGTTGATTTAAGACCAAATTTTGTTAAGAAATGCACAACGACAACATCTTAATGAAATGACATTAGGCTCATTCTTAATGTAGGAATATTTTGTAGCTCCTATTACCTTTTCAGGAACCAGCCTGTTTTTTCGGATAGGAACTAGCAACCTTTCTCCTTGGTCCCTAGAACCAGTTTAGTGACTACTCTGAGTCGGGGTCTTTCCATGGTTCCTGTGGAACTAACATCAGTGTTTGGTGAACTCATAAGCTACACACCTTGCTAGATTTCTGCATATTTTCTGTTTCGGTTCATGTTTGTTAATTTAAGAGACGGACTGGATTGCATCCCGGATACTTCTGCTGCTGCCAGCACACCTTTCCAAAGTTGAACAGGTAAAGAAAACAGTCTTTATACATTTACAAATGTTTCATCACTATATATTATTAGTGTAGGAATATTTTGTAGCTCCTATATATATATATATATATATATATGTATGTATATATGTATGTATATAAACGGAAGTTAGCAAAAGAAAATTTTCCACTTTGGGATTAAATCTCCGAGCAAAAGCCACTTATAGCGAGCATATGTTTGTATCAAATTAATATGCAGTCATTTTAGCTTTCTTTTCAGTGAGTTTCCCCTTTATTCTTTGATGTTTGCATGTGTGATCAAAGTACGCAAACACAAACAAAGCAAACACACACACAGGCCATTGAATGTATTTAATATATTGTGTGTATGAATGTTCTGATATAAGCAGCACAGAGTTGCTATCAGCTGTAGTACGTTATTATTGTGGGCTTGTTTGATTAATATGTGTGGTTTATAACTTATCCTGACACTGTGTGTTACTGATGAAGGTATTTTATTAACTTGTTTTATTCTGAAATGTTTATCCATCCAGCTGCTACACCAGAGCCAGCATCTGCAGAAACATCAGCTTCTTCCAGCCAGCTGCTGGCAGCCTCTGCCCCCTACACCAGGTACACAACTGTCTTATTCTATATGTAAATGTGTAATCTCTGTGGTCATCAACGTGGTTTAATTCTAAAATATTTGATACTTCAGCATCTACACTGCACCTACAACCTACCAGCAGCCCTGCCACCCCAGACCTGGTACACACATCTCACTCCACAGAATTAGATTTTAGTGTATTATATGACACTTGTGTATTAATTCTATCTCCACCCTCCATGTTTTTCTCCAGGAAGGAGAAAAAAAGGTGACACATGCCTGGCTACTGAGCAGGAGATGCTCGGGTCAGAGGCTGAACAGGAGGCAGAGAGATGAACGGTTTGATACTATGATGCAGTTCTTCTGGGAGCTGACAGAGAGGGAGTCTAAAGAACATCCAGCTCAGGAGGAGCCAGCCACCAGCAGAAGCTCATGGAGGGTCTCTTGTCTGCAGCGAACACGTGAGCAGATAAAAAGAAGTGAACTTGTGACTACACGTGCACAAAACATATCATGCACAACAATGACAAAGCTTGATTTACCCCAAAACTCAAACAGCAGTGGTTAGAAAAGAGAGAAGCTTTTAAAAGTGAGGACAAGGACTTCTACAGAGAAGTTGAGTACAGGTTCAGCAGTGAAGTGGTGATAGCTAAGCAACAGCACTATGACAACATACAGCAGCAGATATCTGAGAACGACTGGCCTCTGTGTGGAATGGCTTCTGGAAAATCTCCAGCTACAAAGCCAAATCCCCACCTCCACTGATAATCTGCTCCTGGCCAACAGTTTAAGCAACTTTTATTGTCGTTTCAATGAGCCACCAAGCAGGTCTCACACTTCCAACAATAGAGTCACTGAGGTCATCCATCCCCCCACTCCTGAACTATCACCATCACTCAGTGCGTTTACATGCAGCCAGTAACCCTTTTAAAACCCGAATATTCACAATAACCCAGTTCCGCATGTCCTTGTAAACACCGCCAGAAACCCGGATATGCTCATAACCGGGTTTTTAAAAACCCGGTCACTACACCTGGGGTAACCCTTTTCTAACCCAAATGTTTGGTCGTGTAAACGCATACCGGGATATCCCCATCAAAGCGTGTGTTCTGCGCATGCTCTGTTCGCAAGGAATCTTGGTCTTTTGAGTAGCGAGACGTCTTGTATGCGCCAGAACACCGGAAGTAAACAACAAGTTGGGAGCAACATGGCGAGTCGCGGCACAGCACCACACTTTTGGAGTGACGAGGAAACTAAAGCGCAAACAAACGCGGTCGCTATCTCTTCCGAACTGGGAAACATGTTGTTGTTTTCACGGATACCGGAACGAGAAGAACCGGAAATGACGCGTATTGCGTCTGGACGTAGTCCACACGTCCTGACGCTACCCCAACGTCCGCCTTTAAATCGGGTTATGCAAGTAAGGGGTAACTCTTTCTATTTGTGCTTGTAAACGGGTTATTCTGGTCAACTCAGAAACCCGAATGCCGACCTTAACCCGATCATAACCCGGATATTGGCTGCATGTAAACGTAGTCACTGTGGAACTTGCCCACAGAACCCTCCTCCTCACCCCACCCCATGAGGACCCCACATCACACACCTCCAACCCAGCCTTTTACATTCATGAGGCAGATACAAGGAAGCAGTTCAAGACTCTAAATGCACGGAAAGCCCCGGGCCCTTAAGCCGGGCGTACACTGTGCGACTTTTTCACTTTTTTGAGCCGATTTTCCAGTCGTGCGAGAATCCACGACATCGGGGCGAGTTTTGCGCCGAGCGTCGTGTAGTTTACGGGGGTTACGAGAGGCGATTAACACCACGTGACCAGCTGCCGATCAGCAGTCGTGAGCTTGCACGGACTTCTGGCGTGTTTAATATTTTGCTCGTCCCTCGTGAGGGTATCGCACTGTTGAAGCGGCGCTGCGAGCAGCTGCGACCCAAAAAGTATCAGAACCGCTCACGGCGAATGCGCAATCCTGCATCAACGCCGCTCGCCCGCTGTTTCCCTAATAACACACGTTGTTCGTTTTTATTTCTACACGTTTTTTTACTCACAAAGATTGTCAAGAAAGCGTGTTTGTCGTGTTCATGTGAAATTAAACTGATCACAAAACACAGATTTACTTTCTTTATTTCGTTTTCCTCATCCAACCCTCATAAATCCCTGTGTGTCCTCCTGCAGCGCTCCCGAAGGACAACAGGCAAGACAAGACAAAAAAAGTCTGACGTGTTGAGTAAAAACTGCTATTTTTAGCACATTTTTAGGGCCGACGTGTTGCTACCAGACGTACAGTGTGAGCAGTCAGGTCGCATCCGAGAACTGGGTCGTGCAGTGTGAGCGCATGACTCGTGAGATCTGCCCTGCAAGGAAGTCGTACAGATTGAGCTGAAGCTGAGTGCTACGAGTGAAAAAGTCGCACAGTGTAATCTCTAGCTACTCTAATGCCGGGATCACACTGTGCGATTTTTGGCCGTCTTTACCAAATCCCTCGTCCTGAGCAGAATCGTGACAAAAGAAAAAAAAAGGTCAACGTCAAGGTGCACAGATTTGCATATCTGTGCACCATGCTGTGAATGTACAGTGTGACCGGTTCTGCGACAGCTTTCTGAGCCATCCCACGACCAAATCAGCCTCAAAAAGTCTTCAAGCACTACTTGAAAACCTACGATTCCTTTCTGCGATCAACCACTGAAATCACACCTTTAGGACGCTGCAGCAGCAAGACTCCGCCTCTCTGAGCTTTGGATTTAATTTATGTTTAAAATGCGGATTACAAACTACACACCAGTAATTATTTCTGTTAATAGGCCAAGTTAAACCGGAGTTATACTAAAAACGATTAAACTACAGTTTTAGACCATCAGATAAATTGTGAAAACCTTGATTCTGTGAAAGCTGAGAGGATGTGAGCTCACGTACATAAAAAATAATCAGAAAAACATGAGATCCTTTTGCTGTTGGTGGAAATCTCACATATTCAGCCGATAAGGATGGTTCAGTAGCATTTTGCTGCAGAGGGACAGAGGAAGCTGCGCTCCGTGACAGCAGGTGTGAGCCGTCACGGAGCGCAGCTGCGTAGCAGTCAGACAAAATTCACGGCAAAAGTTTAGATATTGCAGCGATCTGTGACAGATTGTTACTTCTCTGTAGTTTAGTGGTTTCTTTTGTATAAAGGAGGAGAAGGATGAATGACCAGCTGACAGATCAGCTGTTTAGCTGGATGATGAGAGAAGGAGACCTGCAGCCAGAGTCTGACACCAAAGCGAGGGTTTTGAAATCGAACCTTCTTCTTTGAGGAGTTTGCTCATGAACTTCCACTAAAACTAAGTGATTTTATTTTTTCTGCTTTGTTTTGTTTAGCGGTCTGCTTAGTGACGTACGCTTTGGGAGGTGCACTCATGACGCAGCATGTCCTGCTGGAGCGAGACGTCGTGCAGTCTGCCTCACCGAAATCTTGTGTCGTACGGTGTGCCACCTTTCTGGAGTTCTCACAGTGTGACATGAATAATTTTGTGCGACGACCAAAAATCACACAGTGTGATCTGGGCAAAAAGCATGGTGCTGAAGAACTAGCCCAAGTGTCTACAGGCATTTTCAACTCCTCACTAGAGACATCTGAAATGCTTGTCTGCTTCAAAACGTCAATCGTAGAACAGCGCACTCCAGCTGCTTTGTTTCGGTCACCTGACCCTGTGTTCAGTTTGTACCTGAACAGATCTGCTCTGACCATTATCTACACTGTCTTGTATATAGTAGCCTCTTCTCCAATGATTGCCTCCCTGTGTTATTTTCAGTTCACTGTTCATTTCCTAATGCAAAAGTTTGCTTAACTTTTCATTTTTCTTGCACCAAGTACTGCAGAAATTTCCTAATGTTGTAATTCTCACATATATGACAATAAAACCTTCCGATTCTGAAGTCTTGTTGGTGTAGTTAAACATTTTTCCTATTCATGTTTATAATTTAAATGTGTTTATTTTAGTCTATTTTTCTTTCTTTTATCTTTTGTAATTTTTCCAATTCATTTGTTTATTCTTTATATTGGTGTTCTTTATCTTGCTGTAATTTGCTTGTGATTAAAATGCATTAAAAGGTTATGAGAGGAACATTAATTTCAGAGTATGGTGGGTTTTACTTCACCATTATCATTTTCTGCTCGATCAATTTTAATTTCCCCTCCTTTTTCATCTATCATTTTTTCATTGTTCAGTATTCCCGTATTCAGCCTCCACAGTGTATTTTGGACTCTGTCCTTTAAATGTATTTTAAGATATATTGCACTATATGTTCAAATACTGACATGTCTGCATTACCAAATTTACATTATTGACTTTTGTGTGTATGTTTGCACTTTGTACAAAAAAGTAGTCTATTGTTGGAGCTTGGAAAATCCCCTCTTGTTGTCCTTTTTTGATTCAACCGTAAATCAAAACATCCAAATTAGAAAACTATGCCCACGTCATCTTAACTCCAGTTCAAAGCGTTCTAGAGAAGTTATCGGAGTGGCCAATTCGTAACTTTCCTCTTCAGCCGAAATTACCTAACGACAAGCTGGATTAAATCTGTTGCATGTTCCACCTGCTGCAACGGTTCCTTTCAGAATAAAAGCTGAACCATCACGACCCCTTTTTGGGTCTCGCTAGATGCCAATAAAACTGTGGTGACCTGGAAGTATCTCAAGACTGGTCTGGTCGGCAACCGCTGCTTTTTCTACCGGCTTCGGTTCCAGAGGAGGTCAAGCTGGACCTCGACATTCCTGATCTAACGGGGACTTCCGCCAAGGGTACGTAGACCGACAGAATGGCGTCTCAATGTGTGTTATAAATCTCCAAACCAAAGCTTAGAGCGAAACATCATCTTCACTCCCCTAAGAACTAATCGTTTCTCCGGATTTGCTGGTTCTGAACAACATTCCACACACCATCCATCTTGCCTCATTCACACCGAGATCCATTCATCACACAGTGTTTAGTGTTTAAAGTTAGTCTAGGTTTAATTTCTTTAGTAATAAATCTTCAAACTTTTAAACCAGACTCTCTTTCTTTTGTCTCTGAGTTAATACAAAGTGTTACATAATCCCTGCAACGAACAGTTCCAATCTTCTGGTTTAAATTATCCAAAGATCCATAAGATTGGTTTCGTATTTCCTTTGAAATCTCACATTTTATGGTTCATTAAATAATATCATTACATTTAATCATTACATAATTGGCGTGCCAGCCCATTTATTTGTACATTTTGACACTTCGTGTTGACTTTGAGTCATTTTAACTATCAAAACACTAAAAATGTATTTTAAATTGGATGTTTCTGGTTGAAAAGAGGCAACATCATTATTAGCCACTAGAGTGCAGTAGGCCTCCATTGAAAGTCTAGAGGGGGTGGCACTAGTCACCCCCAACAGGAGGCGCTGATTCATCTAATTTCACCTTAGGCTGAAGTCAGCTCAAGCCATATTGGATTTATGGCCAAAGCTAAAAACACAGTTTTTTTCCTGCTGTCATTTTAAAAGGTAAATACATGTGTCTTTTTCTGAGTGGTTTCGTGAACACTGTGTATTCTTGTGTAACGGAGTTAAAATAATTTCTCCCAGAAGCTTAAAGCTTCCCCCGATCAACCAGAAATCAACCTGTGAGCTTGACTAGCATCGAGGTGCTAACAGTCGTCTATAAGCTTTTAAATGGAAGAGCGGCGCTGCGTCATGAACCGCACACGCTAATTTGTAAGAAAAATTAACACGAACACGTCACAAACGTTTGGTTATTCGGACTGGTCAGTACTACGACAGAATAAGAACGCCAAGTTCTGTTTAGCTAACAGGACCCGCTAGCTTAGCACGCCCAGCTGCTAACTTCTAGCTCTCGATTGTGGCACAGGGAGTCGCTATCCCGACAGCTGTCAATCTACCGACACAGCGATTCTGTGCCCCAAAGTCCGCTATTTCCTACGGGACAAGCTCCGAGACCGGTCAAGCAAAATTGGCAGCGTTTTCTGAACTTTTACTGAGGAAAACGGTCCAAGTTCCACCATCTTGGCTAACCCCCATTTTGGGGATAAGGCTCATGCGCACACGTGCCACCATCTTGCCTGGGTCTACACACGCAACCTCTCGGACGGCCATCTTGGTGAGGTCCAGCTCTGCTGCCATCTAGTGACATCTCTGTGTCATAATGATTCTGTTCTGTTTTTTAATCTTGTGCTTCAAAACACTGCAAATTTCTCCTTTAACAAAGCTCATCTTCATCCATCCAGTTAAGCAAGGGTTTCCTATTCAGCTCTATTAATTTTATCACAAATTAAAGGATCTGTTTAATCAGTACAATGGCTTCAGACCAAAATAATAATTTGACTTTTCCCATTTTCCAGATGAAAAATGAAATGCAAATGCAAAACCAACTCCAAATGCAATTACAAATGCATATTTCCCAAATGCAAATGCAGTTTTTCCAGTGGAAAAATGAAACGCAGACCTAGATGCATATGCAGCTTTCTGAGATTAAAAACATGCAGATGCAGCTTTTACATCTGCAACAGGAAGTCACAAAAGTCCAAGCTATTGGAAATGCCTCCCATGTGGGAGGGGCTCTAACCCTGTGCTCTGCAGATTTGCCTCCAGACGAGACGGAAGCGCTGCAACCGGATGTACTAATTGGCTCTGACCTATAGGAAACCCACAAAATGTCTCATACTGCTCCATCCACACTGATAAGTGCAACCTCCACAGACAGTGGCCCGGCGCCCCCTGGTGTCAAGCCTGACGAACTACTGTTGGGACCTCTCCTGCCTCAGGGGAGGGGTGGTAAGCCCACGGTGTCTGTCATATTGCAACAGGGGCATCTCTGCAACGCTCTTTTAGATACTGGTTCAGATTTTACAATCATGAGCAAGTCTCTTTTCGACCGTGTCTCCCTGGGTGTAGGTGGAGGCGTACGACCTCCAGAACTGATCCATTGTGCATTAACCATCCGTGTCGTCTCTCCTTCTACAGTGCTTTTGTCTTCCAAGACTCTGCTCCAGTTCTCAATCGGTCCTCTGAGCTTGACACACCCCGTGTACATCTGTGAGAGTGAAACCATGCCTTTGCTCATTGGCGTCGATCTTTTGAAGTGCTTTGAAGCTTTTATCCATCTTGGAGAAGGGGAACTGAGGGCAGGTGTTAGAAAACCTCTGCTGTTCATTCCGCTTTCTTTCCTCGATTCTCACTGCCTTGCAGTAGGTGACCCTGAGCATGGGGAAACCGCATGCTCACTGTCGAGCTCAAAGCCATCAGAGATTCCCTCTGATGTTTTCTCTCAGATTGAACAGGTCGTGGACAAAGCGATCGATCGGTCTCTCCGTGTGGACTTGCCGACCGTGTACGTCGACGGCAGTTCTTTTCAACACGGTGATGCGCCTAGATCAGGCATGGGTGTCGTCTGCTTGCATTTTGGCCAGAAGGACTCCCGATGTTACTGGCTGGGTCCTAAGACCTCACAGTTTGCAGAAGTGGCTGGGATCTTGATAGTACAACAACTTGCTGTGGACCGTGGTGTCCGTGAGCTGGTGATTTGCACTGACTCGGACTACGAGCATCTCAGTTTCATTTGTCATCTACCTTCTTGGAAGAGTAACGGGTTCCTAACCTCTAACCTGAAGCCCGTTAAACATCAGGACCTCTTCATGGCTTGTGACGCCCTAGTGACCTCACATGACAGGCACATTTATTGGCGTAAAGTCAAAGGACATTCTCGTGCACCTGGAACTGATAAGGATCTGAACGACCTTGCAGACTCTCTTGCCAAACAAGGTGTGGCCGATGGTACTCCATGGGTCTTCAACCCCTTGTGGCTTCCTGAGGATGTGTCTTCTCGGTCTGACCCACTCTGTGTGTGTGTCGTGACTCGAGCTCAGGCTGCTAATGCGTCCACCTCCAAACCATCCAAGGGTGTTGTGTCCGTTCAACCTGTCTTTTCTGGTAACAATCTTGTCAGTCTTCAGTCCCAGGACCCTGCTATAAGCAGGATGATCCTGTACCTTTCTGATCCTACAACTCATCTGCCTTCTTCCGTCGAGCTTGACTCTGTTTCTGAGCTCTGTGCTCTATTTCGTGTTAGTGCCACACTAAGAATGGTTGAAGGGTTGCTGATGCACGCCTCCAAGCCTCCTTTGCCGCCTGTCCCCGTGGCACCACAGTCACTAAGGGGGGGCATGATCACGCAAGCTCATGACTCTCCCTCCGCCAGACATAAAGGTGTCAAGGCCACGTTCGGTGCCCTGAGCCAGGTTGCTTATTGGCTGGGGATGCGTTGCGAAGTCTCAGATCATGTCCAGCGTTGTTGTTTTTTTTTTTTGTCAGTTTCAGCCATCCAACTCCGCACACAGAGCTCCCCTACAGAGCAAGGGACCGTCCACACCATGGTCGGACTTGCAATTCAATTGGGTGGGCCTCTGACCAGGTCCAGCAGGGGTAATAAATACATCTTGACCGTGACCTGTGAATTTACCAAGTGGTTTGAATGTTTACCAGCACCTAATGACATGGCACAAACAACAGCTATTCTCTTGATGAATCACATCTTCACCCGGTTCGGTCTTCCCACTCGGGTTGACTCGGATAGGGGAACTCACTTCACTTCTGAAGTGATGGAACATCTTTGGCGACTGTTGGGTGTGAAGGCCAATTTCCACATTAGCCGTCGCCCCCAATCTTCTGGCCAGGTCGAGAGTATGAACCGGATGGTTACCAGCATGTTGAGGAAGTACGTGTCCTCTAATCACCGAGACTGGGATGCGAAGCTTCCGTTGGTCCTCATGGCCATACGGTCCACCCCTCATGAGTCTACAGGTGTCTCCCAGTTTGAAATGATGATAGGTAGACCCTGCCACTTTACCTGCTGTACCAGCCAGTTCAGTCCGAGCCCGACCTGGCTTACACAAGCGAACAATATTTGCAGGACCTGAAGAACAATCTGCCTGCAACGTTTTCGTTTGCTCAGACAAATCTGGAGAAATCAGCTGAGGGCAGGAAGGCTTATTATGATCATAAGGCCTCACATTCTGAACTTAACATAGGTGATGAGGCCTGGTTCTACATTTTCGCTTCTAAAACTGGTAACACAAAGAACTCCTCTGGGAAGCTGGCTAAGAAACTTTTGCCGAAGTGGTCAGGCCCATACCTTATAACCGTTAAACTCTCTCCAGTCGTGTATAAAGCCGGGCGTACACTGTGCGACTTTTTCACTCGCAGCGTTCAGCTTCAGCTCAAACTGTACGACTTCCTCGCAGAGCAGATCTCACGAGTCATGTGCTCACACTGCACGACCCAGTTCTCGCATGCGACCTGACTGCTCACACTGTACGTCTGGTAGCAACACGTCGGCCCTAAAATGTGCTAAAAATAGCAGTTTTTACTCAACACGTCAGACTTTTTTGTCTTGCCTGTTGTTCTTCGGGAGTGCTGCAGGAGGACACACAGGGATTTATGGGGGTTGGATGAGGAAAACGAAATAAAGAAAGTGAATCTGTGTTTTGTGATCAGTTTAATTTGACATGAACACGACAAACACGCTTTCTTGACAATCTTTGTGAGTAAAAAAACGTGTAGAAACAAAAACGAACAGCGTGTGTTATTAGGGAAATAGCGAGCGACCGGCCGGCGTTGATGCAGGATTGCGCGCGCATGCGCCGTGAGCGGTTCTGATACTTTTTGGATCGTAGCTGCTCGCAGCGCCGCTTCAACAGTGCGATACCCTCACGAGGGACGAGCAAAATATTAAACACACCAGAAGTCCCTGCAACCTCACGACTGCTGATCGGCGGCTGGTCACGTGGTGTTAATCGCCTCTCGTAACCCCCTGTACACTACACGACCGCTCGGCGCAAAACTCGCCCCGATGTCGTGGCTTCTCGCACGACTGGAAAATCGGCACAAAAAAGTGAAAAAGTCGCACAGTGTACGCCCGGCTTAAGATTAAGATTAACCAAACAAACAAGGAGCCCGTCTATAGAGCTCCGGACGTCACGTGACTCTCAGAGAGTAGACGCCATGTTGGCAGGCAACAAAGGTAAACAAAATGAACGGGATCAGCTTGGATTTTGCTCCGTCTGAGTTTACTTCACTCTTTAAAACCAAAGAAATCGTTTTATATAGTCAGAAATTAAATAGATTAAACATTTCCGACCCTTACTATGCCCCTGGGATACTTTTTAAAAATGCCAGAAGCTTTCAGAGTAGACCTGGCCAGGGAATGCCTCAGGATTTCCCTGGAGGAGCTGGCCCAAGTGGATGGGGAGAGAGAAGTCTGGGCCTCTCGAGCTACTGCCCCCGCGACTCGACTCCAGATGAGCGGATGAAAGTGGATGGATGGATCCAATCCAATCCAATCCAGTTTTATTTATAAAGCACTTTAAAAAACCCAGCACAGGAACAAAGTGCTGTACAGAAAATACATTAAAACAATTGACTAAACAGAAAACAGCAAAGATAAATAAAACACATGATACATAAAATTAAATTAGCCCTATATTAAAAAATAAAAACTTGATAAAACTTGATAAAAACCACATTGAATCACCTAAAACAGCTAAAATAAAAATAAAAAATAGAAACCAACATCTCACAAGGTATCAAAAGCCAGGGTAAAGAGGTGGGTTTTCAGGAGTGCCTTAAAAACAGATAAGGAACTGGCCTGTCTTATCACTAAAGGAAGTTCGTTCCACAGTTTTGGAGCTGCAACAGCAAAAGCGCGATCTCCTCTAAATTTACGCTCAGTCCTGGGTACAATCAGGATGGATGGACAAATAACATAGATTTACATGTAAGTAGTTTAAATAGAGTGCTGTGCTGTTTGAAGGTATAAACTGAACACCAAGAGAAATCACTAGTCTGATTTTTTTCTGTGAATAAAATAAATATGTCAGGCAGGGGCGTCTCAGGATCTGTCTGAGATCTGTCTCGGTGAGACAGATAATAGCAATCCAAAGTGCTTTTTATGTGTGATCTGACAATTGATCAACCATTGCTTAAAAATTAAATACAGTTTAGCCGGTTAAACGCTGTGATCATAAAACACGTAAACGGCAGCACGCAGGAATCACGAGACAACGTTTTACATGATGTTTAATTGCTGCTATGAGTAATAAGACAGAAAAAGCCCAGCCAAAATAAGTTTAGGAAGCCCACTAAGAATCGTAATAAAAGCATTTAAAATAAATACCTCATACAGTTGAGGAAACGTTGGTTTAAGTACCTGATATGAAGCGGTCGCTGCATAAGCAAAAACCTTTACTCTCTGGATCTCACAGTTTCATTTTGGCCCGGTCACTAGCCCATTTTATTACAATGATCCAACGTTTGCGGCGCTCCGGATCTTGGGGAATCCTGTAGATGGCTCATTCCTTATGTCGTTCGCGTCTGTTCTGCATCCTGGGGCACAACAGGAATCTACCATATTTCCCGTTTGATTGAGTTTTCTGACAATAACAAATAGCCCAGCTGCAGGCTTCTGCCTGCCAAGATGGCGCCATTTCGATTTGAACTGTTGCATGCCGGGAGAAGTGATGTCAACTCCCGGAGCTCTATAAGTGGGTCCACAGGGACCAAATAAACCGCACAAGGGTTCCACTAATTTGGACAATGCGACCACCAACAACTTACCGACTTCGAAAGGGGGATGAACACTCGACACATCTGCAGCAGTTCTGGAGCTGAGCAGCAGATTAGGCTAAGAGAGAGAGAGAGAGAGAGAGAGAGAGAGAGAGAGAGAGAGAGAGAGAGAGAGAGAGAGAGAGAGAGAGAGAGAGAGAGAGAGAGAGAGAGAGAGAGAGAGAGAGAGAGAGAGAGAGAGAGAGAGAGAGAGAGAGAGAGAGAGAGAGAGAGAGAGAGAGAGAGAGAGAGAGAGAGAGAGAGAGAGAGAGAGAGAGATTTATTGAGAAAGTGGAGAGCTAGATGGACAGGTGACCTTCACACTTCTTGAATTCTGCTGGCGCAGTGTAAAAGTTTTCAAAAATGGAGATGCGGATGCGCTGACGGCCGATCACCGGACACAGCAGCGTTTGAAGCTGATGGCAGCTCGTTAGCTAACATCCACAAACAATTCAGATGCATTTTTGCCTAATTTAACTACTGACAATGCAAAAAATTATCTGGTAAGTAAAACTCACTCAATCTGGAGGTAAGATTTAGGAAGGAAATTTAGAAAGTTTGCTAAATTATATTGACGAAGTTTTTGAAGTTTTCGTCATGGGTCCGAAGAAATTAGCAGCTGAGCCTGAAACACCTGGGACCAAGAGGAGCCGTCCTCAGGACTCGCCTGAGGCCTCATCTCCCCGGAAGGACATATTAGAATTATTAGATTCTATTGATAAACGGCTTCTGGGATTTGAGGGGCGTCTTCATCTGCTTTAGGTTTCTACACCAGGAGTTTCAGAACCTCCGTCAGTCTCTGGAGTTCAGCCAGGAGAAGGTGGAGCGGCTCGCTGCTGAGAACGCGTCTCTGCGGGAGTCCGTTTCTTCCCTGGAAGAGGGAATGACGCGGATCACCCAGGACAACAAAACTCTGAAGGAGACAGTTTTGGACCTTCAGGTCCATAGCATGAGGGATAATCTGGTGTTCGCAGGCCTGCCGGAGCAGGCGGGAGGGGCGGAGAACTGCGAGCTTACAATCAAGAACTTTCTCCAGACCCAAATGAAGATACCCGAAGAAACGGTAAAAAACATCACCTTTCACCGGGTACATCGCCTTGGAGCTAGACGAGTGGACAGCAGGAGACCTCGTCCCATCGTGGCTAAATTTGAACATTTTAAGCAGAAGGATCTTGTTAAAAGTCACGGAAGAGAGCTCAAAGGGAAAGACTTCAGCGTTAATGACCAGTTCCCCCAGGAAATCCTGCATCGGAGCCGAGTCCTCATTCCGCTGCGCAAAAAGTTTATCCAGGATGGGAAGAGAGCTGTCATCTCGGTGGATAAGCTTTATGTGGACAATAAACTTTACAAGGAGCGAGGAGTGACTGACTGGCTGTATTAGCCCAACATCAGGTCAGACATTTATTATTCTTATCAGGATTCACTGGGTTTGATCACGTCAGGATTAAACAGCTGCTAAATCCGTTTTCTAGATCATAAAGAAATGCTTCATAATCATAGCAATTCTGATGCTAATCATGGCCTTGCTGAGGAGCTAAATGGCTTTTACTGTCGCTTTGAGGAAAGGAATGTCACACCCCTCCTCCACTCCAGCATAGCGGCAGCCGCCACCCCTCACCTGGACACTCTTACTCCTCTTTCCTCTAAATCACAAGCTGTGTTCCTTGTGAAGGAAGAGGATGTCTGCAACATCTTTAGGAGACAGAACGTACGGAAGGCACCAGGCCCAGATGGAGTAACTCCTTCCTGCCTCAGGACATGTGCTGTCCAACTAGCACCTGTCTTCACAACGATATTCAACAGATCGCTGGAGCTGTGTGAGGTTCCATCATGGTTCAAAAGCTCCACTATCATCCCAGTACCAAAGAAATCCTCCCCTACCGAATTGAATGACTACAGACCCGTGGCTTTGACATCAGTAGTCATGAAGTCCTTTGAGCGCTTGGTGCTGTCCCATCTTAAAAGCACCACAGGCCACCAGCTGGATCCCCTGCAGTTTGCCTATAGGGCAAACAGGTCAGTGGATGATGCAATTAACATGGGGCTGCACTTCATCCTGGAACATCTTGATCAACCAAGGACCTACGCAAGGATATTGTTTGTGGATTTTAGCTCTGCTTTTAACACCGTTATACCACAAATCCTCACCTCAAAGCTTTCTCAGCTCACTGTTTCCCCTGATATGTGTCAGTGGATTTCCAGCTTCCTGACAAATAGGAGCCAGCATGTGCGGTTGAACAACGTTACGTCTGGCACAAGGTTGATCAGCACCGGTACACCACAGGGGTGCGTCCTTTCTCCACTGCTCTTTTCATTGTACACCAATGACTGCACCTCTAATGACTCAGCTGTAAAAATCCTGAAATTTGCAGATGACACCACTGTCATTGGGCTCATCCAGGATGGTGATGAGTCTGCTTATCAGCGAGAAGTTGAGAGGCTGGTGGTCTGGTGTAGTCAGCACAATCTTGAGCTTAACACCCTTAAGACTGTGGAGATGGTCGTGGATTTTAGGAAGCTTCCCACAGTGCTGCCCCCCCCCCCCCTCACAATATCCAACAGCCCAGTGTCAATGGTGGACTCATTCAAGTTCTTGGGAACTATTATTTCCAGGGATCTGAAGTGGGAAACAAACATCAACTCCATCGCCAAAAAGGCTCAGCAGAGGATGTATTTCTTACGGCAACTAAGGAAGTACGGCCTACCACAAGAGCTGCTGATCATCTTCCACACTGCTGCAGTCGAATCCATACTTTGCTCATCCATCACTGTCTGGTTATGTCAGCCACAAAAATGGACAAATGCAGACTACAGCGTATTATTAAAACAGCAGGAAAAATCATTGGTGCCCAACTGCCCTCTGTCCAGGAACTGTACATCAGCAGGACCAGGAAAAAGGCAGTGAATATTGTCCAAGATGCCACACATCCTGCATCTACTCTCTTCCATCTCCTCCCATCTGGCAGATGCTATAGATCGCTGTACACAAAAACTACCAGACACAAGAACAGTTTCTTTCCTTCAGCCATTTCTCTCCTGAATTATATAAAATCAGAAATATTATAGTTTTTAATACTTATTCAGTATGCTTATGGATGTGTGTGTGTGTGTGTGTGTGTGTGTGTGTGTGTGTGTGTGTGTGTGCGTGTGTGCATGCGTGTGGGTATGTATATATGTGTGTGTGTAAATGAACATGTGTGTGGGTATACATGTTCTAATGTGTTTTTAGGTATTTTTATTCTCATTTTTTGTGGTTGTTGTATGTTTTAGAGAGCCAACATCTACCGAAGGCAAATTCCTTGTAAATGTACTTTTACTTGGCCAATAAATCTGAAATCTGAAAATCTGGATGAGACCACCTGTTCATCACCACCTCACACCCCATCACCTTTTCTTTTTAGTTCTTTCTTCTTTTTTAACCTGTATCTGTATTTTCCTTTCCTCTTTACTTGCTTCTGTACCTTTACACCTGTATGGCACAACCACACAACTTTCCAACACTGCGTCAGACTCCACACACACACACACACACAGACACACAGACACACACACAGACACACACACAGACACACACACACACACACACACACACACACACACACACACAGATATATTAAATTCACTGCACAATATCATAATTTATGCATCAAATAATACAACCACAAACACTGTTGGATCTTTATTATTATTATTATTATTTACTTTTCTGTTATTTATTAACATACTATTTTATACATTTAGATACTTATTCCATCTTATTCACATGAATGCGTCATATTTTAGCTACTCACACACACATCTATGGGTGCACTAAGATTTGTCTCATGGAACGTACATGGAGCTGGCTCCATAGAGAAAAGATTAAAGATTTTTGATCAGCTAACGAGAGTGCAAGCAGACGTAATATTATAACAAGAGACTCATAGATCTGCCACATCTGCAGATGAACTTAAAACACCTGAGTTTCCCAGCATGTTCTCTGCCTCCTATAACTCTAGGCAAAGAGGTGTAGCTATTTTAATACACAAAAACATCAATTTCACAGTATTGGACACAGTCTCTGATCCAGAGGGTAGATTTATAATGTTAAAAATATCTATACAGAACCAAAGCTTATGTATTGTCAGCATATACTGTCCAAATATTGATTACCCTCATTCTTTCATAATTTTTTCTCTGTACTCTCCGAACACTTGGACTGTTCACTTATACTTGGAGGTGATTTTAATTTTTGGATGAATTACTTCACAGACAGGCTCAGTACAGCTGGGACTCAGCGCAATTGGCAATCCACTAATATAGTTAAACAGTACATGAGTGATTATGGGCTTTGTGATGCATGGCGATCTCTTCATCCTAACCGTAGAGAGTATACTTTTTTCTCACACGTCGATCACTCTCATTCACGTTTGGATTATTTTCTAGTCAGCAGCTCATTGGTGGCTGACATTTCAGACACTGAGATACACCCTATTGTTGTCAGTGACCATGCTCCGGTTTCTTTAACTCTGGTAAACAAGAAGACAATCCCACCAAACAAAAACTGGAGGTTTAATACATCACTACTTAAAGATAAAGGTTTTATAGATTTTTTTTAAAAGGAGTGGGCTTTATATTTAGAACATAATGACCTTCCATGCTTTCGTTCTTTTTAAACACAGAAACAGACGGCGTCAGCCTGAAGAAGCCGGCAGCCGTCGGCGGAACTGTAGCTACAAAACAGGTAAGCAAAACTGTTTCTGTGTTTAAAAAGAACGAAAGCATGGAATTAGAAAGACACAGCAAGAACACACCTAAGATGTTCAAAGATAACATAATGACCTGCCTGGAACATCAGCATCTATTCTCTGGGAGGCAGGAAAGGCAGTGATGAGAGGTAAAATAATCTCTTTCTCATCACATAAGGAAAAAATGGAAAACAAACGTATTCAGGAGTTAGAAGAAATCATTAAATCTTTAGAGGCATCCACAGAAGAAGAGTTAATGAGCAAATTACGTAAAGCTAAATTAGAACTTCATGGAATTACTGACAAAAAGATACGATTTTTAGCACAAAGACTACAAATAGAAAACTTTGAACATAGTAATAAATCAGGTAAATTTTTGGCTAGCCAGTTAAAAATAAATAAAGAGAAAACTACCATATCTGCTGTTAAAGACTCAACCGGGAATATAGTTTATGACCCTGAAAGAATAAACAACACTTTCAGAGACTTTTACCAAACTTTGTACTCACCACAGATAAACCCATCAGATAACGAGATTGATGAGTTCCTTGAGAGGATAACACTTCCTAAATTATCAGACAGCCAAGCTACAGTCCTGGACTCGCCACTAACATCAGCGGATCTCCAGGAGGCCCTTAAATCCATGACTAATAGGAAAGCTCCAGGTCCAGACGGGTTCCCAGTAGAGTTCTACAAAGAATTCTGGATCATTCTGGTATTTTTCAGAATGGTGAGGGAAATTGAAGAGAGCGGCAGATTACAGCCAAACATGAACTCAGCCAATATTAATCTCTTGTTGAAACCTTTCGCCCAATTTCCCTTATTAATGTTGATCTCAAAATAATTGGTAAGCCCTGGCAAAAAGATTAGAGAAGGTAACCCCCTTCATAATACACCCTGACCAAACTGGTTTCATTAAGGGTAGACAATCATCCACAAACTCACGTAGATTACTTAATTTGATAGATTTCTCTTACAGTAGAAACATAGAAACTAGTATATTATCTCTAGATGCAGAAAAGGCTCTTGATAGAGTTAACTGGAAGTTCTTATTTGCAACTTTACATAAATTTGGCTATGGGAACTTCTTCATAAACTGGCTACAAACATTATACAGTTCGCCAACTGCACGTGTCAGGAGGAACGACCAAATATCAGCTAGCTTCTGTCTTCAGAGGGGGACCAGGCAGGGATGCCCACTCTCCCCCTCACTGTTTGCTATCTTTATCAAACCACTAGCGGCAGCAATTAGGCAAACAACAGGTATTAAAGGGATAAAGTGTAAGAAAATAGAACATAAGATCAGCCTTTATGCAGATGATGTTTTATTCTTTCTCCGGAATTCTCAGTCGTCTCTCTCTCTCATTCAATAGAACTGGTAAACTCTTTTTCAAACACTTCAGATTACTCTATAAACTGGTTAAAATCCACAGTTCTACCAATTAATTTCTCTTTTGTCAGTTTACTTAATACACAATTGGAGTCAGGGAATATCACATACCTGGGAATTAATGTCTCTCCCAAGTTAGCAGATCTAACCAAACTAAACTACATCCCACTTTTAAAGAAAGTGGAAGATGATCTTGCAAGATGGAAATCCTTACCAGTATCACTCATGGGGAGAGTTGCTACAATTAAAATGATGGTCTTACCCAGAATAAATTACTCATTTTCAATGATCCCAAACAAACCACTAGCTGACTGGTTTAGATATCTGGACTCCTCAATTTCCAAATTCCTTTGGCAGGATAAACCTCCACGAATTAGCTTAAAAACGCTTCAGAAGACCAAAGACGGAGGAGGACTGGATCTACCCAACTTTTATTATTATTTCTTACCCAACAGGCTGCAATATATACCAAGATGGTTGCAAGATAACCCACTAGATGAGTCTTGAGCCCCCTTCAGACAGGCCATGAAAAACGGAAATGTTCCGGACTCTGTCCGTAAGACCTTTGTGTCTGAATCCAAACATCTGGATAAAGTTTTCCGTAATTTAACCGGACGAAGCCCCTAGTAACGGACTTGTTATGGGTAGGGTGGCTGCTTCAGACTGGTGGGGTTGAGTTCCGGACAGGGAGGAGGGGGAGGAGGAGGGGACCGGGGGACGCTGTGCGCACCTAGATAGCTTGCTCCTGTAGCATGCGGGGAACCACGGCAGCTCGCCTCCTACGGTACCACCTAGACGCGCGACGGAGCGCTTCACACCACTTCAGTGATTCCTTTAACCAATGAGCTTCATCATCCAACATCTCTTATGCGTCTTCGTGTGTGCAGAATTATGCTTAAGCGTCTCGTCATTTTTATCTTGAGAGGCGCTATAGAAATGATATTTTCTTCTTCTTAACATGAGTCCGATTCCACCCCCCCATCCCCCGCCACCGTCAGACATCAGGAACTTTTCCCTGCTGTGTGAAGGCAGCTGAAAGGACAAGTTCCGGTACAAAAGTGGTGTGTCTGAAAACACAGTTCCGGTTAAAAACCGGATTAAATTGTCCACACATATTCCAGAATGTCAGTCTGAAAAGGGCTTCGGTTAGACATAGAACAGACACTTTGCAATACGATAGAGCTTTCAGACTTACCATTTATTAGCTCAAGCATAAGAAAACATGAAGGCTTCAGAAGTATTAGTATCAGCACCTCTCTGACAGCATGGTGGGAGTATCTTAAAATGACAGAGTCTTGACTAGTACCATGCAGACGCACACCTAGCTTTTTAGAATACCACCAAATTAAATCTGTAGTCAAACAAAAATTTAAGCTCAATAAAATAGAATTACAAACACCACCAAGGGTATTAGACTTCTATAAACTCAAACCCCCCAAACTACTGTCTAAAGTATATAAGACACTGTCCAAAATAGACGATAGAATAGCAATCCCTATTGAAAAATGGGAGGTGGATCTATCAGTCAGCTTTGACCAGAACTTCTGGTCCCAAACTTGTTTAAAAACTTTTAAAATGATCAGACACTCCAATTTACAATTAATTCAGTACAAAATTCTACACAGAGTACACTATACAAGTCATCGGATGTTCAAGATGGGGTTTGTGTCGTCTGACACCTGTACACACTGCACCAACAACGTTCCTGATAATTACACTCATGCACTGTGGTCCTGTCCACATGTCCAGGAATTTTGGGGTAGAGTGTGTGAAGACCTGTCAAAGTCTCTGAAATGTCATATCCCAACCACCCCCTCTCTTTGTTTACTGGGAAACCTGGACGATGTCCCAATTGAAACATCTGTGGTTCACGTGGTTCTGACTGCCATATGCATCGCTAAGAAAACTATCCACTTGAATTGGAAAAATAGAGAAACTCTCTGCATTAACCAGTATAGAAATCTTTTGTTAGATCATATTGCACTTGATATAGCCTCTGCTTCCACTTCAGATGAATCTCTCTGGGCTATTTTGATCGGTTCCATCACATAGCGAGGGTGGGGGGCCGTTGATGTTGTCCTACGGGATGGTGTGGGTGGGGGGGTGTGGGGTCTGAGTTTGGAGTATCCGGATGTTCCCTGGAGGTGGGTTCACTGGGGGTGTCTGGGACTGGGGGGCCGTTGCCCCCCTCTGGAGGTGCTTGGGTTGCCTCGGGGGGTGGACTACTGGCAGTTGTGAGTGGGGCCCCTTGGGGGGCTTGGTGGCAGCCATGGGTCACTGCCTGGCGGCTGCAATGCCCCTGGGCGGGTCTGGGTGGGGGCCTGGGGGCTCGGGGTTTGGGGGTGGCCGGCCCCGTGTGGGGATCTGGGCGGGGTCTTGGGGGTCGGGTCCTGACATGTATGCTGCCGGGAAGAAGGCAGGAACACACAGCAGTGCCTGGCCCGGGTTCGGGGGCCTCAGGTAGACCTTGGCTCCTCTGCCGTTCCATCACAAGGGAGGGGAGGTTCAGGAGGTGGAGGACCCAACCTTACCTGGATGTCCCATGTCTTATATATTCTGGAAGTTGTGCAAATGCAGGGATGGGCATAGATATTCTGCTGGGGTGGGGCTGGGTTGGTGCCCTCGGACTCCGTGAGGCTCTGTAATGCTGCTGCTTTGGGCCCTGGCAGGATGGGCTGGGGTCTCCATGCCCTGGGTGGCAGTTTGACAACAGAGGTGCCTATTGGGGCCAGTAGGGGAGCTGGCTCCCTGGAGGGCTAAGCCCAGCCAGCCATTCCTCCCATCCCCACATATTTCTCTCCTCCTGCTCCCTCACATCATCACACAAACATACACATAGGACCTTGGGGGGTGGACAAGTCAGAGAGTGCGGGTATGGACCCCATTTCCACATTCCTGTGGCAACCTGCCCCCCAATTTTATTTGCACCTTATACACTTCCACTGACGACATTCCACACAAACACACACTTAGGGCCTTGGGAGTGAGCATATTCAATGGCATTTGGCAGGGGGATATTTCAGCCTCCTCCCGGGTGCTGGTGCCCACTTCCAATTTTAAACCGCACTTAGACACTGATGCAGGGCTGGACAGGGACAAAAATTCAGCCCGGGCATTTTGACTGGAGACCGGCCCATCACCTGTTTTTTTTTTGGAAAAGACATTAAGCCTTACGCTGTTTCTGACACACACCAACGTACACTTTCTTATTGGTAGTATTTATGTATCAATCTAATAAACGTAAACCTACACCATCCTTCCTATCCTGGTATTCTAAAAAGTAGGGTTGGGGGTAACTGATTATTTTTAAAATGATTATTCTGATGATTATTTTATCGAATAGTCGACTATTCTAATGACTATTTAGATGATTAATCTAGCGATTACTTTTCTATTGCACAATTAATAAAAGCCAAAAAATTCTCAAATAAATTCCTCCAAAAATTGATAAGTTGTTACTGTAAGAGAATAAACACTACAGGCCTTCCATTTTGTATAACACTGCTTTTATTGTGTTGCGGTTGTTTATGTTCTGGTGATGTGTAGAACTTGGGAGTGCAGGCTGCTGCCTGAGAGGTGGTTGGAGACGGAGTGTCTCCATGCTGCTTTGTTTTGTTCACTTATGTGCATGAGGCAAGTGGTGTTACGACCCTTCCTGGGGAGTCAAGTGTTTCTCCTATTTTAACTGTAAATCCTTCTAGCTGTTATATTTATAACAAGAAACAGATATTCGGACGGAATATTTTCATGTTTATTCGAATATGATTGTGGAACACACCCAGCATTATAATAAATGAAGTAATATTTATGCCAATTTAAGCCTTTATGGGTGACCAGGACTCTGTGTTTATGAATGTGGAAGACACCCAGCATCCTGTGATGGCACTAATAACAACAAGAGATAATAAATAAGGTAATATTTAGGTCAATTTAACCCTTTACACGTGACCAGGACACTGTAATCAATTTTTGGCAAGGGAAATGATCATTTGTTGCCATTTTTGAGGTGTTTATGAATGTGAAAGACACCCAGCATCCTGTGATGGCACTAATAACATCAAGAGATAATAAATAAAGTAATATTTAGGTAAATGTAACCCTTTACAGGTGACCAGGACACTGTAATCAATTTTTGGCAAGGGAAATTATCTTTTTATTTCTTTTTTTTTTTTGCCATTTTTGGGGTGTTTTTGATGATACAGTAGGCAGTATGAGTACAGTAACGTCAACAGATAATACATAAAACCCTTATTTGGTCAATTTTAGCCTCCATGAAAATCTTAGCGATTCAATCACTTTTTGACAAGTAAAATGCCATTTTAGTTGTCTACAATTAAATCATCAATAAAGAATTTAAAGATATTTTGAGGCATTTCTTATAGGTAAACGGGAGGGTGTAGTCTATTTGGCAAGTGACAATCTTAATTTTATGTGCTGAAGTGCTTTTATCTTGTTACTTTTAAATAGAGCAATGTAATGAATAGCAACCTATACAGTGTCATTGTAAAGCCAACGCTTGATCATTTTAAATACTTTTTTCAAGTAAAAATGTGCCCCAAACTAGTTAACTGTGGCTCCATGTCAAGTGGACTAAAGAAAGGAAGGGGAAAAAATTAAATCGCTGGAGAATTGTTTATTTCCATTTATACAACGTTTACATTCAATACAGGGTGCCATTTTACATTATTTATTTTTTTAGTATCAAGGCTGTAACATAAAGAAAGCCAGTTCTTACCACAAAGTTTGTGGCACAAACCATCTTTCAATCGCAAATATTGCAAAAAGGATTAATATATCCTCATTGTGAACGTTTAAGACAAATAGCAACACTTAAAACAACTTCCGAACTGGAAAAACTAATGTGGCAAGGTGGAGAAACGAGTGCCCGGACGGGATTCGATCCCCAGACTCCCGGGTGAGAGTCATACGCTCTAACCAGTCAGCCAAAGACACAACTCCTTAGCCCAGTAGCCAGGGCTCATCATCAATCGGGACATTGTGACAGAACGCTCACACAGCCACATCTTCCTCCCTCTTTCCACAAGCAGGTCCTCGTGCTCCCGCGCAGGGTGCCACAA
The DNA here is from genome assembly GCF_043380555.1 of Nothobranchius furzeri. Lineage (NCBI taxonomy): Eukaryota > Metazoa > Chordata > Actinopteri > Cyprinodontiformes > Nothobranchiidae > Nothobranchius > Nothobranchius furzeri. Next base: position 67,129,145 of record NC_091753.1, on the reverse strand, counting down.
ACACTGCCACACTAATATCCGCGATAAACATCTGTTTAAGTACCGGAAGAGGTTATCTTTGCTTTCCGAATGTCCATATTGCTAGATTTGCTGAGTTTTAGGGCGAAATCCTGGGGAATTTTGTCTAGAAATGCAATTACCTAACCGTGCGCGATCCCGCGGTGGCTAATCATTTTTTGGCAGCGAGTCAATTTATGGCACAACACCGGCTCGGGTTTCTCCTCCTCCTCCCTCTTTTCTTCTCCAACCTGTCGCTGGGCTGAGGCTCCATCACTTCCTAAATTGACTTTACTTGAACCTTCACTACCAAACAACTGTGAGATTTTAACACATGTGCCAGCATCAGCCTGAAGGGCCAGTTTCTTTTTTAGTCGAATTTTCTCCGCTTCTCCTTTCCGTTTTTTGTTCTCCATTTTGTAAAGCTCGTCTGTCTGTTTACTGAGATTCACAAACAACTGGCGGGTGCATCAGACCTCTGGCTATTGGTCCAGCCCAGAGTGTATTATGACCAATTGGCCAATCCACCAACTTTTACGAGGCGTCGCGTGGGGCGGCGCGGGCAAGTTGTCCGCAACAACTAGAGGCCAGGAAAAAAAAAACAAAAAAACAGACACCGGCCCATAAAAGATGAAAGGGTCGGCCCAGCGGGCAGTTGCCCGCTATGCCCTATGGTCAGTCCAGCGCTGCACTGATGGCTGAGGGTGTAAGTGGGGTGGTGCGGTGGCACCAGCTGGCATAGGCTGGATGATGCCCGCACTGCCCACTCACCACAGCCATGGAATACACCTCATGATCACACAACACTATATTGGAGCAGGCGGAGGGAGACTAGGGGTCTTAGCCACCTCTGTTGTTGCTAGGCCTCCTGGGGCTGGAGGCTAGGAGGGAGATCTGGCCATCTGGTTGGGGTTTGGGGTGGTGGGTTGCTGTGCTCAGCGTTAGGCGGGGGAACCTGCTCATCAGCACCCCAGCAGAAAGGGTCAAACTCTGGTTACCGGTGATGGTTGTACCCAGTATGCAGCAGTACCGGGACCAGAGTGAATAGGGTGTGTATGGGGAGCATGAGTGGGTGTCCCGCGTGCATTTTTGTAAGTCTTGGGTTGTATGTGCATGTGTGAGCATGAGGGAGGGAGTGTGTGACTGTGTTTGTGTATGATTGTATATGTCAGGTGGGGCCTTTGACTCCTCCCTTCTCCTGGAACATCTCTTGACGATATAGATCTTTGTCCCCCCTCCCCCTGCCACACCTGGTGTGAGGGGTTGTGCCATGGTCTGCCTGAGTGTTCGTGGCAACTGGGTCTGGGGGTTTAAGTTTCATGCATCTGCCTGATAGATCCCGGTGGCTGCCTGGTGGGGTCTGGGTCCCTGGGCTCTGCTGGGTCCCCAGCGGGGGTGGTCGCCCCAGGGTCCTGGGTCGCTGGGTCCCGGGCTCGGCCGGCTAGAGGGTGGGAGGCTGCGGGCGGGCCTGTGGGCTTGCCGCTGATATCTCCCGGGACTCTGCCGGCTGCTGGTTGTGGCCCCCCGGGGCGATCCTCTGTGCCTCTCGGGGGGGGGGGGGGCTTCCTGGTTGCAGTCTTCTTGGGGTACCTGTGTTCTGGGGCAGCGCCTGGATCTCTGGGACTTGGAGCTCACCCTGTCTCCTGCGCATCTTTGGGGGGGCGCATCTGTGGTCCCTCACACTCTCTGTTGGACGCTCCTATAGAGAAACCTTACATAAACAAGCGCGTGTACACACACAGGTGCTCACATGGTGCTCTCAAAAGTATGGGCTTGGGCACGTTAAACACAGGTCTTAAGACTACGGAGGGCACTTAATGCACTGTGATTTATTATCGTGATTCTTCAGTTAAGCAATGTTGATTATATATTTTCTTCATCAAGTTGACGCAGTGATAGCTAGATCTTGTTGTATTGTTGTTGTGTCCCTTTTTTTTGTCTTTTTCTGCAGGTCTAGAAGCAGACTCTTGTTCATTGTTTATTTTTGTGGACCCCCCCCCCCCCCCCCTCCCCACCTTTTCTTTTCCTTTCTCTTTCACCTCTGTCTCCGTGTCTGGTCGGAATTACAATGCATTCAACAACAATAACAATAAAGTTTTAAGTATCAGGAGTGATATTAAAAGCAAACGCTTTGATGCTCCACCTGAGAGTAAATCTGTAAGGCTTGTCACCAGCATTCAGACATCAATTCTGCTTGCTTCACAGCCAGATAGGACACGGTAAAAAAAAAAAAAAAAAGTGAAAGATGATCTTGCAAGATCACTCATGGGGAGGGTTACTGCAATTAAAATGATTGTCTTACCCAGAGTAAATTACTTATTTTCAATTATCCCAAACAAGCCACCATCTGCCTGGTTTAGGTCTCTGGACTCCTAAATCACTAAATTCCTTTGCAGGATAAACCTCCACGAATTAGCTTCAAAATGCTTCAGAAGACCAAAGACAGAGGAGGACTGGATCTACCTAACTTTTATCATTATTTCTTAGCCAACAGGCTGCAATATATACTACGATGGTTGCAACATAACCCACTAGATGAGTCCTGGTTAGCTGTAGAACAGACACTTTGCAATACGATAGAGCTGTCAGACTTTCCATTTATTAGCTCAAGCATAAGAAAACACGAAGGCTTTAAAAGTGTTAAGATCAGCACCTCTCTGGCAGCATGGTGGGAGTATCTACAAACAACAGAGTCTTCACTAATACCATACAGATGCACATCCATCTGGAATAATCCTGATATTTTGCAAAATAACAAAATGATGAACCTTCCGGACTGGAAAAGTAAAGGAATCCTATACCTGGAACACATATATGAAGGATTGGACTTCATCCCATTTAATAGAATAGTCTCCCAATTTGGAATAGATAAGAATAGCTTTTTAGAATATCACCAAATTAAATCTGTAGTAAAAAAAAAAAGTTTAAGCTCAATAAAATAGAATTACAAACACCACCAAAGGTATTAGACTTCTATAATCTCAAACCCCCCAAACTACTGTCTAGAGTATATAAGACACTATCCAAAATAAATGATAGAACAGCAATCCCTATTGAAAAATGGGAGGTGGATCTATCAGTCAGCTTTGACCAGAGCCTCTGGTTCCAAACTTGTTTAAAAACTTTTAAAATGATCAGACACTCCAATTTACAATTAATTCAGTACAAAATTCTACACAGAGTACACTATACAGGTCATCGGATGTTCAAGATGGAGTTTGTGTCATGCACACACTGCACAAACAACGTTCCTGACATTTACATCCACGCACTGTGGTCCTGTCCACCTGTCCAGGAATTTTGGGGTAGAGTATGTGAAGACCGTCAAAGTGTCTGAAATGTCATATCCCAACATCTCTCTCTCTTTGTCTGCTGGGAAACCTGGACGATGTCCCGATGGTTCACGTGGTTCTGACTGCCATTTGCATTGCTAAGAAAACTATCCTCATGAATTGGAAAATAAAGATACTCTTTGCATTAACCAGTATAGAAATCTTTTGTTAGATCATATTACACTTGAGACGGCCTCTGCATCCACTTCAAATCAATCTCTCTGGGCTCTGATCGGTTCCATCACATAGCAATGATAAGCGGTCATTGATATTGTCCTGCGGGATGAAGTGGGTGATGGAGCGGAGGGTCTGAGTTTGGAGTATTTAAGACGTTCACTGGAGGTGGGTTCACTTGGGGTGTCTGAGGCTGGGGGGCTGCAGCGCCACACTGGAGATGCTTAGGTTGCCTCGGGGGTGGACTACTTTTGGTTTTGAGTGCGGCCCCTTGGAGGGTCTCTGTGATGGCCATGGGTTACTGCCTGGCAGCTGCATTGCTCCTGAGTGGGTCTAGGTGGGGGTGGCTGGCCCCGTGTGGGGATCTGGGTGGGGCCTTGGGGATTGGGTCCTGACATGTATGCTGCTGGGAAGAAGGCAGGAACATGCGGCAGTGCCTGGCCCAGGCTAAGGGGCCTCAGGTGGCCCTTGGCTCCTCTGAAATAATAATTCTGTCTCATCACGGGAGAGGGGGATATCCAGGAGGGGGAGTACCTGGATGTCTTATGTCTTCTATATTCTGGAAGTTGTGCAAATACAGGGATGGGAGTAGATGTTCTGCTGGGGCGGGGCTGGGATGGTGCCCTCGTACTCCGTGGGGCTCTGCGATACTGCTGCTTTGGGCCCTGGCGAGATGACTGGGGTCTCCATGCCCTGGGGGGCATTTTGGTAAAAGAGGTGCCTATTGGGGCCAGTGGGGAAGCTGGCTTCCTGGAGGGCTTAGGCCAACCAGCCATTCCTCCCTATCCCCATACATTATTCTATTCCTGCTCCCTCACATCATCACGCAAACATGCACATAGGACCTTGGGGGGGTGGACAAGTCAGGGGGTGTGGGTATGGACCCCATTTCTGCATTCCTGTGGCAACCTGCCCCCCAATTTTATTTGCACATTAAACACTTCCACCAACGACATTCCACGCAAACACACACTTAGGGCCTTGGGAGTCAGCACACTCAAAGCCATTTAGCAAGAGGATCTTTCAGCCTCATCACGAGTGCCGGTGCCCACTTCCAATTTTAAACTGCACTTAGACACAGAGGACTGTGGGGGGGAGTGGGGGTGTGTGGTGGCATCAGCTGGCATAGGCCAGCTGATGTCTGCACTGCCCGCTCACCACTGCCATGATATACACCTCAACATGCACTAACACTATATTGGAGCAGGCAGAGTGAGACTAGGGGTCTTGGCACACCTCTGTTGTCACTTGGCTTCCCGGGGCTGGAGGCTATGAGGGAGATCTGACCATCTGGTTGGGGTCTGGGGTGGTGGATTGCTTTGCTCGGCATTGAGCGGAGGAGCCTGCTCATCATCCCACCAGCAGAAAGGGGCTAACTCTGGATACCGGTGATAGTTGTACGCTTTGTGCAGCAGTACCAGGACCAGGGTGAATAGGGTGTGTATGGGAAGCATGAGTGGGTGTCTGGCATGCATTTTTGTGAGTCTTAGGTTGTATGTGTATGTGTGAGCATGAGGGAGGGAGTGTGTGACTGTGTTAGTGTATGACTGTGTATGTCATGTGGGGCCTTTGACTCCTCCCCTGGAACTTCTTTTGATGATATAGATCTTCGTCCCCCCTCCCCCTGCCACACCTGGTGTGGGGGGTTGTGCCTTGGTCTGCCTGAGTGTTCGTGGCAACCGGGTCTGGGGGTTTAAGATTTTTGGCATCTGCCTGATCAAACCCGGTGGCTGCCTGGTGTGATCTGAGTCTCTGGGCTCTGTTGGGTCCCCGGCTGGGCTGGTCGCCCCTGGTCCTTGGTCGCTGGGTTCCGGGCTCGGCCAGCTTGGGGGTGGGACGCTGTGGGCGGGCCTATGGGCTTGCCGCTGATATCTCCTGGGACTCTGCCAGCTGCTGGTTGTAACCCCTTGTGGCAATTCTCGGCCTTCAACTAACAATAACAATAAAGTTTTAAGTATCAGGCGTGACATTAAAGCAGAATCTTTGATGCTCCACCTGAGAGTAAATCTGTAAGGCTTGTCACCAGTATTCAGACATACATTGTGTTTGCTTCACAGCCAGACAGAACAGACAAAAAAATAAATTTAAAGTACCCAATGCTTCCCTGCTTGACACTCAGCTTTAAGGGGTTGGATTGGGGGGGTAAAACCACCAAACAATTCCTGAGCACAGCTACAGCTCACCACTTCTATCTGATGTGATACGATGAAATTCTCATAATCCCCGGGTGCTATTTACTACTGTCGATGAGACTCTGGTTTCTCCATGTGGATTTGGTTTGCGCCGGCCATTTGGGAGGACATCTTGGAATATTAAATTGACAAGGCGGATGGATGCTACAGGGTTGCCAATTTTTGAACATTTCAAAGAGTGAGACAGGGTCACGGGGTTGGGAGCGGACAATTCGCTGACCTTTTGGGGGGGTATATTAATATTGACTTTATTTATTTATCTCTACTCTGTACGGAAGAGGATTAGAGCCACTGACGGGGGGGGGGGGGGGGGGGGGGGTTCAATTCTTACTTTTTGCTCAGAATTCTGACTTTTAACCTGGGAATTCTGACAGGGAATGCTTGGAAAAAAGTCAGAATTCTCTCTTTTATTCTTTTCTTTCTTTTCAGTGGCCCTAATCCTCTTCCGTACCTCTGACTTTACAGAGGGAACTGACCTTTGTTTAATACAAATATTCTTTTCGTGAGGAAAATTTAACATTCAACTCTCCTGAACTTCTTCACATTGTCTGTCTGTCTGTCTGTCTGTCTGTCTGTCTGTCTGTCTGTCTGTCTGTCTGCCTAGTCTCTGTCTGTCTGTCTGTACTTAGGAACCCCTCGTTGTCTCATTTTAACAGTTTCAAATGATTTACACGGTCAAAGGCTTTAGACGCATCAATAAAGGATAATAACACAGACGAGTTTCCTCTTTGAAAATACCTAATGATTTCTTTTAAAGCAAATATGCACAAATCTGTGCTAAGCTTAGACTTGAACCCAAACTGATTATCTGTAGAGTAGATAAAATCCTTTAGCCTACTTAGTAGCACTTTTTCCATAACCTTGGAAACAATGCTTGCCAATGCAAGCCACACGCCTGTCTATATAGCAAACACTATAGTTGTCCATGCTACCTGCTCTACCTGCTTTGTCTTTTATGACAGGGACCAGAATAATAGACATAAGTACATCAGGCAGAATGCCATGTATCAAACAACTAGTAAAACAGATGGCCAGTAGAGGTAATAACCTAAAGTTAGCATATTTCAGATGTTCAGATATTCCATCCAGACCACAAGATTTACTGTCTGGAAGCTCAATCACTGCTTGATGTACCTCACAAGCTGTAACACTAATGGACTCTGTGCTGTTTATCACTGTTACATTCGTTTGTTCACTATATATGCTGTTAAATAGAGCATCATAATGCTGTTTCCAATGCTCAACAATATTGTCTGGTCCAGACATACCTTCAACACAGTGAGTCAAAACAGTTTTGTTTCTATTAAGAAGTCGTATCTCATTCCAAAAATCCAAGACATTTTTTGATAGTTTACCAGCCAAGGAATCAGACCTCATTGCTTGTTCATTCTTCTTAATGAACCTAATAGCATACTTATATCTAGCATGTGTAAGCTTTTTTTTTTCATATACTGTAGCAGGCCTTGTCTGGGTCTACCCGCTTGGGCCCATTCCCTTGTTGCTACTTGGGCCTGCTCATGGAATCTAGCAACATATGTTCCACCCGGGCAACTTAGTATTAGAGCTGCTGACCACTTTATGAAGTGGTTTACTGCTTTCAATACGAGCTCCTATTATTCGATCATAAAATGTGCAGATGTCCACTTTATGTATGTAACGTGATGAAGGAACCATTTCTCCCTCTCACAACTGTTCTGTTTGACACAGTGCCAGAGTGCATGAAACAGCCCAAGGTCATGCATTCACTCCTAATGTTTACATTCCAGCAGTGAAGACAGAAGAACGAAGAATGAACTCTTTTCTTTTAATTAACCAAAGAACTCTATTTTAATAAAGCTAATCAAAACAATTGTTAGTCAATAATACCCATGTGACCGATCTGTGAAATCACAATGTTATGATTAATGTTTAATAAGGAAATGACGTATTGTAGCCTTTAGACAGCTGATTCACAAGATAAATTATCATGACACATTCCGGTCGCAAAATCCAATCAAAACCTTCACATCTGAAGCGTGGCAGAGTCTCTCTCTCTCTCTCTCTATATATATATATATATTGTGGCGAGCTCAGTCACGGAGGAGACAGAGGTTTCTTTGGGAGCACCCATTTAATCTTACACACCTCAGCGCGGCTACAGCAACAACAACCCAAAAAGGTGCGCTCTCACCAGAAAAACAGTCGCCGAGAGAGCGCGTCACCCGTCACCATAGCAACATGACAACAAACACATAACTGTGATAACAGAACAAACCCCGAACAGCCCTGGCCCGCTACAATATATATATATATGTGTGTGTGTATGTATAAATATATATATATATATAAGTGTGTGTGTGTGTGTGTATATATATATATATATATATATATATATATATATATTGTGTTAAGATATCTAAATAAATTTTAAGATTTCTATAAAATATCAAATCTACAAATTTTTTAGCTCTTCAATTAACACATTTGTTTTGTTTTGTTTCCATGTTATTCACAGTTTTACTCTGTTTCCTTTTCCAGGCTTTCCAGCAACCAGGGCATCAATATCCAAATTCTCGGAATGACCACTAATCTCATGTTTGCCAACGTAACAGAAGACGACTATGGAAACTACACCTGTGTTGCCTCAAACCGACTGGGTGCTCAGAGTGCCAGCCTTTACCTCTACAGTGAGTACTTCTGCTACAAGTCAGCAAACACTAGCTTCATAGCAAAAGATACATGGTAAAACTGAATACAGTGAGTACGGAAATTATTCAGACCCCAGTCAATTTTTAACTCTTTGTTATATTGCAGCCAATTGCAAAAATCAATTAATTTCTTTTTTCTCATTAATGTAAACACAGCACTCCATATTTACAGAAAAACACAGAATTTTAGAAATTCCTGCAGATTTATTAAAAAAAGACAAATGGAAATATCACATGGCCCTTAGTATTCCAACCTTTTGCTGTGACACTCATATATGTAACTCTGCTGCTTTCCGTTCCTTCTGATCATCCTTGCGATGGTCCTAGACCTTCATTGAAGTCCAGCCGTGTTCAATTCTACCGATTGGACTTGATTGGGAAAGCCACACTCCTGTCTATATAAGACCTTACAGCTCACATGTCAGAGCAAATGAGAACCATGAGGTCAAAGGAACTGCCTGAAGAGCTCAGAGACAGAATTGTGGCGAGGCACAGATCTGGCCAAGGTTACAAAAACATCTCTGCTGCAGTTAAGGTTCCTAAGAGCACAGTGGCCTCCATAACCTTTAAATGGATGATGTTTGGGACAACCAAAACCCTTCCTAGAGCAGGTCATCCAGCCAAATTGAGCTACTGGGGAGAAGAGCCTTGGTGAGAGCAAAGAACCCAAAGATCAATGAGGCTGAGCTCCAGAGATGCAGTCAAGAGATGTGAGAAAGTTGAACACAGACAACCATCAATGCATCCTCCAACACAGAACTTTATGGCTGAGTGGCCCATCAGAAGCCTCTCCTCAGTGCAAGACACATGAAAGCCCGCACTGAGTTTGACAATAGACACCGGAAGGACCCTGAGATGGTCAGATATAAGATTATCTGGTCTGATGAGACCAAGATAGAACTTTTGGCCTTAAAGGAGAGAAATAATGCAGTTAATCAGCTAAAGCTGTGATTTGAGCCTCTAAAAAGCACAAAACATTTCTTTAGACTTTCATCTGTCCCAGGAGCCCTGATACAGGCCTTCCTAATCTCTCTATTTCAGCCCATCTCTGAAAAGACCTGTTTACTCCTCCCAATCGACCAGGACATGAATATGATAATGAGCTGCTTGCAAATTGGTTGGCTCCCCAGAAGGCTTCTAAAGGCCAGAAGCTTGATGCTCTGGTTACAGCCGTGTGTAGCATTAGCAAGTAATATCTTCTGCCAATGTTAAATCCTGGCTACGCTAGGAAGGTAAGGAGGTAACATAAACCTGTGACCAGATGGAATGGGAGGAGTACATGCATTTAATAAAGAAAAACAGCATATAAATAAACTTACAATATACAGAATGGCACAGCTTAATACTAACAGAAAAAAGGTTAGGGTTGGGATGGGGGGGGGGGGGGGGGGGGGGCTCTGGTGCCAATCTCCAGCGGTCAATGGGCAATCAGGCGGGGTACACCCTGGACAGAGAGCCAGTCCATCGCAGGGCAACACAGAGACACACAGGACAAACAATCACACACACACACACACACACGCACGCACACACACACACACACACACACACACACACACACACACATTACAGCTAAGGACAATTTGGACAGACCAATTAACCTGAAGAAATAAAAGAAAAACCTAGAGTAATACACAACTAAGAAAAGAAAAGACGTACACAGAGGTTTAAAGCTATATAAGCAAGAGAAACAAGCTGTCATTAATAATACTTGAACATTTCCAACTGATTACATACATCAATAGTCTTGAGAGCCTTATTATTCTTTGATGAGGAGATCATTCCAATAGTGTCCAAGCTCCATTTTTAAAACGAGCATCTCAGGTTTTCTGCCATTGAACTTACTTTTATGTATGTGAAAATTTGCCAAAAACAAAAACATATTTACAAAAAAGTAAGCATTCTCTTATTGGCTGTCAAAATTATAACCAAAAATAACATTCTTGTAGTAAAGCTGAAAACCAGGAAGAACAGAGTCGTTAATGAATTTATGGACATCCTTCCAGAATTTATAGGTGAATTTACAGGACCAAATTAAGTGACAAACTGTTTCAGGTCGCTCTTTACAGAAAGAACATAGAACGTTTGTTGAGTAATTTTATCAATCCAAGATTACCTAAGGGAAAGTTCAAAACACAGGGGGTTATAGTAATCAACCGATCAACACCAATACCAATCATAAACAATCTATTAAGACTTTGCAAAGTGGAGAGGAAAAGATACACACCAAACAAGGTTGCAGTTCACTCTCATCAGACAGACGTCCTCCGAAAGCATTTGTTAAGCACACACACACAAAAGATTGACGCACACACATTTTGACATTCCTTAGACTCTCAGGCAGGAAGCTGTAAAAGGGAGACTAACTTTCTCCAGGTGCACCCTAAATCCACAAAGCAATTTCTAGACTTCCACAATAGATCCACCTTCCATTTTTCAATAGGGATTGCTATTCTATCATCTATTTTGGACAGTGTCTTATGAACTTTAGACAGTAGTTTGAGATTACAGAAGTCTAATACCCTTGGTGGTGTTTGTAATTCTATTTTATTGAGCCTAAATTTTTGTTTGACTACAGATTTAATTTGGTGACATCCTAAAAAGCTATTCTTATGGGATGAAGTCCAATCCTTCATACAGTATATGTGTTGCAGGTATGGGATTCCTTTATTTTTCCAGTCCGGAAGGTTCATCATTTTATTGTTTTGCAAAATATCAGGATTATTCCAGATAGGTGTGCGTCTGCATGGTTCTATTGAAGACTCGGTCATTTTTAGATACTCCCACCATGCTGTCAGAGAGGTTCTGATACTAATACTTTTGAAGCCTTCATGTTTTCTTATGCTTGGAAGCTCTATCGTACTGCAAAGTGTCTGTTCTATGTCACTTAGACACCGAGGGCTGTGGGTGCAAGTGGGGTGGTGTGGTGGCATCAGCTGGCATAGGCCAGACGATGCCCACACTGACCGCTCACCACAACCTTGGAATACACCTCATCAACACTCACTAACACTATATTGGAGCAGGCAGAGGGAGACTAGGGGTCTTGGCACACCTCTGTTGTCGCTTGGCTTTCTGGGGCTGGAGGCTAGGAGGGAGATCTGGCCGTCCGGTTGGGGTCTGGGGTGGTGGGTTGCTGTGCTCAGCGTTGGGCGGGGGAGCCTGCTCATCAGCACTCCAGCAGAAAGGGTCGAACTCTTGGAACCGGTAATGGTTGTAGCCCATGTGAAGCAGTTCCGGGACCAGAGTTAATAGGGTGTGTATGGGGAGCATGAATGGGTGTCCGGCGTGCATTTTTGTAAGTCTTTGGTTGTATGTGTATGTGTGAGCATGAGGGAGGGAGTGTGTGACTGTGTTTGTGTATGACTGTATATGTCAGGTGGGGCCTTTGACTCCTTCCCTCTCCTGGGACTTCTTTTGATGATATAGATCTTCATCCCCCCTCCCCCTGCCACACCTGGTGTGGGGTGTGGTTCCTTGGTCTGCCTGAGTGTTCGTGGCTCCCAGGTCAGGGGGTTTAAGATTTTTGGCGTCTGTCTGATCAATCCCGGTGGCTGCCTGGTGGGGTCTGGGTCCCTGGGCTCTGCTGGGTCCCCGGCGGGGGTGGTCGCCCCTGGGTCCCGGGTCATTGGGTCCGGGGCTCGGCCGGCTAGGGGGTGGGAGGCAGCGGGCGGGCCTGTGGACTTGCCGCCGATATCTCCCGGGACTCTGCCGGCTGCTGGTTGTAACCCCCCGGGGCGATCCTCTGCGCCTCTCGGGGGGAGCGGGGCCTTTTCTGGTCGAAGTCTCCCTGGAGTTCCTGTGCTCTGGGGCAACTCCTGGATCTCTGGGACTCTGTCTCTTGCACATCTTTAGGGGGCAGATCTGTGGCCCTTCACACTCTCTATTGGACCTCTTCCCATCCTGGATAAACTTTTTGCGCAGTGGAAAGAGGACTCGGCGCCGATCCAGGATTTCCTTAGGGAACTCGTCATTTACGCTGAAGTCTTTCCCTTTGAGCTCTCCTCCGTGACTTTTAACAAGATCCTTCTGCTTAAAATGTTCAAATTTAATCACAATGGGACAAGGTGTTCTGCTGTCCACTCTTTTAGCTCCAAGGTGGTGCACCCGGTGAAAAGTGATGTTTTTTTACCGTTTCTTCGGGTATCTTTATTTTGGTCTGGAGAAAGTTTTTTATTGTTTGCTCGCAGTTCTCCGCTCCTCCCATCTGCTCTGGCAGGCCTGCGAACACCAAATTATCCCTCATGCTACAGGCCTGAAGGTCCAAAACCGTCTCCTTCAGAATCTTGTTGTCCTGGGTGATCCGCGTCATTCCCTCTTCCAGGGAAGAAACGGACTCCCGCAGAGACGCGTTCTCAGCGGCGAGCCGCTCCACCTTCTCCTGGCTGAACTCCAGAGACTGACGGAGGTTCTGAAACTCCTGGTGTAGAACCTCAAGCAGATGAAGACGCCCCTCAAATCCCAGAAGCCGTTTATCAATAGAATCTAATAATTCTATTATGTCCTTACGGGGAGATGAGGCCTCAGGCGAGTCCCGAGGACGGCTCCTCTTGGTCTCTTGTTTAAAAAGACACCAGATGTTTAACGGTCAAGACATTAATATCAGTTCAATAATGTTAATATCAGTTTTTACCTAACAACATTAATATCAGCTACAAATTTAGACAGATACTGTCTAGCAGGGTAGAATCTGTGAATCAATTAGAAGGAGATTTCTTTGACCTTATTTGTTAACAAATATTTTTGTGGTAGTGACCAAACTTTTTCCCAGTCAATATCCGTTACAAACGTGGACCAATAAGACACAGCTGGTGGTACAGAAACCATTGCAATTTGAAAAAAAAGACCTTATTTTAGCATTATATGTCTTAATTGAGGAGAATGCTAGCACTACCCAAAGAGGAATTTATAATGTCTGAGGTACTGACTGCAATGGGAGAATTGCTGGAACATCTGTAACGGAATGAAATTACTGTTTTCCACCTAAAAGTCATTTCCCCCCTCTCGTCAGCAATAACTAATCTGCATGAGATATTGTTCAAGGTCTCATGCATTTGCTTCTAAACTGTTTTCCTTTCCAGCCCAAGAGAAGAATGAAGACAAAGGATTCTTTCTTTTTAATAAACCAAAGAACTCTATTTTTAATAAGCTAATCAAACAAAGTGTTAGTCAATAATAAGATGTGAACCAATTTGTGAAATGAAAATAGTAATTACTTGATATTATAATCCTACAGAATATAATAAGTAATATAACTTTAAATGTTTCCACTAGAGACTGATCACACGTAAGGTTAAGCCACATCACACATTGCTTTTACTAATCCAATCAGAATTTTCCAGATCTGACGGAGGTGTGGTTTTGGTGGTGTTTGGTAAATCTGTCCTCTTTTCATTCGACCGTAAATCAAAAGATCCAAATTTTAAAACTATGCCCACGTCATCTTTAACGCCAGTTCAAAGCATTCTAGAGAAGTTGTCGGAGTGGTCAATCCGTAACTTTCCTCTTCAGCCGAAAGAACCAACGACAAGCTGGATAAAATCTGTTGCTGTTCCAACCAAGCAACGGTTCCTTTCAGAATAAAAGCTGAACCATCACGACCCCGTTTTGGGTCTTGCTAGATGCCAACAAAAGTGTCGTGACCCGGAAGTATCTCAAGACTGCACTGGTCGGCGGCCGTGGCTGTTTCTACAGGCTTCGGCTCCAGAAAGGTCCAAGCTGGACCTCTACACATCCTGATCTAGACAGGGACTTCCGCCAAGGGTACGTAGACCGACAGAATGGTGTCGCAATGTGTGTTATGCATCTCCAAATCAAAGCTTAGCGCGAAGACATCACCTTCACTCCCATCAGAACTAATCGTTTCTCCGGATTTGCTGGTTCTGAACAACATTCCACACTACACCATTCTCTGTCTCATTCACCTTAGTTACACCATACATTTAGTGTTTAAAGTTAGTCTAGTTTTAATTTGTTTAGTAATAAATCTTAACTTTTAAAACTTGACTCTCTTTCTGTTGTCTCTGAGTTAACACGAAGTTGTTACATAATCCCTGCAATAAAAAGTACCAATCTTCTGGTTGAAAGTACCCAAAGATTAATAAGATTGATTTCATATTTACTATGGAATCTCATGTCTTATGGCTCATTAAATAATATGTATATTAAACTCCCACACATCTAAAAAGCATAGATAAACCAGATTGGATGGCATCAAATACTATTGAGAATTCTTTTGGCATGATTGGCATGTTAAATTTTTTAAGAAATTCAGCATAATTATATAAAAATCCATCTTCCTTATATAACTGGCTGACCAAGATTATTCCATTACTAAACCAGTTATTAATAAACAAACTTTTGTTTTTGTAAATGATATTACAGTTATTCCCATTAATACAGTTCTGCAGGGAGAAATTGTGTTTGTAAATCAGTGTCCATGCCAAAATAATTTGTTTATGGAAATTAGAGTTTCAGTGGTATTTTTGTAATACTATAATTGCAAAGCAACAAGAAATTAAGGCAGGCTAATTTGGAGAATACACATGATGAAGAAGAGGGGTCTTTTAGGTATTTTTTAATCCAATTTATTTTAAAAGTATTGTTAAGAGCGCTAAAGCCAATGCAATTTAAGCCCTCTTTGCTATAGGAGTTTAAAGTAACCGATTTCCACAAGTAATGAGCTATATTTTTCCATAAAAATTTGTATAATAGTTTGTTAACTGACTTACAGGTTTTATTATCAACATGGAGGGCCTGAGCGGTATAGGTTAACCGGGAGATACCTTCAGCCTTTGAAAGAAGTACTCTTCCTTTCAAAGATAAGTCTCGTTATAACCACTGGTTAAAAATATTTTGCGCTTTTTCTATAATAGGAGCAAAGTTTGCAGAGCGTCTTGTTTTCTTATTTTTAATAATTTGAATTCCAAGGAATTTAACTGAATCTCTCACAGGTATTCCATGGATTGAATTAGCCGATCAATCTTTGACAGGTAAAATTTCACACTTATGCAGGTTAAGGTAAAGTCCAGAAGCACGCGAGAAAAGTTGTATATTCTCAATGGCTACCAACACCTGTAAAGAATCTTTAAGGAAAATAGCAGTATTGTCTGCTAGTTGACATAAGTATTACCCTATTTGCAATTTTGAGCAAAACTGCGGTAAAAATGGCTGTTTGTTCTCATTATCAAAAGTGGATTTAACATGCAAATTAAGGAGTTGTACAGAGAGAACAAAACAGTAGACTGATAGGGGACATCATTGCCTTACTTCACGTTTTATGAACAATCTAGGGGAAGTGCCTGTGGATAGTTTTATGGAGCTATTGCAATTGGATTATAATGTTTGAACCGCTTTACAGAAAAATTGACTAAAGCCAAATTTATTTAGGGCAGTAAGAATAAACTCATGCTCTATAGAAGGGGTGGGGAACCCTGGTCCATCGAGGGCCGCTATCCAGCATATTTTAGTTTCAACCCTGCATCATCCCACCTGATTTCAATTAGCAGATGATTAACAAGCTCCTGCAGAGCCTGAAAAGCTGCAGAACATGTGAATCAACCACTGAATCAGAAGGGTTGGAGAAAGACATGCAGGACACCGGCCCTCGAGGACCAGAGTTCCCCACTCCTGCTCTATAGAATCAAAGGCCTTTTAGAAATCTAGGAAAAGAATAAAACTGTCATCCTGTACAAGTTCTGGGTAGTCTTATTATATCTAAGATTAATTTTATATTATTTGAAATATGTCAGTTCCACATGAATCCTGACTGACTTTCATCAATAACTTTATCCAGAACTGGTTTTATTCTATTGGCCAGAACTAATGCTAAAAGTTTGTAATCATTATTCAATAAAGAAATTGGCCACCAGTAATCCAAAAGTAGCTGATCCTTTCCTGGTTTTGGAATTGGCGAGATTAGTCCTTGACATAATGTGGGGAATATTTTATTTAAAAACCTCTAAGAGAAAAGGGGTTAAACTACCTTCAAAAAGCTTATAAAATTCTGCAGTAAGGCCATCAGTTCCAGGCGATTTGTTAACTTTTAATCGTTTTATTGCATCAGTAACCTCATTCAAAGAAAGTGGCTCGTCACAAAGTAGATTTTCCTCCTTACTTATTTTAGTAATGTCATCTATAGACTTAAAAAAAGATTGAGCAGCTTGAGGACAGTATTTAGAGGTGTAAAGGTTACAATAGAAATCCAAACAATACTTTGCAATGGTTTTCTTATCGTCAGAAACTGATCCATTAATATTTAACTGTAGGATGGAGTTGTTGGTTGACTGCCATTTCTCCAATGTGAAAAAACATGCAGAGTTTTGCTCTTCTTCTTCAAGGCATTTTCTGCGTGACCGAATAAATGCTCCTTCAGCTTTATGTTTATAAATTTCATCTAATTTATGATGCAAATCCACTAGTTCAGTTTTATCAGAATTAGAAGAGCATCACTTGGTTTAGAATTGAGGGATGCAATTTTATATATTACTGTTGTTTCATCAGATTTTCTTCTTTTGGCTAAGTCAATACTGTATTTCCTAAAAAATTTACCAAGTTCGTATTTTAAAATTTCCCAATTACTACAAAATTTGCCACTTAAAACTTTATTGGACTGAAGCTCTTTTATCAGTCTTGGAACTTCTGAGATTACATCTTTATGTTCAAGAATAGAACTGTTAAGTTTCCAATATGATGGCCTATTAGCCGAAGAGTGTGATAATTGAATAGATATATTAATCAGTTTTTGATCAGAAAGCGGCGCTGGAAGAATATCAGTTTTAACCTTTTCAAGATCTGTTAAAACGAGCCAATAATCAATGCGCGAATGTCTAGTTTGAGTCCTATTACTCCATGTATTTGCGATTTGAGAAGGATGAAATTACCCCCAAGTATCAATCAAATTAAACCTTTGTGCAAAATAACCTACAAATGAGGTAGAGTCTGCATTCCTAGAAGGCCATCTATCTAAAGTGCAATCGAATACTGTATTAAAGTCACCCCCAAGAACCATGAAAGCATTCAGATATTTAGATAACCAATGCAATAGGCGCTCACCTAATCTATCTAAACAGAGTTTATTTTCTCTTTGGCAGTTAAAACCACAGACATTAGCTAGAATATAGGTAGAGTGAGTTATTTCAATGATTAAAAACACATAATGACCACGTTTATCTATATCAGAATGTAAACTTTTACCACTAAACCTGCCTTTCAGTATACAAACCCCAGCTGCCCTTTCTGTGCCATGAGACATCCACAAATCATCACCCCATTGTGATCTCTAAAAAGACTTATCTTGTTCAGTAGAATGTAGCTCTTGTATAAAGCAAAAATCTGAGTTGAATTGTTTGCAAAATAAAAAATGCAGCTTCTCGTTTGACGTTGTTTCTTAAACCTCTTGCATTTAAAGAAATAACAGATAGTGACATAAGAATAAAAGGTAGAAAGTAACAGATAAAAGTAACAAATCAGAATCAGAATAGGTTTATTGCCATTGTCAGTGAACAAACAATTCACAAACTAGGAACTTGCTTCGGTACTAATGTGCTACATATAACATGAATAATAAGATTAAAAATAGAATAAAATAGAATAAAAAAACTAGAATAAAAGTTTCAGCTATAAAAATGGCAGGTAATGGTAACATGTCCGATAACGTGATGTTGTGTCGAGTACAGAAGACGAGCATGGTTGTGTGTTTATAATCTATTCACAAGTCTAACGGCAGATGGAAAGAAGCTGTTCTTATGGCGGGAGGTTCTGGTCCGGATGGACCGTAACTTCCTGCCTGAGGGATGCGGCTCAAAAAGTCTGTGACCCGTGTGAGAAGGGTCAGCTGCTATCCGACCTGCACGCCCCCGAGTTCTGGAGACGTACAGGTCCTGGAGAGATGGAAGGCTGCAGCCAATCACCTTCTCAGCAGAGCGCACAATGCGCTGCAGTCTATGTTTGTCCCTCACTGTGGCTCCAGCGTACCACACAGCGATGGAGGAGGTGAGGATGGACTCAATGATGGCCGTGTAAAACTGCACCATCATCTGGGCCGGCAGCTTGGCCTTTTTCAACTGCCGCAGAAAGTACATCCTCTGCTGGGCCTTTTTGATCAGGGAGCTGATGGATGGCTCCCACCTAAGGTCATGTGTGATGATGGTTCAGAGGAAGCGGAAGGAGTCCACAGTGGTGACGGGGGTGTCCATCAGGACGAGGGGGAGAGATGGGGCTATGACTTTCCTGAAGTCCACAATCATCTCCACTGTCTTCTGAGCATTGAGCTCCAGGTTGTTGCTGCTGCACCAGTACATCAGCCGTTCCACCTCCCTCCTGTAGGCGGACTCATCACCATCAGAGATGAGCCCGATGAGGGTGGTGTCGTCCGCAAACTTGATCAGTTTAATGGAGTCATGGCTCGAGGTGCAGCAGGTTGTGTACAGGGAGAAGAGCAGAGGAGAAAGTACACAGCCCTGTGGAGATCATGTGCTGATAGTCTTAGTGGTGGAAACATTCGTCCCCAGCCGCACGCACTGACTTCGGTCTGTCAGGAAGTCAGTGATCCACCTGCAGGTGGAGTTGGGTACGTTGAGCATGGAGAGCTTGTCCTGGAGACGAGCAGGGAGGATGGTGTTGAACGCAGAGCTGAAGTCCACAAACAGGATCCTAGCGTAGGTTCCCGGGGAGTCCAGGTGCTGCAGGATGAAGTGGAGGGCCAGGTTGATGGCGTCGTCTACAGACCTATTAGCTCTGTATGCAAACTACAGAGGGTCCAGGAGGGGGGAGGTGAAGGACTTGAGATGAGGGAGGACCAGGCGCTCAAAAGACTTCATGACTACAGACGTCAGCGCCACAGGCCTGTAATCATTCAGTCCAGTGATACGGGGTTTCTTAGGGACAGGGACAATGGAGGACAGCTTAAAGCAGGCTGGAACATGGCAGGACTCCAAGGAGATGTTAAAGATGTCCGTGAAGATTGGAGACAATACCTCTGCGCAGTGTCTCAGGGTAGCGGGGGAGACACCGTCCAGGCCCGGGGATTTCCGTGGGTTTTGCTTATGGAAAACCCTAAGCACACCCTCTTCTGTCACTGAGAAGGCAGTGGAGGGGGAGGGGTGGTCAGCGGGGAAATGAACAAGCTTAGACCAGATAAGTAAGACAAAAGAGAGTTTAAGTGTGCTGCAGGAGAAGAGAACCGCAACCCCTAAATAAGAAATTTGTGAACTTGAATTATATCCTCAAAAATGTAACAGGTAACTAGTAGGGATACTCGTTTCAGACGAGTATCCGGTACGGATAAAGCATTTTTGACGAGTACGAGCATGAAATGAGTAAAACTCGTAAATATCTGTAATTGTGCAGAAGGAAAATCCTCATTGGGTAACTGACCGTCTTCACGCTCTGTGATTGGCCAGTCAAATAGAGCGCCCGCCCCTCCCTACACACAAAACTGCAGCCGGGAGCTGACGGCTCAGTCCGCGTCCGGTCCATCCACGCACACACACTAGGGCTGGGCGATATGGCAAAAATAGAATATCACGATTTTTCCAATATTTTATCACAATTTCAATTTTATCACGATTTTTTATCCATGAATAGCATAACTTCAATTGCGTATTAAAGAAGAGAAACATTGAATAAATAAACATTTATTCATATTAGGGATAATCAACACAGTGCTAACACACTTATATTTAAAACCCACACCAGAGATGATAAAAGCCCTGAGAGAAACAATTACAAAAATCAGTTTTTCTCGTTTTTCAAGTAACTTAACAAAAATTAAAATCGTAAACATTTAAAGTGCAAACATGTCAATTGCAAACGTATTGTGCAAACGTTAACTTGTTCAAAATACTACGTAGCTCCCAGTTGCTCATGTAGTGGATAGTTAAGCTTAAATACGGCTCTGATGTGCAGCTGGACCAGAGATAGCAAATAACTGTGCATTCTGAATATTTTCTGCAACTCTCACTTTGCATTGAGTGTACATGCGTGGAATGGCGGTGTTCGAAAAATACTGGCGGCTGGGAAACTCGTAGCGCGGATCCAATGTTTTTATCATTTTCTTAAATCCCGCTCCTACTGTTCGCACAGGACACAAATCTTTAACCAAGTGGTACGTCACTGCATCTGTCACGCTGTTCCATCGTCTGCTGTCTCTGTCGTAGGGAGTGAGTTTTGCGAGTGTTTGTTAGCGTTTGCTGCCTGGAAGAAGCACTAGCCGCTGCAGCCGCAGGCCTTTTAGCTTTAGCTGCCAGCTGGCTCTCATTGTATTGTTTGGGATGCCTTCTTTTCAAGTGATTAAACAAATTTGTGGTGTTGCCATCACTTGCCTTGACGCTCTCCTTGTAAATGACATTTCGCTGCTCTTTGTCATCTGGTGAAAAACCGAACCAGTTCCATATAACGGACGAGGCGTTCCTCTTCGGAACGAAAACCTCGTTGTCGCTCTCAGCCGCGGCCGAAGCCATGTTTGTTCACACACAGGAAGGCCCGGCCCAAACAAAATTGGAGCCCTAGGCAAGATTATAGGTGTCGCCCCCTTACGCTGCAGTAAATTCCACTGCGACTGTACATACTCACAAGAAACCACATAGCTTTGTCTTAGATGTTCTTTTTATTTAAAAAAGCCATTTGCACATTCAGAATATGTAGAAATGTAAACATTTTGAACTGAATATATAAAATAAAATGAACTAAACTAAAAGCATTAGATTTACATATTACAAAATTAAAAGTGAAAAATTATAAATACCATAAAAATAAGGAACACAAAATAAAGCATTAAAGAAACCTGTATCCAGAAAGAATTACAAAACAAAACAAGTTAGGATTTCAATATAAATTCAACCAAAAGATGATTAACAATGTCCTCTAGTGGTGTTTTTGGTACTGTGTTATCAATGACACTACACCACATGTCCTGAACCTAACATAACCTGATACAGATTTACTCTCCTGGGTTTTTTGCAGCAAAGTCACTAATAACATCCTCAAATGACAACTGATTTGAGACCACATTTATGCTTATAATGGCAAGTCCACTGAGACATTCTTGCATCATAGTAGATCTCAAATAAGTTTTAATCATTTTGAGCTTAGAGAAGCGTCTTTCAGCTGCAGCCACTCTAACAGGACGGGTGGCAGAGATTCTCAAAGCCTTTAGTCCTTCCCTAGTCAGTTTCTACTCTCTTTTAGAAAAGATGTTACAGCAGAAGCAGTGCACGCTATCATATTTTTTAGAATACATAAGCCAGCTTCTTCTGACTTTTTCTCCATTGACTGAGTCAAATGTCATGTTGACACCTTCGTCCATCTTTTTGTTTAGGGAATGTGAAGCTATTTTCAATTTGAAATGGACCTCTGTGAACCAACTCTGTTCATACCTTATCTGTTAGAGGAGATGGCCAGTCAGCAGGGTCTATTGGAGAAGCAGAAGATGTGCTTGATGTTGCTGCATCACTGCTAAGGTGTGCTGCTGAGGTGGAGCCAACAGGAGGAGCGCATGATGCAGCTACATCACTGCTTAATTGTTCGGCTGAGGTAGAGGCGATAGGAGGATTTGCAGGGGTGGGACACAGAAACTTCAGCAGCGCATTTGAAGACAGAAGAGGAGTATATGACACCAAGCTAAACATCAATACATGATTTCAAGAATAAAATAAATTTCTGGAAAAAAAATAATAATACAGAAATGTATGCACAATGCCGTGTTCATGAAAACATTTGAGCTAAACTGGCAGCAGACATAGATGAGTCTCATGCAAAACATTTTTGAACCATGCAGGACAATGTTCTCATGTGCTGCTGATCTGTATCTGTTTAACAGTGGGTTTTCCATTGACCTCGGACATTGACATACTATAACTTTTTTGCAACAATAATCTGTTGCAGTAATTTAAAGAAGAAAACCATCAATGAGAATTTTTGCATAATACAAATAATTTTCTACTATGAGGTTTAAAAAATCACTCATAAAAATATAAAACAGACAGAATTGTGAAGAAACTATCAGACAGTTACCAAGGACCATCATATAACATTTAGGCGTTATCATGAAACACTGAATTCTCAGAACACAAAACATTAGAAAATATTCCAAAACACTAAAATAATCCTAGGTTGCTGTAATGTGTTGCTGCTGCTCTGTTATTGACGTGTTGTTTGTTTGACTGAATGTTTACAGTCTGGGAGCCAGATATGCAGCTTATACCAGCTGTTTAACAACTTTAATAAACCATTATTAAGAGCTAATATATTTGTGTCTCATGCTTTAGTGCTGCACAAACGTTACAGTATTAAGAAAATAGCTTTGTTTGTCCTAAAGCATCCCCAGAGTGCTAACTAATAACGTCATGAAATCATCATTTAATTTCAATATTTTACACCCTACCTCTGTCTTTGTCGCGTTTTTCCTCCTCTTCTTTTCTTTTTTTCCTCCCCTGGGCTCCAGATAATTTAGGCCGTTTAGACATGATGAAGAAGCTGACTCATCAAAACAACCGTTCTCATAGCAGGTAAAGACGGGGAGGGGGGCGAAGTGGGCGCGACGCCACATAGTGACGTATCATTAATCATTTTTAAATGCACACTGCGCTACTTAATAAACTTTGCTAAGAAGGTATTATGTTGTGGGCTTGATATTTTAATGTTAAGACACATTAATATCAACTTGCTTTACAAACGTTACGTAACCATCTTTATTTATTTAATTATTTTGTGGCGCCAGGGCGCCCCCTGGCTGGCTGGCACCCCTAGCACTTGCCTATAATGCCTATAGGATGGGCCGGCCCTGCACACAGGTGAAAACAAGCGGGGCACTAATATATTAGTATGACTCACTCTGATTGGTTAAGGGTTAAACAAAGGCGTGTCATTCGCCTGGGGTAAGTTCCCTTTTCATTCAGAGGCAGAATTTCAACAGCAAAGCTGTGAATCGTGATAAAAGGGTCTCTCAAAAATGACAGACCGTCAGATGTGTAGATCGTAAAACGGTCTAAAATCGTCATATTGCCCAGCCCTAACACACACAGACAGTAACAGATCTCTCTGTGCTTGCTTCACTGTTCACGTTTCTTCAGTACTCCCTATGTTTTCTTCAGTTTGCTTCTTTTTAAAGTTACTTTAAAGTTACTTTTTTCGTAACGTACGTGGTGCATTTGAGAAGACAGACCTGAAAACGGCTCGTGCTGTGTCAGTCACTTCCTCCTCTCGGGTCGGGGTTTCTTTTTTTCTCTCTCTCCTCTTCCTCAGGATCCACTCCCTCTTTCCTATTCTCTCTCTCTCTTTCTTTAGACAATTGTGATTGAAAAATGTAATTTTTGCTCATTTTAAATATATTTTAATCATTTTTTTAAATTCTTTTTTCTATTTTACATGTTTTGTTTTTGTGAAGCGCCCCGTGATTTTTATCTTGAGAGGCGCTATAGAAAATATATTTTCTTCTCTCTTAATTCATGCACTTAAATATAAATGTTCTGATTTTATTGAAAAACGTGTTCTGTAATAGTTCCTTTACTATTGTGATCAAAAACATTTAATCTCAACTCTGAGGCTGCTCTGTAAATATTTTTCAAATAAACAGTAAACATAGCAACGTTGGTTACGTATTGTAACCCCAGATTCTATGAGTCTAGTCGTAGCCCTTAAGCTAGCTGCTTCTGGATGATCTCAGCATCAGCCAATCATGAAGAGCTTAAATGTACGCCCACCAATGGTGGGCACCCCTTGTGGGTATATAAGTGGAGCGACTCCACTGTTTGCCTCCAATGGCTCTTAGTCCTAACAGAACCAGTGGGGCCAGTGGCTTAAGGGCTGCGACTAGACTCATAGAATCTGGGGTTACAATACGTAACCAACGTTCTATTTCGTCTAGTCTTAGCCCTTAAGCTAGCTGCTATTGGAATAATGCGCAGCTGGATGGGTTTACGCCACACTGGTTAGCTCAACCAATGGACACACCCAACATGTCTCCTTTTAGTGAGGGATGCTCAGCCACAGCCCAGGGCTTAAAAGGCTGAGGCATCCAAAGAGGAGAGTGGGGCCCCACTAAAATTATCATCCACAAGAGGAGGAAAATCATCCAAGCAAGGCTGATGTGGTGCAATAATGCCTTCACTCAGCCTGCTGAGGTCCAAGCACTGAACGAGTGATGGATCCTGAAGACACATCTCGTAAATAATAATGAGTAAAGGAAAAGGGTGAAGCCCATGAAGCAGCCTGACAAATGTCTTCCATCGACACACCACTGTGGAGCGCCATACAAGAGGAAATCCCTCTGGCTGAGTGAGCCCTGAGTATCTCAGGAGGATCCTGCCCTGATGATGTGTAAGCAAGTGAAATGGCATCACACAGCCAGTGTGAAAGATGCTGGGTCGACAGCGCTTGCCCAAGGGAAGAATCTCTGTAGTGCACAAACAGGCTTTGTGAGCGGATGATAGAAAACAGATCTATCTCCAAAACCCTGGTGACAGGTTGAGATAGCTGCAGCATATGTTTTAATAGTGCTGAATGCGAGGCCCCTGTCCATCAGTATCCACAGAAACGATAGGACATCCGCCAGCTGGCAGGAGAGCGCATGAACATTTCGCTCCGTGCACCATTTCTGGAAAGCTGCCCATTTAGCAGCATACGATGTGACGGTAGAGGGCGCCCGCACACTCTGAATCGTGGCGACCACATCATGCGGCAGCCCAGAAGCCTCTAAGCATGACCGCTCAGCGGCCAGACCCACAGCCGTTGGCCTATTTCCGGAGGATGTTTGATTATCCCATCTGCCTGGAGAAGGGCGTCCGCCCTCCACGGGAGCCTCCACGGAGAGCCGGACACTAGCGCTTGCAGGTCTGGAAACCATGACGTGGGCAAGCGTCTGGGAGCTACCAGAATTACCGAGAGCTGTTCCGACCGAACTCGGTCCAGGAGACGGGGGATCAGTGGGACTGGCAGAAACGCATACAAGAGCGTCTGAGGCTAGGGCTGGTGTGAGAAGGCGTCCGCTCCAAGTGGGGGGTGGTCCCGGGTACTCAGGGAAAACCACAGGCGATGCTGAGCATTTCGCGAGCCGCGAACAGATCCACAGAGGGTTCCCCGAACTTGATCCATATCTGTGATATCAGTGCGGGATGCAGACACCAGTCGGAGTCGCGGGGTCCCCCTCTCCACAGGATGTCTGCTGCCACATTCAGGACCCCTGGAATGTAGGTGGCTCTGATGGACAGCAGGTGGACATGTGCCCAACACAGTAAATCTGTGGCTACGCGCAATAGTGGGAGGGATCAAACTCCCCCTTGGCGATTTATGTAGGCTGCCGCCACCTGGTTGTCTGTGTGAACTTCGACATGACGGCCCTCGAGAAGGGCAGCGAAGTGTCTGATCACATTCCTCACTGTCATAAGCTCCAACACATTTATGTGCTCCTGGGTGTGGGAGGGCCAGCGATCTGCCACCGTATGGGACAAGCACGTGCTCCCCCATCCCAACAGTGACGCATCCGTAAACACAGATACGTGTGACGTCCGATGGGGACCCCGTGTGAGAGGATGCAGGGAGTCCCCCAGTGAGCGAGGTCCTCGCCCACTGAAGGGGGAACCCTCAACATACGTCTCTTCTGACGTATCGGGTGTACCCGAAGGCGGATGAACCAGCGCTGCAGGCGCCTCGTGTGCAGTAAACCTAACAGCACCACAGCGTGGGCTGCAGCCATCATGCCCAGAAGTTTCATGACTAACAGGGCTCTCACGATCTTGTGGGGTTGCACGCGGGAGATCACCGTGGTGAGATCTGCCGCTCTTGCCGGAGACAAACGTGCTCTCATTAGGGAGGCGTTCAGCTCCACCCCGAGAAACACAATCGACTGGGATGGAAGGATGGAGCTCTTTTCCCAGTTCATGGAAAATCCTAGGGTTGACAGATGCTCTATTAACTTCCTGGTTTGCTCTGACGCCTCGTCCTTGGAC
This sequence comes from Nothobranchius furzeri, assembly GCF_043380555.1. NCBI lineage: Eukaryota > Metazoa > Chordata > Actinopteri > Cyprinodontiformes > Nothobranchiidae > Nothobranchius > Nothobranchius furzeri. The sequence goes on along the minus strand of NC_091753.1, from coordinate 67,102,818 downwards.
CGGGCGCATAGGAGCAGATCATCCAGGTAAAATAAAACCCTCATTCCCGCCATGCGCAATGGCTGCAGGGCCGTCTCCAGACATTTGGAGGAGGTGCGCGGGGCTAGAGAGTAGCCGAAAGGGAGATGATTGAACTGGTACTGAACCCCCTTGAATGAAAAGCGCAGGAACTTCCTGTGTTTGGGAATTACTGGGATGTGGAAGTATGCGTCTTTCAGGTCTATTGATGTGAACCAGTCCCCGGAGCGCACGTATTCTAGGACTTGCCTCATTGTTAACATGCGGAAATGCATCACTGCTATGGAGCAATTGAGCAGGGAAAGGTCGAGAATTGGTCTCATTCCTCCCGACTTTTTCGGTACTACGAAGTAGCGGGAGTAGAAGCCTGAGAGCTCTTGTCCGCGAGGGACTTGGGAAATGGCGTCCTTGGACAGAAGTTCCTTCAGCTCCAGGGCCTGAGATTGTTCCTGTGACGTGAACGTCGTCTCCACGATCCCGTCGAAGGGAGGAGGAGCGGACTGAAAAAGGAGTGTGTTACCGCAATGAATGGTCTCCGATATCCATTTGCTCATGAGACAAAGGCGGCGCCATTCTTGCGCGCGTTCCGACAGCAGACGCGTGTTCGAGGTCACGTGAACGACGTCTGAGGACTGAGTTCACGCTCTTACTGCCGTCGCTCACACCAGAGAACTGGTAGCGACCCATGGAGGGCTGCGCTCGAAAGGGCGAGTGTGAAACAGCTGGAAGAGGCTGATCCGCGGAGCGTGGAGTCCAAAGTTAAAGGACGAGTGGGAGCCGGGCCCGTGCATGGGGACGACAAAGTACCAGCGGATGGAGCCGCACACTGTGTCGCCGCGCGTGGTTGCGACAGTGCCATGACATTCCATCCATCCCAACGTTGTGGGGGAAGCGGAATGTGTTGGGCCTGGCTGGAAGCTAGGGCCGGTGCGCAAATGGAACACACCCGTACAGCTGGCCGTGTAATATGACTGACTGCGGGAACATGCAGATGTGTCGCAGTGCTTGGTGTGGGGAACATTTGTGAGGATTCGGCAGAGGATTCTGCAGAGGACTGTAGGATTGTTCTCTCTAAGTGACGTTTTTTGGGTTTTATTTCAAAACCAACATCATTCACAGAGTTATTACAGTCATAAGCACACACATTCCCCCCAACGAGTCATTTTCGTGGTTGCTTTCAGCGAGGTTCCTGAGACTGTGACTGCCAAGACGGCGTCTGCTGGCCCTTTCGAAACCATTGGCCGCCAACTCTCTGGTCCCGCTGAGGTGGAGCCGAAGCGGGAGGCCGGCTCCGTAGGGCGGGCGGTGCAGCTGGGTGCCTGAAGTGTCCGCGCCGTTCATCCCATCCTCTGGAGGAACGGCCGGAGTGCGAGGCTGACCGAGGGTGGACCAGGTCTCGCACCGTGGCTGACAGTTCAGCTGTCTTTTGAGCCCTCTCCATGACGCTCCTAAGATGGGGACCAAACAGAACGTCAGAGGTGATGGGGCCTTCCAGCATCTCCCTGTGCAGGTGTTCAGGAATGGAGGGCAGGGCCTTGAACCACAAGGCCCGCTGGATAAGGGTCCACCAGGCAGCAATGCGAGCAGAACCGGTGAACAGCAGCGCACAGATTGAGAATGGCATCAGCAGTTTTAGTAATGATGGTTTTTGACTCGTCAGGAGCGTCAAGCTCTTCCACCATTTTGGAAACGCCAAAAGCGAGAAGGGCGATGTTATTTCCTGCAGCGCCGGTCTGGAAGGTGCACTGGTGTGCGCGATCGGTGAGCCGCGTCAGCAGCTGGTCATGCTTAGAAGCGGGAACTGCTCGCGTGCCGGCGAGGTGGTTCTTGGCGCCAAACAGCGAGGCCAAGTGGAGGAACGGAAGGCCAGCCTTAGTCGGAGAAGCCCTCGACCTTGGTAACGGTCACATATGTGGAAATTGGCGCGTTGAGCTTAGCAGGTTCGGAGAAGTCGACGGACCAGCAGCTCATGGCAGCGGGGAAGCGCGGCCAGATGGGTTCTGGACGGCGCGTCTGTGTTGCCCCGAAAATTCCCGCCAAATCATCTGCTTCAGGCGGAGCCGGTTCTGGCACGGTTAGCCGCTTGAGGACCGCAGCCTCGGAGATGATGGCGGGCAGCTCCTGGAGCAGTGCTCTAACTGCTGGCAGGAAGGAGCGAGAAGTCACTGGAGCAGAAGGACCCGCTGAGCGAGGCTCGTCGACCTCCGTGTTGTCCAGGAGGGAAGAAGGGCTATGGCAGCCAGCCTCATCGTATTCCTCTTTGTCGATGACATCATCCAGTCGGTTGAAGCTAGCCGGCTCCTGGCCGACGTTGAAGAACTGTAAGGCCTTGTCCAGCGAGTACGTGTCTGCCACCGGAATTTCCACGGCGGTGAAGTTCTCGACCCGGCGGATCTTTTCAGCCGCGGGCAGAGCGGCGCAAAATGGGCACGAGGCCCGGGGGTCAAGGCCAGGCCAGCGTGATGAGCCCCGAGACAGACCTCACACTTGGCCTGCAGGTCGCCGCTGGAGATGGACCCCGTCTGGCAGGCCGGGCAGGTCCTGGCGTCACTGGACATGGTAGGTGAGTAGAACGCTTCTTGGATAATTGCTCTTTAAAGGAAGCTCTTAAGCTTGGCTTGAAGAGATAACGGAGGCGAACACTGGAGTCGCTCCACTTATATACCCACAGGGGTTCCCACCATTGGTGGGCGTACATTTAAGCTCTTCATGATTGGCTGATGCTGAGATTATCCTTCCAATAGCAGCTAGCTTAAGGGCTAAGACTAGACGAAATAGAACTGTTTGCTCATCAGCTTTGCAGGTGCAAAAAGGTTTTGACGACGTGTCAAAATCTTTGATGGCTGATGGGTTTTTGCTACAGATGGCCGGTCTGAGCGATTCTCTAGAACTGTCGAATCTCTCAGCATGTTTTAGTTTTAAAGTTTAGCTGTTATGATTTGGACAGCCAATCAGAGGCTGACAAGTTTGGAGATGTTACCAAGGCAAATCAGAAACACACCCTCTGTTCTGACTGGTTAATACTACGTGTGTCAGGGTTTAACTTAGCCATACTTGTTATTGTGTGGATGCAGGTGTGGAACCTTGTTGAACACATTGCAGTCTTAGTAGACATCATAAACATCATAATAAAACATCCATTCAGTGTGCACAGATTAATGAAGCATTTCATTATACTATAATTATCATAAGTAGTAATAAACAAATGTTTATTTAATGATTATCTAGATTATAAATCATAAAAGAAGTTTTTAAATCATTCTTGAATTTAGCAACTGATTCGAGCTGGATCTTCTTTCTTCTGGAGGCAGACAGAGGAGACCTTGACAAAGAAAGTTATTGTTTATGATTCAGACTAGCAGAGTCTGAATCCCAGCGGGTGCGAAACCTGCTCATTAAAGTGAACACATGCAATATTGTGTCTCCTTTCTGAACAGATGTTGAATAGATGGTGAAAGGTCAGGCTGTGCCTAAACTGACCATTGCTGGACGCTACAGCGGCTACCCGACATGGGCAATAAACAAAGGAAAACAACAAACAACAACAGAAAGAAAAAACAACCAAAGCAAAGAACCAGAAGTCCAGAAAGACAAGAACCAAAACCAGTGATAACCCTACCATACATCAAAAGGCATAACAGAAAAAAATAAGAGCAACAATGAAAAAACACAACATAAACACACCAACAAAACCATACACAACAGTTAGAAACAGACTAGTACACCCAAAAGACAAGATACCAGCTGGACTTAAATGTGGAGTTGTTTACGAAATACCATGCAAAACTCTGCAATAAAACATACATAGGAGAAACCGGACGCCAACTCAAAACACAAACAGTAGAACATAGAAATGAGTGTGAGAAAGAAACAAGTCGAAAACACACAAGAGCAGCAAAACAAGACGCAGAAAGCACAATAAAAAAGTCAGCCATAACAGATCACTGCACAAGAGAAAACCATATAATGGACTGGGACAACACAAGGATCATAAACAACGAACTACAGAAATACAAAAGACGGATAAATGAAGCAATAGAGATAAGGAGAGGTGGATGTGGGACCATGAAAAGAGACAATGGGGTCTACACATTGGCTTGTTGGGCCTCGCATGAATGGGATTTGGAGGATGCCGTCTGTGGGCTGAGAAAGAGTGACAACGTCGATGACTGGCATTCTGCTGTTTCTGCTTGCGTGCGGACTGTGGCGGAGGTCCATATTCCCAGGAAGCAAGCCCCTGTTAATCAGTCTATGGTACCATGGTGGTCAGAGGCTTGTAGTTTCGCTATTCGGTATAGGAGTAGGGCCAAGAGGTTGCTTAGGAGACACCCTGTGGAGGCTAACACAGTGAAGTTCAAGAGGTTGAGGGTGGTGGCTCGACAGGTTGTGAAGGAAGCGAAGAGGTCTGGTTGGCGGGACCTCTGTAGCGGGCTGGGGCCCTGTACATCTGTCCGGTCACTGTACGGTATGGTCCGCAGGATGTCTGGGGCAGGGGTACGGCATGGACTTCCTCTGCTTGGCGGGGGGACAGGTCTGCAGTGGGGGATAAGGAGAAGGCTGATATGCTGGTTGTACATTTCTGGAGGGTTCACAGTTTGGTGAACATCTGCTGACCTTGTTCTTAGACAAGGGTTGCTGAGTGGTTTTGCTGGTGATTTGTGGGGGGATGGGGAAGGCCTGAAGGGCTTGGAACTGTTTTTTCTCATTGGATGAGCTGCGGGCTGCGATGCGTTTTGGACATGATACTAGTCCAGGTAGGGATGGTCTGGGCTATCCACTGTTCCAACATACGGGTGATCTCTTCCTCGTAGAGGTCTTGTCCTTGATTAATGCAGTTTGGGGGTCTGGACTGTCTGGTCTCTGTTTGCCGATGATGGTGCTTGGAAATGTGGTCGAAGCGTTCGTTTTGTTTTTCACAAGGTTCAGGAGGGGTTGGATGGTGTGGTACCCTGGGCTAGGAGATGGGGCTTTCGGTTGTCCTCGTCCAAGACCAAATGTATGATTTTTGGTTTTAAGAGGACTGTGCCTTGTGAGGGATTGTTGTTAGGTGGACAATTGCTGGAGTGGGTGTCGTCCTATAGATATTTAGGCCTGTGATTGGATGACAAGCACATGTGGGGGAAGCATGTGCACCATTTGGTTGCCAGATGTGGTCGTTTGCTGAATGTCTTGCATTGTCTGGCTGGTACTGATTGGGAGGCATCCAGGGACACCTTGCTGCAGGTATATTGGGGCATGATTAGATCGTTCTTGGACTATGGGTGTTTTGTGTATAGAATGACAGCACCTGCTACCCTGAAGCTGCTTGATGTGCTGCAGGCATCTGCCTTGCAGGTGTGTAGTGGGGCATTTTGGTCTACCCCTGTGGCTGCTCTCCTCATTGAGATGGGTGAGATGCCGTTGGTCACACTAAACTGGGGCTACGCTATCTGTGGAGGGTCAAGTGTATGGGTACGAATAGCTTGTGTTCTGAGTTGTTATTCGGTCACTGGGAATTCGAAAATGGGGGATGGGTGGCTTGGGCGGCTTTCCTGAACGGCTGAGGAAATGGGTGGTTTGGCAGGGATTTCTCGAATGGTCTGTTCGCTCTCATTTCATTTGGCCTGAGGTTTTGCCATGGCTACTGCTGGTCCCTGAAGTGGACTTTTCTTTTATGGCTCAGGGACGGGGTGGCAGGGAGGAGGGGGCTTTTGTGGATTTTATGGGGGTGGCGTGGGGTTTGTACTTGCACCTCTATACTGACGGCTCCTAGAACTCAGAGAGTGGTAGAGTGGTGGTGGGGATGGGAGTCATTTTGGGGTTTGGTTTAGGTCATCGCATAGCGGACTGTTGTTCTGTATTTGCAGCAGAGTTGGTTGCAATATTGTGGGCCTTGCAGTGGGTGGCAGAACATCGGCCAACAAGATCTGTAGTTTGCTCTGACTCTGCTGCTGCTCTTGAGGCGCTGGTGGGGGGATATTCCAGGTCTAGGCCTGACTTGCTGATTAGGATCAGGATGATGCTGCACGAGGTGGTTGCTTTGGGTCGTGAGGTTTGTTTTGTGTGGGTTCCTGCTCATGTGGGGGTGGAGAGTAATGAAAGGGCTGATACTATGGCTAAGGGGGTGCTGTCGAGGTGTGAGGTGGATGTGGAGGTGGGGTTGGGAGCGCGTGAATGTCGCTCGGCAGTTGGTCGGGTGGCGTTTGACCTGTGGCAGGCCTCATGGGACATTGGGGTTCCTGGGAGGGCATTTTATGATCTGCAGCATCGGGTGGGGGTTCCTGGGGCTGCCCTTCCTAGCAGGAGGAAAGACTCCATGGTCTTGACAAGGCTGAGGCTGGGCAATAGCTATATTCGGGGGGGTCTCCTGTTAGTAGGGAAGCACCCTGATGGTCTGTGCCGATGTGGGATGCTGGAAAACATGTTTTGCTGTCCCAATTATTCAGTCGAGAGGAGTACCCGTTTTTTTTTTTTTTTTTTTGGGTTCTGTGGGGGTGGGGGTATTTAGTCTACGGACCTTTTTGAGGGTGGAGGGTGGATGGTGTGTGGCCGCGCTGCTGGCTTTTTTATGTCGGGTTGGTGTGTATACGAGGGTGTGATCGTCATTTAGTTCTAACTGCTGGTTGCTGTGGCAGCAATACGCCGACTAGGTGTCTAGTCTGCCAAACAATGGAAGAAGTCTATGTCAAAGCACAAACCAAGCATGAAGACAAAGGAATTGAGTGTAGACCTCCACGACAGGATTGTCTTTAGGCACAAAGCTGGGGAAGGTTACAGAAAGATTTCTGCTGCTTTAAAGGTTCCTATGAGCACAGTGGCCTCCATCATCCGTAAGTGGAAGAAATTTGGAACCACCAAGACTCTTCCTAGAGCTGGCCGGCCTTCTAAGCTGAGTGAACAGGGGAGAAGGGCCTTGGTCAGGGAGGTGACCAATAACACAATGGTCACTTTGTCAAAGCTCCAGCGGTCCTCTGTGGAGAGAGGAGGACAACCATCTCTGCAGCAATCCACCAATCAGGCCTGTATGGTAGAGAGGCCAGACAGAAGCCTCTCCTTAGTAAAAGGCACATGGCAGCCTGCCTGTAGTTTGCTAAAAGACACCTTAGGGACTCTCAGACCATGAGAAACAAAATCCTCTGGTCTAATGAGACAAAAATTGAACTCTTTGGAGTGAATGCCAGGTGCTACGTTTGGAGAAAATCAGGCACCGCTCATCTCCTGGCCAATACCATCCCTACAGTGAAGCATGGTGGTGGCAGCATCATGCTGTGGTAGGGCTGGGCGATATGGACTAAAAGTCATATCTCGATATTTTTTAGCTAAATGGCGATACTCGATATATATCGATACTTTTTTAGTGACGTAATTGGGACTTCCCCCAAACCTTTTGTGTCCCTGTTAGGTTAATTTTTTTTTCAGAGGCAAACCCTTTAAAAACCAACCGATATAAATTTAAGCCACATGCCAAAGCTCACTCGGACTCCTTTATTGATGTCAAAATGTTAACAATAAATTGAGCAAAAAAAAAAACTGTAACCATTTTAACAGTAACAATAAAGAGAAATTTTGAAAGAGATTAACAGCTCTGTAAATAAACATGTCAATTTAACCTTTAGTCAATTTCTCAAAAAAAAAAAAAAAAGTAAACAAGCCAGGCCAGTCTTTGTGCAAAATTCGACGAACATGTAAACAGGCTAGGCAATTCGTACCTTGTGCACATCTCAAATAATAAGAGCAAAATGATATGAAATCAAAAAGTTACAAACCAACTTCTGTACAATTTACAGATTTTGTGCCAGGAAAACTAACCTGTCCACACTGTCAGGTTTTAGGGATGCCCTGTGGCAAGTTACAATGTTCCCACTGCAACTAAACACCCTTTCTGAAGGTGAGCTGGTGGCTGGCACACAAAGGTACCTTTTTGCCAGGCGGCTCAATGAAGGAAAGTTACTTTCATATTTCTGCCACCATTTCAGAGGGTCAGTATCTTTTTCTACACAAACTGACAACAAGTAGCTCAAAAGCTCAGTTTCCACTGTATCCTGTGTGTGTGTAGTGCTTGTTGTAGGTTTGTTGTTCTCAAAGAAGCTCGCCAGAGATTTTTTCTTTTTAGATGCAGGTAGTACTACAACTGCTGCCTGGCCTTGGTCTGCAGGCTCAGTCCCAGCTGGGTCAGGCAGCTCAGGCACACAGCTGACCGGGTCACTGGGCAAAGACTCCACCTCAGAGATGACTTTATGCTTTAGTGCATCAAGTTATTCACCTGAAATGTACGTAGCCTTGAATCGGGGATCCAGTAATGAAGCAATGTCCAACAGGTCACAGGTGGACGGATCAGCATACTTGCTGATGAGGTAGTCCACAATGCAGGACTTGATGGACTTGCAAAGCTCAGTATCTCCCTCTTCATGTGCCAGGAGACTGTTGGTGAACAGGTAAAGCACAGGCCTGATGTATGAAAGGGTGACGTACTCTTCTCCTGAGAGAGCGTCAGTGAAGTCTTGAAGGGGTTTCAGAGCCTTTATTGCCTCCAGGACCTCAATGTCCTGCCAGGTGGGAACAAGTGGTCTGGTTTTCTCGTCAGAGGACAAGACTTTAGAAAGTGCCCCTTCCTGCTCAAGGACCCTCTCAATCATCTGTAGTCTTGATCCCCAGCGAGTGGCTGACTCGGTGATTAGCTGGTGACCTGGTAGACCCAGCTGTATTTGCACATCAGCCAGGGCTTTTCTCTTCTTCCAGCTGTACGAGAAGCAGCTGACAACTCTCTTACAGACAGAAATGGCTCTTGTTGCCCGGGCATCATCCAAACTGTGTCCTATATAAACACACAACATTGAAATCCACATTTTAAAATCACTAATTATTTAATTAGGTCCGTCTGGCCAAAGTTTAGTTGGGAAGCACATCTTAAACACAATCTCAGTTAAAGACACACTCTGATAAAAATCAAGTTTTCCTGTTCTTAATATGTTCTTGTGGCATTTTCTTATGCTAGTTATTATTATGAATTATTTGTTCATGATTGCGTACAGTTAATAAATTCCAATGGAATTTATTAGATATTATTCAAAGTGACATAAATAATACAAAACACAATGACTCTTTCTCTCTCTCTCTCTGAGCATTTTCACTGTCATATATATTCCTATTTCAATTCATTAATTCTATATTGTACTCACCAATGGCCAGATGAAGTCTGTGACCAAAACACTGCATCCTTGGCCACTTTGTCAACTGCAGCGCTTTGACAACATTAGTCCCGTTGTCTGTCGTCACAGCAACTAGTCCCGTTGGGTTGAGATTCCAGCTTTTGAGGGTCTCCTGCAGGGCTTCGGCAATATGCTCTCCTGTATGATCTTGCGGAAAGTTGCTGGTTTGAAGACATGCACTCTTCAGCTCCCAGTCCTCTATGAAGTGCACAGATACACTCATGTAAGGTTCGCAGGTCCTGCTGGACCACATGTCGGTGGTGAGCGCGTAGTGAGACACTTTTGCAAGCCGGGCAGCAAGACTGGCTCTGACATCCGTGTACATTTTGGGTAGTGCCTCTCTTGCGAAATAATTGCGACTGGGCAAATGGTATCTCGAGTCCATGGTTTTTAGCAGCTGTACAAAACCGGTCTGCTCCACCGTTGATACGGGAGCCATGTCTTTGGCGATATGGAAAGCCACCGCTTTGGTAATTTCACGCCACTTGTTACTTGTTCTTTCGTATGGCTCACTGTGGCTCAATGAAGCCCGCAACAGGGTTTGTTTCGGGACAACAGGTTGGGAAGACTTTGTGGTCTGAGTCACAGCACGTAATTTGACGCTCTCCTCATACTCCACTTTATGGCGCTGTTTTAAGTGGTGGAAGAGGTTTGTTGTGCTCGAACCCTTTGTTGCAACAGGTTTTCGACATTCTTTACAGAAAACATTTTGCTGCTGGTCATCTGACAATTTAAAACCGAACCATTTCCAGATTATCGAGCCATTGTTCTTTTTTTTACTGACCAACTCCTCTTCTGCGTCGCCCTCCATCTCCATATTGTCGCTAGCAGCTCAGCACTCGAGTGGTGGTGACGGAGGGGGAGGGCTTGTGGGCACAGAGCGGGGGAGGCGGAACAGACAGGTTGTGTTTAGGGACACTGGGAGAGGAGAAAACATGTGAGTTGCGGCCCATTTATTGTAATTTAAACGGAAATTTTTACTACATCGATATTAGAGATACTGTCCCGTGTTATATCTTGTTTAGAATTATATTGATATATATTAAAATATCGAGATATCGCCCAGCCCTATGCTGTGGGGATGTTTTTCAGTGGCAGGAACTGGATGACTAGTCGGGATAGAGGGAAAGATAACTGCAGCAATGTACAGAGACATCCCGGATGAAAACCTGCTCCAAAGCGCTTTTGACCTCAGACTGGGGTGACGGTTCACCTTTCAGCAGGACAACGACCCTAAGCACACAGCCAAAATATCGAAGGAGTGGTTACAGAACAACTCGGTGAATGTCCTTGAGTGGCCCAGCCAGAGCCCAGACCTGAAACCATTGAACATCTCTGGAAAGATCTGAAAGTGGCTGTGCACCGACACTTTCCATCCAACCTGATGGAGCTCGAGAGGTGCTGCAAAGAGGAATGGTCAAAACTGCCCAAAGATAGGTGTGGCAAGCTGGTAGCATCATATTCAAAACGACTAGAGGCTGTAATTGCTGCCAAAGGTGCACCAACAAAGTACTGATTAATGGCTGTGAATACTTATGTTCATGTGATTTCTCAAGTTTTTTTATTTTTAATAAATTTGCAACAACTTCAAAGACACTTTTTTCACATTATCATTATGGGGTGTTGAGTGTTGAATTTTATGGGCAAAATGATTTTAATTAATTTTGGAATGAGGCTGTAACATAAACAAAAAAGTGGAATAAGTGAAGCGCTATGAATACTTTCTGAATGCACTGTACTTTCCAAGATGTTGGCCAGATATGTCAATAATGATATTGAATGATAATTGGCTAGGATTCCCAGATCTTAGTCTGTTTTCTTAAGAACAGGTCTCACTATTGATTGTTTGCAAAATGAGGGCACCACCCCCTCATTAATAGACATGTTAATAAAAGACAATAGGGGAGAGCCCAAAACAAAACACTGTCCAGTCATGAGGGGCTGAGAGGGTTCCTGTTTGCTGAAGCTCAGTTCAAGCTGCCCAGTCCGGGTGGCTGGATCAGTTGGGCTGAGCTACGTGGGGACAATTCCTGCTTCATTGGCAGCCTCGGCTGGTGGTGTGTCACTTGGGAGTCGGTTCAAAGTATTGGGAACAGGTTCATGCACCGCCTTCATCTCCTCCACCAAGATGACTCTGCTGGCCCAGCATAGCCCCACTGGATGCCTCTTCCTTACCTCTGGGGGTTCCACCCTGCAGCACCAGGGTACCAGAGTTTTTCGACCTATCCCAGAGTCCCCTGCCCTGCAACCTGTCTTGGTGGTCCGGCCTTCTCCTGTGGCTATGCCCGAGGTCCGGCCTTCTCCTGTGTTTCAGTCTTCTCCAGAGACTCTGTCTCCAGTGGTCCAGTCTTCTCCAGTGGATCCATATACTGGGGTTCAGTCTGCAGAGGACTCATGTGCTGAGCTACTGGTTTCTGAGGCCTCCTGAGGGGATCCAGTCTCCTTTGTCTCCTTCTCTGCGGTTCCTGCTCGAGGTGTGCCCACCTCCTGTGTCTTCTGTGTCTACGCTGCTTGGGTTCCAGTCTGAGGTGGTCTTCAGAGTCTCTGCCCCTGGCTGCCCTGCCTGGTCTCCAGCTGCCTCCTGCTTGGAGCCTGCCAGAGTTTGGCATAGGCAACGTGGGAGACAGCCCAGGCTGCTCCTCCATCCAAGGCCTGCAGGGGTCAGCAGGCTGCCTCTCCATTGTCCCTGGCCTCCAAGAATCCACCGTTTTCAGCTCCTGTGTCCTAGGCGTTGATCCCCAGGGCTTTGCTGGTCTCCAAAGAGCCCCATGCCTCTAAGGTTCCCTTGCCTTTGCTGACAGCCACCCAGACTCTCTCAGCCCTTGCTCTTAGTCCCTCATCGCAGGCTCCCCAGAGCCTCCTGGTCCCCCTGGTTCCTGTGGTCCTCTTGCCTCCGTTGCCGGCCCCTGATGACTCTGTTGGTTCCTGCTTACATGTGTCCTGCCTCCTGAGTCCGTTTTTTGACTTGCCCTTTTCAGACCTTTGGCTCCTGATGGGTTTTGGTTAAGCCCCCCCCCCCCCCCCACCCCCCCCCACCCACCCCCCCCCATCGCCTTTTCTTGTGGGTTGTTTTGTGTTTGGTCCCTCCACTCCGTCCCTGTTGTTCCTTCTCTTGTTTCCTCCTCTGTTTTGCTATACTGCCCCACTCAGTTTATAAGTCTCAACTGTTCCCAGTTCCCTTAATCACCCAGCCCCTGTGTGTATATAGACCCTGTTCTGTCTTCCAGTGTTTGTTGGTTCTTTGTCTGTGTGTGATTGTTGCTGTAGTCAACATTGTTCATTTCCTCTTGTGCTTCAGTTAGAACTTCTAGTACATTTTTGTGTTGGCTCCACTTTGCTTTTTTGGAGCCTTTTGGATTTTTGCCTTGACCTTCCTTAAAATAAAGATTTACATTTTTTTCAATATCTCACTTTGTGTCGTTTTAGGTACTACATTTTGGGTCCAAGCCTTCACTAATTGTGCAACACAATTGTGACATGTATGGGTGATGGCTTCTTATCTTGATATTGCTACTTGGAATGGTAAAGGCCTTAATCATCCAGTTTAAAGAAAAAAGGCTCTTACAAATCTGAAAAATTTGGGTGCTGGCATTACTTTCCTTGAAGAAACACACCTCAGACAATGTCCGTTCGAAGTGTGGATGGATTGGACAGCTTTTTGATTCAACCTTTGAAGGGAAAGCCAGGGGTGTTACCATTTTAATGAAGTCTCTTTTGCTCCTTCCTCAATTTTAGCAAACTCTAATGGCCAATATGTTATTGTGACAGGCTTGCTCTACAATCTACTCACCCAGGGTCGAGTCAGCCCTAAGCTAGCTAAAGGCTCAGTTTATTTAAATGTACAGAAACTAAAGTGGTTGATCTCCCTTAAGCCGGGCGTACACTGTGCGACTTTTTCACTCGTAGCACTCAGCTTCAGCTCAAACTGTACGACCCTCACAGGGCAAATCTCACGAGTCATGCGCTCACAATGCACGACCCAGTTCTCGGATGCGACCTGACTGCTCACACTGTACGTCTGGTAGCAACACGTCGGACCTAAACAATACGCTAAAAATAGCAGTTTTTACACAACACGCCAGACTTTTTTGTCTTGTTTTGCCTGTTGTCCTTCGGGAGTGCTGCAGGAGGACACACAGGGATTTATGGGGGTTGGATGAGGAAAACGAAATAAAGAAAGTAAATCTGTGTTTTGTGATCAGTTTAATTTGACATGAACACGACAAACACGCTTTCTTGACAATCTTTGTGAGTAAAAAAACGTGTAGAAACAAAAACGAACAACGTGTGTTATTAGGGAAACAGCGGGCGAGCGGTGTTGATGCAGGATTGCGCATGCGCCGTGAGCGGTTCTGATATTTTTTGGGTCGCAGCTGCTCGCAGCGCCGCTTCAACAGTGCGATACCCTCACGAGGGACGAGCGAAATATTAAACACGCCAGAAGTCCGTGCGAGCTCACGATTGCTGATCGGTAGCTGGTCACGTGGTGTTAATCGCCTCTCGTAACCCCCTGTACACTACACGACGCTCGGCGCAAAACTCGCCCCGATCTCGTGGATTCTCGCACGAGTGGAAAATCGGCTCAAAAAAGTGAAAAAGTCACACAGTGTGCGCCCGGCTTTATCCTGTTGGAAATCCTGCTGGTTGGTGGTGTAGGAGTCTAGCTGACATTCCTGTTTGTCTTTCTCTCAGGACCTGGGACCGGTTGGGACATCAGCGGCTCTGCCTGTGTCTGTGAATCACTGTGGCTTCTGTTGGCCTCCCTCACCTGCCTTTTCTTCAAGTGTTAACTATTCTTCTAATAAGCTCCCCACCTATCTGACATCCTTATGACCAACATTATTGCCTTCCTCCTAAAGACTGTTTGCATCTGGTACAGAAACCTCACATGCTCTTGAGCACTTCTTAGAGAAATGAGATGTGGTCATAAATAAAAATGTTTTGCAACAAAATAAAAACCACATAAGTGAAGGACAGAACGAGCAAACAAAGCTCTTTCAATGAATCGTTTTGATTTGTCATCACTACTGTCTATCGCGTTTGTTGTTCTGTTTTCCCTATGAATTATAACAAGGATACTTTCATCATTTAAGATGCAAACAATAAACTCTGTGTAGTGCTTCTTAACTCCATTTTGTTAACTACTGTGTGTTTAACCCATAGGTAACATAGAATCTGCCAAATATTCCTAGAGATCTGAAGCAAACATGTAGAAAAGTCACAGACAACAGCTTTAGCCCGAACGCTAATGCCAAGAACAGGTGAGGTTAGGATCAACATGAACAATCCTGAGAAGAATTTAGAACTAAACCCGTGGGATTGTATTCGGTATGGTACTATATTTAGTCATATTTTGTATTCCTGATACCAGCTTGAGTTTGGAGAAATTAAAAGGTGAAAGAAAGTGTCCCTTTAGGTTCTTGTTTTGCTCAGAAACATCTTAATCTGAGAGACCTTCATTATATAGTGATATACATTTATTTTATGTTGCTGTCTTTATCAGATTTGTTTTCATCATCTGCATTTGCAAACTTGGATCTGATGTGTTTCTAAATGGAAAAATGAGCTGGATGCTCCTGAACAGGGTCAAGGTTCTGCTGAAGCCTGCTGAGTGCTCATGAAGAATAAAGCTGATAGTTCTGTGCTGCGCTGGTGTACCGATCCTTGATATAACTCATAAGTCACTCTGTGTCTCAATCAGGGATGCATCCTGAATGGGATTCCTCAGCTGAAGGCCAAAAAATGTCCCTGGTTAAATCTCTCATCATGTCTTTGTCAGTGCTGCTCTCACTTCTGAATGGACAGGGTTAGCCAGGGCTTAATTTGAGCCGGATCTTGCCAAAACAAGATCTGGGAACTGTCTTATTTGGAAAAGACCGTTCCAGCAACTGTCTGCTAGATTCCGGCAACTCATGCGACCAACTTGAGCAATACGCAGGGTTCAATTTACGTGTGAGCTAACGGGATCCCGGCTCAACCCGAAGGATTAAGGTTCCCCGGGAAGCCCTCAGCTTACACACCCAGGGAGAGCCCGGAAAAAATCCTGGTTCTACTTATATTACCAACACATTCTCGCACCCTAAGCATCAAAAAATGATGCGTGTCTAAGCGTCAAAATATGATGATCAGGGTGCCCCAGCGCTGATCAGGGTGCCCCAGTGCTTCGGGAGAGGACACGCAGGGACACGCGCTGTGCCAGTGTCCGTATCCGACGCCCGCGGTGACACGGATATTTCACCTCGAACCTCTAGAGATTTAACCTCCCCCACACCCCCATCCTAACCTTAAATTAGTATGTCTGTGTAAATTTTCAATTAAGCTTCGCATGCGCAAGCTGGTTACGGTTAGAGTGGGGGTGAGGGGAAGGTTAAATAGGTCACAAATCGGTCAAATGTCCGTCTCACTGCGGGCGTCGGATACCGACGCTCTGCCACAGCGCATCTTCTCCCGACCTGCTGGGGCACCCTGATCGTGCTTTTATAGCATCATATAATTTTCCATCGATACCAAAAGATAGTAATTTAAATAACAATAATTCTCTATTGATACAGTCAAAAGCTTTTTTAAAGTCCACAAACAGGCATAAGTACTCAATCCCTTATACAAACGAGCTCTCACCACTGATGATAACACATAAATACGATCAATGCAAGATCGATTTTTTTCCTGAATTCATTTTGTTCATCCACCAAACTTCCACAAGATTCCAAAAATGAATTCAGTCTGTTATTGAGGATTCCTGAGTAAATCTTATAAACTGTACCAATTCGACTAATCCCCCGGTAATTCAATGGAACTCTAGGATCATCATTCGCACATATCATGTTCCTGGGAATGTGTTTAACCCACGACATGAAGAATCATCACAAGACGGGGGGGGGGGGGGGGGGGGAGTTCAAAACAATGATTTATTTAAGGAATCTAAGAAAAGGAGTCCCTGGAATAAACCCAGAGTAGTTGGAGCCAGAGAGAGTCCAAGTTCTGCAGGTGGAGGGACGGGGTGAGTCCAGGAGAGGGAGCCAGGCAGGGTGGCAGAGGAATAAGAGGAGAGGCGAACCGTGAAGTCCAGGAAGGTATGGTTCTTTCCAGGTGAGTAATCCAGTGAGGTTCTGCTTCTTGGATGGAGGATAATATCCAACAAACCCAGAGCGTCAGGGAAGATTGTCCAGTGATCCTGGAGAGAGGATACAAAACTTGAGTCCAAAAAATCCAACACAAGAGTCCAAGAATAATCCAAGAAATTCTCCCAGTCAATTAACTACTTAGAAAACCAAGCAACCTAGAACAGGTGGCCATAATACTACCATGAGTAGTTAATCATCCAGCGCTGTGTAGTGGTTTCCTCTCCTCTTAAATAGAGCTCTGCTGCGGATGACCTGAGAAGCTGCAGCTGCCGCTGATTGCTAATACCCTGCAGCTGGTGAGCTCCCTCTCCTGAAATGAAGAGCTCAAAGATGTTATAGAGATGAAGAGTACTCACCCCACCACACAACAGCACACTTTCGAATAGGTTCGATTACAGATTTGCTCCATACAGAGGGGATAATACTATTCTCAAAGCAGACATAACACAAACTATAAGGAACAAGTTAGAATTTTTAAGTACTTCATTAGGGAGATCCTCAATCCCCGTTGCCTTGTTTTCTCTCGCTTTATTCAGCACCTCATATAACATAATGTCCTTATTTAACATGTCATTTTGCACAGGTATAATATTCCTATCAACCTCCATCTCCAGTTTCCTAATTTGAATTTCTTCCAAAAATGAGTCATCAAATATAACAGAACTACTTTCAGCATACAAAGTACTATAATCTTGTTCCCATTTTTTATCATTAACCCAACTTCAAAAGATGATTAAAAGAGATGTGGATACAATTTTGCATGTTCTGGCATCTGTTTTGCCTTTAGTGAACTTTGATTTGATGTCAGTATTTGCGTTCCGGAACTGTTTGATTTACAAATTAAGCACTGGGGATAGGGTTTTGAGTGAGTGAAAAGATGTAGAAAAACTCCTGACCAGAAACAGCGTTTCAGAAGAAACCATGAAGAAACACGTGGGACTTGACAACAGAGAGCGGGAAGTGACGCTATTGTTTATACGGGATCAGACTTGCCTTCTTGTTTTGTGAGACTCAAATTCATAAAAATGGGTAAGTACGCTACTTATTTGAATATTTTAAGATCAATAGTCCTTTAACGTTATCAAAACTGTGGCTGGCTTTGTGCCGGCGGTTGAGTTTGTGCGTAAAGCCGTTCCGCATCGCTATGTTTGTTGTAAAGTACTCTACAACATTGTAAACAGCCGCGGCACTTGGGATAGAACTGGCACCTATCTTCAGCGCCTAGGCGCTGGGTCATGGCGTGGCGTTTCCCTTGTGCCCACTCTCATTAACTATAATCGATTCTATTTAAAATGACAGTGAGGGTGTGGCGCGGGCGCAATGCGGCACGTCCACCTTCGGTGTGCCCCCGACTTAGTAGTTTGACGAAAACTCTTCCCGTGCGCAACACATGGTCCAGCATCTTCCAAGTTAGCTAAGGGATGCTTAGCGTTTAGGTGGTACTTGAGACCGGAAGAACTTCTACAGTAAACAAATTCCGCATTGCACAAGGTGCAAACAACTTCAGTCTTGTCAAGGTTTCCATTGGGAAGTTTCTTAAAAATAAATTTTCCGTGGAGCAAACCCAGCGGCTTCATAGGTGCGTCCTTGTCGGCGCGTCACGTTTGAAGATTCCTCTGGCGTTAAAGATGTTCTCTTTCGCTCGTAGGCATCCGCACGTTAAATGGCGATGATCCACGCCGAGTATACATCCGCGCCAACCAGGTATCCATCCGCGCAATGTGAAAGTCATCAAGCTTAGTATAGACGACCCATATCCCAACCCAACTTTGACAATATATTAACGGCGTCATTATTTTTAATCGCGCGGTAAGAGTCTGGCTTTGCCGCAGCACGTTGACGCCAATAATGGCCCACCCCTAATAAATATATATATATATATATATATATATATATATATCGTGAGAGGGGTCGGATGACCGCTGGCACTGGATGTCTCGGGTCACGACATGAAACCGAGCATCTTAAAAATAACTGAAGGAGTTTTGCGTCAGCTTTGTTCTGCAGGTACTATCTTGTTGTCATCAGCTTCACAGGTGTGAAAAAGGTTTTAAAGATTTTGACGATGTGTCACAATCTCTGCTGGTTAACGAGGTCTTGCTACACATTGCCGGTCTGAAGCTTTTTCTCTAGAACTCTCCAACTGTTTGAACTGCTGAATCATTAGAATGATCCGGTTTTACTTGCCGATGTTATGATTTAATAGCCAACCAAAAGTTGAGAAGTTTGAGGACTATTACCAAGAATCTCAGAAACACACCCTCTTTGATCCAGAGGCTCTTAACTGGGTAAAAGGTTAACCATGTGTCATGCGTTTAACTTAACTTCACTCTGTCCTTGTGTGAATGCAAATAGTGATGACCTCGTCAAGTAAACATGCTAAACATATATCATTAAGCAGAGATTAATGAGCATTTCATTGTTTTATAATTTATTATAAGTAGCAATAAACAAACGTTTATTTAATGATTATCTTTAATTTTAAAATCTTCTTTTCTTGAATCGAGGAGTTTATTTAAGAGTGCCTCTGTAAAGGGACCTTGGTAGGAGAGAATGTTATTGTTTATGTTTTCATTATCTCTGTCAGAACTGCAGGCTCTGACTCCAGCTGGTGAGGAAGGCAGGCTGGTTTAAAGGGACTACGTGCAATGTTGTGTCTCCTTTCTGACCAGATGTTGAATAGATGTTGGAAGGTCAGGATGTACCCAAACTGACCATTGCTGGACATTACATATATATATATATATATATATATATATATATATATGTATACAGTTTCAGTTTGTTGACATTTCTCTCTCTCTCTCTCTCTTGTGTATTTGTCCCTCTGTGTGTGTGTATAATTGTGTTTAAGTCAGTCTCTCTCTCTGTATGTATGGATGTATGCATTTTATCTGCACTGTGTGTGTTCTACAGCTTTCCCCACTTATTTCAATGCAGATTCATGACTCCAACACTAAGGGAAAAGGCGGGAAAACAGTGCTAGTCTCTGATTGGGTGAGAGCATGCCACCATCTTCTAGCCTAAGAGAGATGAGCAGCCACACATATGATACATCAAATCGACCGACTTTGTCTCAGGGATTTTGTAATACATTTTAAATGTGTAATCCATTACCATGGCAACAAGCTTAGCTAAACCATTTTGCAATTTTTACACACTACTGTATCAACATACTTTAACATACAAACATTGAAATTTTAAAAAGGTCATCGGACATTGGCTATAACTCTAGTAAAGCAGATTCCTGTGATCTGTGTAATGATCATAGAGGGTAAATTGGATTAAATAAGTTGCTTTAAGCTATTTATTATTACCAGTACTTGGGACCAATAGCTGTGATAATCTATATAAATATAGATTATCCCCAGCTTGGTCTTAAGATGATCAGGCAGAAGATTCTAGGATTCTTTGTTTATTCAGGGATTGTACACACTTTGCTGCCATGTCCCTGGGAAGGTGTTTAACCCACGACATGAAGAATCATCACCAAATGGCAGAAAGCTCAAACAATGATTTATTAAACCTAACTAAAAGTGTCCTGGAGATATCCAAGTTCAATGAAGCCAGAAAGAGTCCAGAAGTCAGTAGGGAGGGCAGATGGTGTGATGGGGTGCGTCCAGGAGAGGGAGCCCGACGATGGCGGCAGAGGATAGGAGGAACAGGAGGAGAGGCGAACCGTGAGAGTTGTTGTCCAGGCGGGTTATGGTGAGTTCCAGGTAGGTATATTCCATCAATGGTTCAGCGTTTCCAAGTATCCTGAAGAGGAATACAAACTTGAGTCCAAAATGGTCCAAACACAAGAATCCAAGAAAAAATCCAAATACATCCAAATACTGCGACAGCAAAAATGTCTGAGCAGAGACCAAGCATAACCTAAGACTTGAGAGAGGCAAGATACTGCCGTGAGTAGCTAATCATCCAGCGATGTGAAGTAGTTCCCTCTCCTCTTAAATAGAGCTCTGCTGTGGTTGATCTGAGGAGCTGCAGCTGCCGCTGATTGGTAATGCCCCGCAGCTGGTGAGTGCCCTCTCCTGGAATGAAGATCTCACAAAGATGTTGTAGAGAAGGAGGAGTACTCACCCCGACACACAACATTTGCTTTGATTCAAGAAACAGGCAGGTTTATAAACAAAATAAGAATTTATTTTACAAACCTTAAGACTTGACAACTTACTGTGAGTGGATGCGAACTAAGGATGGTGTCTAGGACCTATGTGTGAATATAAGGTATTCAGGGTCAGAATCATGAGAAAGCGGAGTTCTGGATGGAGAGAATTAGGTTTGCAAATAGCTGTAAAGTTGTTATTATCAGAACCACATGCAGACGCTATCTGTGTGTCTACCCGGATTAAGAGACCCTCTTGGTCGATCCGAAAGTGAGAGGTCGGATGACCGCTGGCACCGGAGGGCTGTAGAGGACAGAGGTGCCGATTCTTTCAGTCCGGAGATGTCTCTCGGGTCACGACAGATGGATGAAACTGGGCGTCTTAAAAATAACTCTGAAAGAGTTTGCGTCAGCTTTGTTCTGCAGGAAAGTGTCTTGTTGTTTCAGCTTCACAGGTGCGAAAAAGGTTTAAGGTTTTTACAGCGTGTCAAAATCCTTCTGGTTAAAGAGGCTTTCGCTCAGATGGCCGGTCTGAAGCTTTTCTCTAGAACCCTCGAACTGTTGAACTACCTGAAAACCAGAGTAAAACTAGTTTTAATGGACATATGTTATCTTGAATAGCCAACCAAAAGTTGGCACGTTTGAGGATATTGCCAAGCATCTGAGAGACACACCCTCTATGATGGAGACTCTGAATGTGGGCAAATGGTTAACTTATGTGTCGTGCGTTAACTTTACTTGTGAGTGCAAATGTTATGACCTCATCAAGTAAACATACTAAAACCATCATTGAACACAGATCGATGAACATTTCATTGTTTATAATTATAAATGGCAATATTTAATGATTATCTTTAATTATAAAATATTCTTCTCTTCTTCATCTGGGAATAAAGGAGTTTATTTTAAAAGAGTTCCTCTGTGATGGACCTTGGAGGACAAGATGTTACTGTTTTGTTTTATTATCTCTGCAGACCAGCTGGTGTGAGGAAGTAGGCTCTGATTAAAGGGCCTACGTGTAGACTCCCAGACTCCTGTGAGGGGAAAAGATACTGTTGTCATGGTCTGCGTCTGCCCCTTCCTTCATGTGCCTCCTGGTGTTTCTCCATCCTCTCTAGGTGCTCCTTTTGTGTCCTAGCGCCCTCATGTGTCATATCTGCATCTTCCTCATGTGTCTTCTGGTTTTCCTTATTTGCCCCTAGATCCCCAGCCCTCTAGGTTTCTCAGGTCATTTCCTTTAGTTACAGCCTTTCATCATTTAGTATGTTTTTTTCCCATCAGTGTTTATTATTTTTCTCCCACCTCCCTTTGAATTGTAGTTTGTTTTCCTGCTCTTTTGTATTGGGTTTTATTCTTAGATCAAGTTAGTTTCTCCCCTGATTAGTCATTGCCTTCACCTGGTCCTCCTCCCACACCCCACACACCTGCAGCTCCTCTCCCTCTCATCCTCCCTGTGTATTTAAGCCCTGTCTTGTCTCAGTGTCTTGTCGGTCCATTGTGGTGATTCTGTCAGTCTCTCGTTCCTAGTCTCTAGTATGTTCTCGTATCTCAGTTGGATCTCCGGTTTATTTTGGATTTTGGACATTTTTGGACTCTGGCTCTCCGCCCTGGATTTACTCTTCATTTCATCCTTCAAAAATAAAGGATTTTCGCCTCCTCTCCAACTCTGTTTCCAGACTCGCCATCCTCTGGTACTCTGCATCAAATAAAGACTTTTAAAGGTGCTTTTCAGTGTTTGGTGTCCTGCTAGTTCAGTTTGTGACAAAAATGAAGAAAATGATATAATTAACACAATCAATACTCTCATCCAATGTCTGTATATGTCTTTGAGTGTAAGGTGGACTACACTCTCTAAGTGCTTTCTTGTTTATATTCATCTTGCTTGAGTGACTTAACTTGAGATGTTAACTTTTCAAATGAGATGTCATCATGACTCATCAGGACAGCATCGCAAAAGCCTGTTTTGCTTGCACGTAATGATTTGTGATCATTTGTGATGTGTTTATAAATAATCTAATGCATGGTGGTTCGATTGTAGTTTGGCCATATAGGGACCCCGGAACAGCATCTTGCATGGCCCCCCCACAAAGCTAAAAGTGGCTCTGTCTCTGCCTCCAGAGGCAGTGAGGCAGCGCTCGTCTCTGCCTCCAGAGGGCGCAGGGCCACACACTCGATACAGAGCGTGCCCTTCCTGAACCTGTTAATGTGTGTGAAAGCAGAGGCAGGCTCGTGTTTGTTTCCCCTCTCATTTCAGCATGTGTATTTTACCAGGACAAATTCAGCTATTTTGACCATGAACATGATAAAATCATACAGAAAACAAATGTATAAACCATCCATTGGATACACAGATTTACATTAAATCACTATTAGCATTTTAATTGTCACAATGACAACAGAGGCAGTGCCTCCCCTGCCTTTTCTGACTGCACATCACTGGTGAGTTCTGTAGAACCTGTTACAGCTAAAGTCATGTTATTGAACAATTCTATTATTTAAACATTATGCTTCTGGTGTGTTTTATTAAATGATGCTCCTCGCTGAGGGATTATATACATGTCTACGTGTGTTTAATTTGCTTGTGGGTGTAGAGGTAAGCACAGCATAAACTGTTCACACGCACGCACACACACAGTCTAAGGATGCTTTAATACTGGTAGGACACAGGAATGATGGGAGGACTCACCATTTCTTTCACAGATCCTCTTTTCTGTATGCCCCAAACAAATCAGATGATCATGAGAGCCCTGTTCCACCAATCCAATTGCAAATGGCTTTGGAAAATGTCAACTTTCCAATTTTAAACCTGAAACCCATTTCAGTTTGTATTCTGCCTCTGCACCAACCAATGTAAATGACGCCAAAGCAAACAACTGGTATTTATTTCCATATGGTATCTTTATTGTTATTAATATCTGTTATTTCTGATATATTTATATATTTTTCTTCTATACAGATGTTTCTCAGTACAGTCTTTTATTAACATACATAGCTCTTACACAAGCTCAAGAGAAATACAAGCAAGACAAGGTGTTTCTTCTTTGTGAGACATTTGGCATCGAACAAGACGACACGTCACTGACACACACTAACACAGACACACGCTGTGGAGGTACAATGTACACACACCCAACATCTGGCACACATAAAATAATCACACAAGTACACACACACACACACACACACACCAACAGACGCAGCAATTCACAGTGTAGGAACTTCATTGCAAATCTGTCAGTCATTCAAAATGCCTTCTGATGAACAAAAAGCTGACTGCCACCAAACAGCAACACTATTAAAACAGGAACACAATATCTCTGATATTTGGCTTCAGCAACTGATGCAACAGGGTACCTGAATTTCAGCTACAAGTTTGAAGACAAAACTCACTATATGAAGGCATAACCGAAGACATTTGTATCGCTATCTGAGATGAATCAGCTGAGACTAATGACTGAATTGTACTTTTTGGACAAAATATTATTCCGTTGGTCATGAGATGACTTGGATGTAGCTCTTTTGAAACAAGGTTGTCAAAAACTGCCACAGGATAAAATAATAGGATAAAACGTTATCAAAACGTAAATGTGGGTTTGGGGCCCCAACCAGCACAGAGAACTAAACAATGCTAAAGAAAACTGCAGACTGACCTGGCCCATTCCCATCCTGGAATCTGCATCCTGATGGAAAAATTACAGACAATGAAAGCTACTCCATTGATTATGTGGGTTTTGATTATGTCCAGAAGAGGGCACTCCAGGGAGTTAGAACAGTGCCAGTGGTGAGGGTTTGGTCAGATTGCATTGGTCACAATGAAGTCTCTGTGGCTGTCACTGCTGGGCTCTGGAGTGATGCTCTTTAACAGGCGCTGAGGGAAAAAACATGTGTTGTTACATCTAACATGAAGACAGAATAATTAAGTTTGATACTTAGCAGAATGCAGTCCGTCATTATCTTTTGAAGCTGATGTCATAATCTACATGCGGCGCTTACACATTAGCATCAGTACAGTCGGGTACGAGACCAAAATTTAGTTTCACACTTGGGTCATATATGAGCTTTCCATTCTGAGGCGATATGTCTTTTCAGACCTCCTCCCCAGAGGTCCGTCTGGGACCGAGGTGACACTTAATGGCCAGTTGAAACTGCGCCTACAGACTCTGATTAGTGAATAGCATCAGCCATCAGGGGTTTCCTGCATGCGGGATTCATTCATAACCATTGCTGTCTGTAGAACAGCACTCCCGCTCAATGGGAACAAGAAAAGAGAGACTGTGTGTGTGTGTGTGTGTGTGTGTGTGTGTGTGTGTGTGTGTGTGTGTGTGGCCCGCAGCAGCAGAGGACCAGAGTTGTATGAGGACACACACAGTAAATTAATAAATCTCCTAACGCAACCTAGCTCATGCCCGCCTTTATCTTCTTATGGAAGACACCACAGACTTTCCCGCTTTCCCCACACACAGGCTCAGGGATTTAACCTGGCAGCAGCCAAATCTCTATGTGTGGCCCCGCCCTATGGAACCTGCAGCAGAAGGTGTCTGAAAAATGGAGGGCTATCTGGTAGAATATTTTGGATGTGCAAGGTAGTGCCCAGCTGGCATGGGCTACCATATTATGTCTTTAGCCAATCACAGTAACAACTCAAATGATGAATACCATGTACGCCTGGAAAACAATAAACAAGTCGCTCAAGCTTTATTCGTCCTCTCACGCGGCAATTACCATGTATTCGGGTGATTTCTGCTGTTTTTGCGAGAATATGAGCATAAAGGGCAGGGTTTCCCCCAGTGCTTTATAAGCTTGGCGAGCCTCCAGGCTCTGCTTGTCCACACCCCCTACCTTCTCTGCTGACACAGACGACGTACAGCAGCTAAACAAACCACGGGCCTCCCCTCCGCTCTTACGGGCAAGAAACGATAGCAGAGCACAGCAAAAACTCTTGATTTCCCCGCCACTAAGGTGTTTCCGGTTAACCCTCTCAGGCTGAAAATAAGTTTTGATCAAAGGACGAACAACTAAGTCCTTCAGAGGAACTTCTGAGTTAAAAATTGCTCGTGAAATACGTACGTGGAGTAACCAGGTAGGTGGGTTTTAACGTTGCACATCTGCAACGCCTGCCTCCAGAGGGTTAAAAGCCCAGGAAGTTATTAATTCAGACAGAGCCAAGGATCTAGTTTATAAAAAGTAATTTAACTCTATCTTTCTAAACTAATGATTATACATGACAAAATATGAAAGAAACTATGGTTGGACAAGATAACAGACAATGAATGAAATGATGGAACGTAAGCTAGACATTTATGTAGCAAAACCTTGTTAAGTATCTGAGAGATCTTGTGATGTCTGGGTTGTAAAATCTGTTTGACTGAATGATTTAATTAGCCATAGATTGTTCATAAACTCATCTGACGCCAGTGTGCAAGTCTACGATACCCTTGTGTGATGGCCGCTCTTGAGCAGTCCGGAGTAGAGGCAACCAGGGTGGTGATGTCACCAGATGAAGTGGCTCCTGGAATCTCAAAGAGTCGCAGCTTCCTTTGAATTCAGATATCACCGGCCATGAGATGCTACCAGGGTCTGCTAGTTAGAAGTTCCCCATCTGAGGTGTTGTAGCGTCTGATACCACTCGCAAGTGTAGCTGAGAGGCTTTCAGCTTGAGGTCAAAAGAGAGGATGGTCCCAAGTGCTTTGCTCACCCGGTTGGCCTAACCAGGAGGCGGCGGAGACCTGGCTAGATCAGAAAGTGACCTAGCTTTTATTAACTACTGTTGACAAATTTAGACAAATCAGAATTTGACAAGTTTTAAAGGCGTTAACAAAATGCTTCAGGAAATCACTCCTTCACTCAGATACTTAGAGGTTATTCCTAAATGTGAAGTAAAAATGTTAAACAGATTATGTGGAGCACAAACGTTTAAACCATTAACGACAATATGGTGACATGACTGTGTTCATGCTGATGGATTAACGTTACTGATCTAAGATCTGAAAGAACTCATTACAGGAAAATATTGTTTTTAACCCATCGTTCATTAAAGTATAGGACACATTAGTAACACTGGTTTAAACAAATTGTCCATTAATTAAAATATGATTGTGAAGTTTTAAAGTCATTTATGAGCCAGGGAAGACCAGCTTTATTCAAAGAGGATGTCAGCCTTGAGGACTCATGATGTACGCATTATTAGTTAGTTATTGGCTCAAGTTCATTGACTTCATATCGGCGCCACGGTGTCAGATTGACCCGTATGAAGAGCTTTCGCCTGTAAGTTAAAAGATAACTCCTGGTCATTTTGATGAAAAACTTGGCCATTTGGTATGCTACAGGGATGTTAAATGGTGAAGATGATGACAGTTGAAGACTCATGAATAACAGAAATTATTTGAAAAGACAGTTTGGTGCTAATGTGTGGATTAAGGCTGAAGCCTATGGTTGGTCTACACTTCTACAGTAGAGTGGATGTCTGCTTGAGTGCTTATTGTTATTCCTCTCTGATCCCTGTCCTGTGTCTCCTCTTCTCCTTTGATCCTGATCTTCAGTCATGTGTTTACAGACAATGCAAAAAAACAAGAAGCAACCAGAAGCAAGCCCCACTGTGTTGGTGACCGAACAACGAGAATGAGAATGACTAACAAGGACGAGGATACAGGACGAAAAAAGACAGGTTGGGGATACAAGAGCATGAAAGGATAAATATGTACCTGTCTGAATGTGCCTTTGGCATTAAGCAGGTGGAAAACCATATAAGCAGGCACGCAGATAAATGAAGACACTCCAATGCAGTAGCCCAGGACAGTGGTCCATGGTGGGTAATTATAGTCAAACAGCTTGACCTCTGGAGGGAACGCCAGGAAACTGATGATGATGAACTGTGTGTGAAAGTAAAGTAAAAAAATCTGATGTCAGATGGGAGGTCTATCAAGTGTTTGAGTCAAATGTGTGTATGAGACTGACCAGAAGGAAGCAGGGGCAGATAGCCACCCAGCAGACCCTCCAGAAACAGCCCGGGTAGAAACCAAGCATGGCATGGACATCGCTACAGAAACGGTTGGTACCTAGAACATGCATGAGCACACACACACACACACACACACACACACACACACACACACACACACACACACACACACACACACACACACACAGAAACCCTGCCTTATTCAACTGTTTGCAAATTAAAGAAGAAACAAGAGAAAACAACGACTTTGAGAATCAGTGGTCTTCATCATCATCATGGTCTTTACTGACCGTAGAACCAGGAAACCGCTATGACTTCTAGCAGCACCACAGTGATGACTGCAGGGCCCGTGGCATACTCTTCAAACAGCTTCACCACAAACGCTCCTCCCTGAGAGATAACATAGGAGTTCCTCATAAAGCTCAAGCATGTCTTTTTATATTCAGCAAGTCGCATCAGGATTCATTGAAAATGTATTGGCAGCAAATCTTTAGTCATTTCTCCCCTTTAATACAATCAGACTCTGTTGCATTCGAAAAGCTCAATGTGTCACCTTCTTTACCATGAGGTGGAAAATAAAATCCATGGAATTAGTAACGCTGTTGAAGGTGTGGGTAGAACACAGAATGTACCAACATCCTTCTGTTGGTTTTCATTGTGGCGCTGAACTTCAAGTGCTGCCAGGTATGTTCCAGTCAGAGGTGTATGACTAACACCGTTCGACACCTGTTAGTGCTAATGTGACCCCCTTCACTGTGGTTAACCTTAAATAGGAAGCCTAAGTCTCCTCCCTCTCTGATTGGGTCATGGGTCCCCGGAAGCATGGAAAAATGAATGTAGATCAATGGGGCTAAAAGAGCTATTTTCTCATTCGCTTAGCCTTACGCCTGGGGCATTCAACTCTGGTCCTGGAGGGCCAACACACTTGATTCAGCGGTTGAATCAACTATCAGCAGCTCATCAAGCTCTGCCGAAGCCTGCTGATTGAAATCCAGTGCGTTGAAACAGAGGTAAAACTAAAACATGCTGGATACTGGCCCTCAAGGCCCTCCAGCCCCTCCAGACCTTCCAGGCACTCCAGGTCCTCCAGGCCCAGGAATGAATACCCGATCCTGCCTTACGCCCTGGATTGCATATATGTTGTAATTCCATTTAAATGAAAAGTAAGGATGGGTGTTTCGACCACGCCAGTCACGTACTTTATGATTCATCAGCTTGTAAAAGTTTGTAATTACTAAGACTAAAAGTCAGGCGTTGGCACGTCACATATATGATGTCATCACATAATCTGCCCTAGCACAGCTGCTACTTTCCACATGGTGAGATTTATGGTGGCTCTTTCATCTTGAAGGGAGGACTTGAAGTTTGATAAACTCACAGCCATTTTTCCTCTGTGTCTGGTTTGATGACATCAGTTTGGTGATGCACATTTGTAGTCCTGGACATATTTTCCACACAAAACCTAAAATGACTTTTGCCCCAGTTCAAAAATAAGTGCATTCTTGGCATTAGAATGGGTCATTAAAATTCACGGATATCACATGTGAAATCGATGGCACATTAGAAAGGGGATTAGAAATGAGCTTTTATAGCCCCGTTGACCTGCATTCATTTTTTTTTGTTCTTCCAGGGACCCATGGTTCAGAAGTAGATGAGCATGACTTAGGCTCCCTAGAGCTCCTGGTTAAGGAATTGAATGCTATTCCGGCGTGACCAGACTGGTCACCAGCCAGAAGAGGATGAGGAACCTGCTGTGGATCTTCCACATGCTACTGAGGTCCCTGATAATGTAAAATAAGTAAGTGTATTGTAATTTCACCAATCATCCAACCCAGAACAAGAGTGAAAGCCAACAGATAAATATTGCAAGAGATTTTGGGGGGAGCTACCATCACATTTAGCTGAGCTGCTTGTTTCATGGGATCCTTACTAATCACGCTTTCCAACAAAAACAACAGCTATAACTGAAGTCAAGCAGTACTTCCTTTAATTAAAAATGTTTGTTTTAATGCTAAACCCTGATTAAACGACTTACATATGTGAGGGTAGACAGAGCCCCAAGGTAGCAGACACAAACGAGACCAAAGACAAACCACTCCCGCCGCTTAGCTAGGGTATGAGGAAATTCATCCAGCATCGCTGTGATGACTCCCTCCAGTCCTGCAAACTGGATGGAGAGGACACCAGGAGAGATGGTTACTTAAAAACATTATATAGCGGTAGAGTAGCAAGAAGCAGGAAGAAGATGAAAAAAGGAAAACCTTCTTTATGTCAGAATAAACACACTAAGAAGTGGCCAAACTGAGATGAAACTTAAACCAGTCCAACATGAATTCAAATACAGAACCCGTGCTGGAGTAATATCCTCCCTCACAACCCTGATGCTGATCCTAAAATGATTATCAGTATATGATAAGAGCATTACGGGGCTCCAGCCGGCTGCCTTGAGACAGATAAACAAAGATGAGCACACGAAACAAAATGAATCTGCAATCACATCGTTTTTGTTTACTATTGTTCAAAAGGGGATAGAGAATAAATAACATCCAGACTTTGTTGGGATGAGGGTTGATGGAGCACACAGTGACTGTACAGGCTGACTGACCGTGCTGTCCAGACCCAGCATTATGATCATGAGGAAGAAGATGATGGCAAAGAAAGTGGCAGCAGGCATGTTTGCTATGGCTTCAGCGTAAATGATGAACAAGAGGCTGGGGCCTAAAGGGAATACAAGAGGCAGATTAGCACACAGAAACAACTGCTATGTTGGATTTCTCCTATCCTTGGCCCTCAGACTGACAACGGCAATCTGAGTCCAGGCGAATATTGAGATTTATGTTCTGACGGTCTGTGCTCTACCTGCATCCTTGGCGACTGTGTCCACACTTTGCTGTCTCATTTCGGCCATGTAGCCCAGCACAGTGAAGATGACAAAACCTGACAGAAAGCTGGTCAGACAGTTCACTGAGCTGGTGACCAAAGCATCTCTGCAAAAACAACGGCACAGTTAGCAGAAAAATGGAAAACTTGAGATACCGTAAATGCTCTTATATTGGCCTGTATTCAATTAATGGCCGGGTACCATATTTTGGCCGGCGTCGGAGTCGGCAGAGGTGAATAATGGCCGGTATTTTATTGTGGCCGGGTGGAATGTGGTAACAAGCAAGTACCACGGGGGGCGGTTGTGTCATCCGTCTCACTTTTGATTTACCAGTAAGAGACCGCGATTTGGCAGGTGCGGAGACGAAGAGGAGGTAAAAATTTGATATCAAGTTCAAAGAGAACGTGCTGATTATGCTGCAGAACACTCTGGGGAGCAGTAGCAGGGGTTGTATGAACTAGTCGACTTCACTATAGTGACTTTTTATGCCTGTCGTCGACTAGTCGCTGTCACGTGATAATGACCGGCAAGATGCAGTCCTCGGAAAAGACAGCAGCCTGCTGTCAGCAGGTGGCAAGCTCCTGCGCGCTGTGCCAGAGCATCTGTACTGACACCCGCCGTAAAACGGACATTTAACCGAATTGTGACATTTACCCTCTTGCAATTTAACCTTCCCCTCACCCCCATCCTAACCTTAACCAGCTTGCACATGCAATGCAAAGCTCTGATTGTTGACGCGCTCCAGACATCTGCGTCCTGAGCACGGCCACAGTAACATTATCTAATCAGGTGTCGCCACCTCAAAATCAAATTTAACATGCGATCGTTCATGTCGGCTCATTTCCTTTTATGTTTTCTGTCTTTTATTTGCGCCTGATGCGTTTCGCTGCTGTGGAGCGGGGCGCATCACCTTGTCCTCCGGTGACGCACCGATCACTGATGCGGCCGCCAAGCAGCGAGCACTCTGCTGTTTTTGCGGTCGGTAGATCTTTTAGAACTGCAGTTCAAAGGTAACTCATAAGGTGAATATATATGAACCCAGGTAGCAGTTTTTCTTTAGGATTGAGAGGAGATGCAGGAAGATAATAAACAGGCAGGACAGAAAAATAGTCAAATAAAAACAAGTTAGTTTTTGTACCTGCTGTTGCAACAAACAGACACCATTGAAGGTTATCAGAAGTGAGGAACAGAAAATGAAATAATTATTTTAATGTTTAGAGCAGCAGGAACTCCGAGAGGCTGCAGGCGCATCGGTGAGTTTGCGGCGCTGCGCAGGGGGAGGGGGGAGAGGGCTGAAGCAGAAACTACCGTTGTTAAAAGAAATGTGTTTAACTTTGAAAATGTGGGCGCAATTTTAATTGTCAAAAACTCCAGCGAACCATTAGTTCATTTTGCTCAAATAGAAATAGAGACCTGCCTCTAATTCTGGTCCTCCTTCCAATAAAGGCCTGGAGCTTGATGAGCTTGAGTCAAATACAGGCCTGGGCCTGTATTAGAGGATTTACGGTATTTTAGAGGAAAGATTATGAAATATTTTCATCCATTTTTGGTTTGGACGTGTCCCTTCAGGAGTCATGTCCTCTTTCACCACATCCATAAACCCCTTTTTGGGCTTCCTCTCTGCCTCTTGTCTGGTGCCTCCAACCTCATTTGTCTTTGTTGTCTCCTCTGTACATGTCCAAACCATCTCATTCTGTCCTCACACCTGGTGCTTCTCCACCCATTTCAGAAAGAGTATAAAGACGAGCAGCAAACTTTGTTCCGCGTCAGGAAATTACAGGAAACGCGAGTTTGGAGGTGGTAACTGGATGAAGAGGTTGAGGACAAATGGGTCTTATGTTAAAAAGTCTCATAAAGTTAGGGTTAGGGGTTGGGCACTACACCCTCTGCTGTCCTGACAGAGAATTGCTTGTCAACACTGACACACCAATAGAGAAGTAAAAAAATGCCTCCGTGAATATGCATGTGTGTGTGTGTGTGTGTGTGTGTGTGTGAGTGTGAGCTAAGCCCGCTGACAGAGAAGTATAAACTAGGTTTAAGGATTAAAGTCCTCCCCTTCTTCTCTTTTGCTCCCTGTAGCATCACCGTTCCACTTGTGTCCCTTTCACAGGTTTTCTCTCTTCCTTCCTCTCTAGCTCTTCTTCTACCTGCAGCCTGCTCTCACTGTAGATCACTATGTCATCTGTAAATATCAGAGTCCAAGGAGACTTCATCTATCAGCCTCTCTATCACCAAAGCAAACAATATGGCTTCGAGTCGACCCTTGATGCAGTCCACAGCTCCTCTCACCATCCTGTCATATGCTTTCTCTAAATCGACAAAAACACAACGCAGCTCCATCTGACCTTCTCTGCACTTCTGCAACACCATTTAAACAACAATAGTGTCTGCAGTACTTTGTCTTGGCGTGGAACAAATTCTCACGTCTGACCTAAGCCTACCTTCCACCACTATTTTCCTAAGTTTAATTTGTTCATTAGCTTTATTCCTCTGTGGTTGCCACGATTCTGCATGTCTCACTTATTCCTTAAAATCAGCACCACAACACATTTCGTTTATCTTCCCAATAATCCTAATCTTGTTGAACAGCCTCCTGCCACCTCTCCTACAGGTATTTCAAATCTGGCACGGGTGTCATCAGGACCATTAACCTCTTTATCCTCTTCAAAGCTTTCCTCACTTCATTCTTACTAATCTTAGCTACTTCCTAATCCACAAAGGTCTCATCTTCTACTCTACATTCTCTCTCGTGTTCCTCATTCATCTGCACTTGGGGTTTAGAGGAGGTGGAGTGTACAGTCAGTAAAGACGGCTCTCCCAAGTCCTGCCTCTAACATGCGGATCGTTTTTTTAACTCTTGGCTTCTTTAACCAGCCCACGTGCACCTCACGAGCACGCGCACTCCAAAACGAGATCTTGAGTTATGGCCTTACTGTGGTCACAAAGGCAGGATGTACAATACCATCTATGGACAGTGCAGAGCAACGCTGCTATAGCCCGCACTGCTCTGCTTCCAGAAAAGTTGTTATTTCGACTTTTATTTTGGAGCTAGTTGTGTTTAAAAATATAGTGATAATAGTTGGTATTTTAAAATATCAAACTCTTATCGGACTAATCTCATTTCAGCTGTCATCAAGCATCCAAGTGTTTACTGGGTTTTAACACCATTTTTGGTGATATAAATATTTTTATTGAAAATGTGTCTAAGGGTTAGCTCAGCTAGTAAGACAGCTGGACCCGGGTTTGAATCCAGGCTGGGTTATCAGATTGTCATTTGGAGTTATTTTTTACAGTAATAAGACGACCAAATTTTTATTTTTAAACATCCAAATGAGACATGCTGAAAGTCATTGAATTCACTGCCAGAAAAGTTGTTATTTCAACTTCATTTTGGAACTATTTTTCAACCATGACAGGACATTTGGAACCGTAGTATGTCAATGGAAGGTCCCATCTTTCTCGCCACGCTAAGTTCACAGTTTCTTTACAAAACTCCCCAAAATAGCTTTCTGTTGGTGGCAGTGGCAGGAGAACAGTCTGCACTTAGCAAGGGAAGACGCTGTTGCTGTTAAATCAAATAGTTAATCATGGTAGGGCCCTTCCAGTCAATCGGAGGCGAGAAAGACGGGATCTTCTGTAGACATCCTGCAATTCCAAATTATGCATCCGTCAAAGCGGCAATATCACGAGTGCTCTTGCGAGAAAATTGGTCCGCACAAACAAGGGTCAGAAAACCACTCCTTAATTTATTTTTCCAATACAAATTATTTTTATGGCCTAAAAGACTATGATGTGATGTAGACATCTCTGGTGGTAGCAGGTGATGACTCTTTTAACTAACTGGCATAATGCACTTAGGAGTTGGTTCATTTTGTGTTGTTTACTTTGGGACAACTTTTGTTGTGATTTGGCGCTATATAAATAAATAGAATTTAATTTAATTACTTGTAGCAGTTGTTGTGAAATGGATTGTAGCTGGCAAAGGCAAGCAGCACACCAAAGCCAGGACCCAGAGAGAAGAAGATCTGAGCTGCTGCATCAATCCAAACCTTTAACAATGTAGAATAACAGTGATCAGTGGGGAAGGTGAGGGAAATTAGAATTTGTAAAATGTATTGTTTAAAAACCATCAGCTCACCGTAGTACTGAGCAGTTTCTCCCAGTCAGGTTTGAGGTAGAAGACAACACCCCTCCAGGCCCCTGGCAGGGTGGCCCCACGCACCAGCAACACCAGAAGGACCAGGTAGGGAAATGTAGCTGTCACCCATACCACCTGACACAGGAGAGGAACAATTACAAAACTTATTCACATTGTTCATAATTATAAAAGATTAACACTACTTTTCTGATTAATGTAAATGTCCAACAGAGCTTAAAAAGTCTGTTACAAAATAAATCACCAACCATTCATTAGTTCGATTAAACAGACTCTATAACTCTAACGATGCCCAAAGATTCACTACATTGATTTTAATGTAACTGTTAGGAAGGAGGCCAATGACTGTTCAAATGAATGCCCTTCAAGATGGGCACCTCATAACATTTACACAATCAAAATTGATATATGCCTATGGTGTCTAAGGTGTCCATTATGATTAACAAGATGGCGGATGGATTGGAGGAAGGTATTTTAGCTGCTCGTGAGTTGTGTCGATCTAGACAAAAACCAGAAGTCTACAGAACGTAGCTGTGAAATACAGAACCATCAGCCAGGATGAGCTTGTTTCACTTGCAGCGAACGCATTTGACTCTGAGTGGATCGAGGCCTCCAAGAAAGTCCTGTTTGAGTTGTGTCCCACTGCACAGTGCAATGTGGCACACAGAAGGATGCAAATAACATAAAGAGCTGCCCAAAGTGCTAAATGAATGTGACACAAAACATCCTGCGGTTTGTGTCACATTATTTGGACGATCTGCCATCAATGATCAGCCAGTTTGGATCTTCGCACAATTACATCCCATATGAATCATTGTGTGAGCAACCTGGAGAGCTCAGCAGATGTACAGCGAGACTGTGGGCAGCGTACAACGAGGCCAACGTGTGAATCTGATGGGCAGAGTGGCGGGGAAACAGGGGTGATGAATACTCTGGTGGCAACTGAGACGGGAGTTGGAGTGAAAGGGAAGGAGGAGACCCTGCTTGGAGTAAGGAAGGTGGCAGTGGAGAAACGAGTACTCCTTGTTGTAACAGTGGGGGGCTGAGCCAGGGATGGAGCACTGTTGTAAAACAAGCAGGCGAAAGGCAACAGGTAACACAAATCTACCTGTTAACATGAAAAACCCTACAACACAGGCATCGAAGGGAAAGTCTAGAGAAACATCATCAAATATTAGAATGGTGAAGACTAACATTTAAACAATAGCGACCTGGAGAGCTCAGCAGATGTAGAGTGAGACTGTGCTCTACCTGCATCCTTGCTGTTGGCCATTTGTTTTACAAGGTTTTTAATTCACGGTGTTTTACCACAGTCTATGCTGTCAGTTGTCTTGGTACCTATTATAAAGAATAAAACAGGCAGAATAAACGGTAAAGATAATTACCGGCCCATTGCTTTGGCCAGTACTCTGTCTAAGGTCCTGGAGAGGGCTATTTTTACGAGACTAGAGGAGTTTGTTTTTACATCAGATCATCAATTTGGATTTACATCGAATTTAGGTACAGACGTGTGTATTTTTGCCTTAAAGGAAATTCTGGATCTGTACAGCAGGCACAACGACCATATTTACATGTTTCATTGATGCTTCTAAAGCATTTGATCGTGTTGATCACGAAAAGTTGTTCTTAAAACTGCTCGACAGGAATGTACCTAAATATCTGGTGAGGATTTTAGTATAGTGGCATGGCCACCAGTCCATGGTTGTCAAATGGGGGAATTCAGTGTCCCTTCCGTTTACTGTTTGTAATAGTGTCTCCTTGTCTTTTTAATGTGTACATGGATGACCTGTCCAGGCTGCTGAGTGAATGCGGGACTGGCTGCCAGGTTGGGAATGTTGTTTTGAATCATTTGATGTATGCAGATGATCCGGTAATCTTTTATCCATGCAGTTGTAACGTGATGAAGGAGCTATTCCTCAAGGTTATTTAACCTCTATCCACAGTTCCCTTTGACACAGCGCCCGAGTGCATGAAACAGCCTCAAGGTCATGCATTTGCTTCTAAACTGTTTACTTTCCAGCAAAAGAAGACAGAAGATGAATACTCTTTTCTTTTATTAGATCAGAGAACTCTATTTTTAATAAAGCTAATCAAAACAACTGTTAGTCAATAATGCAATGTGACTGATCTGTGGGGTCACGGTGTTGTGGTTGGTGTGTTTAAATAAGTAATATGACTTATTCTCAGAGGTGGAAAGTAACGAATTACATTTACTTGTGTTACTGTAATTGAGTAGATTTTTTGCGCATTTATACTTTTTAAGTAGTTTTTAAAATCTGTAATTTTACTTTTACTTAAGTATTGTTTGTTGTAAGCATTGTATTTCGCTACATTTTTATCTTATCTGTTACCGAGTAAAAAAAAAACAGCATTGCAAAATACTGTGTCGGCACGGTTCGCACTGAATTCAGACGATGATTCAGACACCACAGAGAAGAGACGAGAGTATAAACATATACATATGTAGAAGCGTCTTAACGCACTCGAGAGTGATCCAGCACTTAACGAAGTGTCTATGTATATATATGTCAATACTGGTAAGACCCAAACACGGAAGTGCTGCGGAGGCTGAAGGCGCGCACCAGAAGAACTGAGTGCTTAAGTTACGAGAGTGTTACGGGGTACGAAGGAAAGGATAAGAAACACTAACTGACTATGCGGATGACTGGAGGATCACCTAAGACGATCAAAGCTTGTGAGAAGGAATGAAGGGATGTCTGAGGGGTCAACAGGTGAGTTGAACTTCTTAGTGTGAAGCATGTGTTCAGTGACCTTACAGTGCAATGAATGGTGGGTAGGAGAAGAAAATAGGCGCTGATGGTACGAGAAAGATAGCCTGGCCTGCCAGACTCCTCCTGTTTAATTCACGTCATACACGGCGATGCTCAATTTCTCATAAACAACGAAGACAGCGGCGGAGTTCGCTGCGGCTCTTTCCTCTGTTCTAGATGACTCAGATGTCTTTAAAACCACAAGTAGAAGCGCTAAAAGCATTTCTTCTAAAAAAAATAAAAGATGTTTGCGCTATTGCCAGATGCTATTTTTTTTACCACAACTAGAAATCTACCGCGTCGTGTGGTACAGTCGGGATTTCCTTCTTTTTTCTGATTAGTCATTTTTGAGCTTCCTAGTCCCGCCCCTCAAGTGATCTTCCAGCTAAAAGAAAAACTCAGCAGACTGGAGACTGTCTCCAAGATGTGTCAGCCACTCTTCAGAGCCATTCAGGATGGTGTCCAAAAGCTCTTTGGTGAGATGATGGAAGACCCTGAGCTGACTGCTGCTGCAATCCTTCTTCCAAAGTTCAAGACCACCTGGACTGAGAGGCACGATATCATTGAAGCAGGTATTTTATAATTTAATATCATACCTTAATCTGTTTCTTATTCATTTCAATCCTGTCAACATACTTAAAGTTCAATTATACGAGTCTGTTGACACAAATTATAGTATTTGTAAGGTATGTATTACTAAAAACAATTCTTGTTGCATTTTCTATCAAAACTTAATTGCCAGATATATTAAACATGTGTTATGTATTTGTCATTCAACAGGTTTGATCAATATGAGAAGACACCTTGACCAGATGGCAGAGGCTGGGGCGGAGCAAGTCAAGCAACAGTCTTCACATCTTACCCTCATCTTTGTTTAAAAGTGCTTTTCAGTCCATCGGTCCCAGCGTGCTCTCTATAATCAATGCTTCTCTGGTTTCTGGTCAGGTCCCTGCTTACTTTAAGAATGCTGTAACCCACCCGCTTCTTAAAAAACCGAGTCTCGACCCCTCTCTCCACAGCAGCTTCAGACCCATCTCTAAACTTCCGTTCATCTCCAAGATCTTGGAAAAGGTTGTGGCTAAACAACTCACAGCTGCTCTTGATGAACATAACATCTATGATAGCTTCCAGTCAGGTTTTCGTAGAGCTCATTCTACTGAAACAGCTCTTCTTAGGGTCTCTAAGGACCTTCTGACTCACAGTGATGCAGGGGACTGTTCTGTTCTGGTCCTGCTGGACCTGACTGCAGCCTTTGACACTGTTGACCATCACCTGCTACTGGAGAGGCTGAGAGACTGGGTAGGCCTATCAGGAACTGCCGGGGGTGGGGTGGGGGGTGGGGGTAGGGGGGGTCTTGTGACTATAACCTGATTTGTGTTACTAGTTTGCAGTGTAACTGCCTTTGTACTTCAATATGCATAGTTGTTCATTTAATAAAAAAACGGCCACTTTGACATTTATACCCCATTGTCTTTTTTTAACTATTCAGAAGAGCCCGTCCTTGCACAGTCAAAAAAGTAACTAAGAAACTTTACTCTTACTACATTTGAAATAAGCTACTTTTTACTTTTACTTGAGTACATTTTGAGGCAGGTAATTTTACTTGTAATTGAGTAAAATTTCATGAAAGTAATTATACTTGTACTTAAGTACAACATTTTAGTACTCTTTCCACCTCTGCTTATTCTAGTTCACTAGACACACTGACACACGTAATGAAAACAATCACATGACACATTGCTGTGCTGATCCAATCAGAGCCTTCCTAGTCTGGGGTGTGGCATGGTCTCTGTGGTGTTTGTGGATCTGCCGGCTTTGATTCGACCAGAGTTCAAAGCATCCAGATTGGTAGAACAGTTCCGGCACCATCTTAAGTTCAGTTCTCAAGATCCCATGAAGTTCACCACATGCTAAGTGTTGGACCGGCCATTCTGTACTTCTCTTTTTAAGCTGAGAACCATCAAGCTGGGAAAAATCTGTTGATTTTGACCAACCAAGCAACGGTTCCTTTCAGAATAAAAGCTGAACTTGCTGACCCAAGGAGGGTCCCCTTTTGACGCTGTGAAACACCTGTCGCTTTTTACCTGGAGACTATCCAAAGACTAGTTTTTCGTACTGTCGACGCTGTTTCATCGGCTCCAGTACCAGAGGAGGGTCGTGGACCTGGCATTCGGACCTGTACGGAGGTCTGAACTCTGAGGGTATGCGGATGCGACAATATGGCGTCTCATGTGGTTATGAAACTACTCTGATCAGTTAGGAGCAAAACATCATCTCCCACTCAGACTTGTCTCTCCGGATACGAGGGTTCTGAATGACACTCATTCACACACACCAACCATCTCACACTTCATTCCAACAGAACATTCATCATTAGCAGAGTTAGTCTTGTTTAAATTGTTTAAAATTATTTAGTAATAAACCATCTTAAACGTTTGAAGGTCTCTCTCTCTTGTCTTGTCTCTCAGTTAATACAAAGTGTTATCTAAAACCCTGCATTAAAAAGTTCCAATCTTCTGATTTAAATAACCCAGTGTCCATAAGATGAATTTCATACTAGATATGAAATTTTAAATGCTGGTCTGCAACTGTTGCTAGGGATTTGCTCACAATATGGTGTAGCGTAATGGTTGTTGGCTCTTTTATGAAAGATGAACCATTCTACATAATAATCTGGAATATTGTCATGTCATGACTTTGTCATGACTGACATACAATTCAATGCAATGAAAAGTACCATCATGATTGTGAGGACTAAAGAGGATGGTAAACTAATTTTCCCAGAGTTCCACTTGTCTGACAGTGTTATTCAGGTTTGGGATGAAGTAAAATATTTGGGGCACTACATCTCTACTGACCTGTCGGATGATAGAGACATTTATAGACAGCGCTGCTTGCAGTATGCACAAGCTAAGATGCTCATTCGGAAATTTTCTAGGTGTCATATTTCTGTCAAACTGACACTTTTCAAAGCATTTTGTACGCCTATGTACAATGCACATCTGTGGAGGAATTACAGGAGAAGAAGTCTGTACAAACTTCAGGTGGCGTACAATGATGGGTTGAGGCTGCTGCTGAAGCAGTGCCAGCCAGTTTTTCATGTACGCTGGTATTCCCACTTGTACTGCTACCCTTCGCAATCTAATGTACAGATGTATGTGTAGGCTGATGGTCTCTGAAAATGGTGTTATCTCTATCTTGTCTTCAACGACACGAAGCATGACTCGTTTCTATTCTAACCTTTGGAATCACTGGCGTTGTTGCCTGTATGTCTGACTGATCTTGTCGGTTTATATTGCTATTGGTTGTAATGTTATTGTATTAACTTGCCTTATTGTTCTTAATGTGTTTTTATTTTCTTGCAATTTTTTAAACTGTTTTTTAAATTGTTTTCATTACATGTGTCAGTGTGTCTAGTGAACTAGAATAACTCTAATCTTTATTTTTTTTATGAATTTGTCTATTTTTACTGATCACTGTGTTATTCTTCCCATTATGGACCTTAAAGGCCCGGAATAAAGTTTGATGATGATGATGATGATGATGACCAGACTGGTGAGTGTCTGTGCTTCTAGATTCCCACCTGATCTGGATGAAGAAATGTGCATTTACCTGAAGGGCAAACCAGGCCGTGAGCTTCTGTTCCAAAAAATAGTCACTGCTAATTGTAGATTCTCTTCATTCAAAGTGTCTGGTGAATGCTGGGAAGTGTGTGAGATGTACAACCCAGAGATCTGGCCTGAGGGGGTCTTTGTACGGAGATCATTTGAACCACGTAAGGGTGGAACATTACTTGTCCCAGGCAGCCCAGGATACAGCAGTTTAACGCCTGGAACACACCAGGTGCCGATGCTCGACAAAGCGCCGTGGAACGACGAGCGCTTCCAATCGGCGCCCTTGTTAATCTACGCTCTCGGTCACATCAGCCGCGAAGCGCCACAAAGGCTCGCACCGTGCAGCGATCTTCTCGGCATGAGCTCTGTTTTTTTGTGAGCCGTCAGTGAACCTCGTCAATTCTCTTCTTCTTCTTCTTGGTGTTTAACGGCGGCTGGCAACCGGCTTAATGGAGCAATACCGCCTCAAACTGATCCGGGGGCGGATCGCAACTCGCAATTTACATAGAATCCCACACCTTCACTCCTCCTTCCCTCTCATTTAATCCCCATTCCTTCTTTCCCCTTCTGTTCCCTATTTCTCTCCCCTTCCTTATCAACAGCTAAAACAACTATTCCTATCTACACCCTATGAAAAACCCCTACAACCTTAAGAAACTCCATCAAACCCCTCACCTGCAACCTACTGCTCGCTAACATGTCTTTCAGAGTGAACTCCTCAATACCCCTCTCCCTCATCCTATTCCGCAGAATTTCCCTTTCCACAAAATAACCCTTAAGCCTGATTTATGCTTCTCCGTCTGCGTCAGTGCGGAGACACGCAACGCCATTATCCGTCCTTGCGTAGGGCACGCAAGTACGTACGGAGCCGAGCCCACTTTTTTAAACATCCGTCGAACGAGACGGATTACGCAAGCTTGTGATTGGTCAGGACGCCGCTGTTGTTTACAGTGCCGCCATTGCAAAGAGAGCCGAGGATAACTAGCGGCAGACACGGAGAAGCTTGAAGAATATCTCGTGAAAAAACTCTAAAAATATGAACGTTTAATTCTCTCGTGACTGGAGGAGTGAAAAGACGCGCAGCAAGCGTTTTATTTGTGGACGGAAATGACAGGAAACGTGGGTTTAGAGGTGGAGAGCGCATGAAGAGGTGGGAGAATGAGAGACAAATATGTCCGTGTTAAAAGTCTCTTATAAACACAAAAAACACAATATAAACACACCATCTTGGACTGATACATGACAGGATACCACAGAACAGCGCTACGCCCTCTGTGGTCCTGCCGGGCAATTGCTTTGCAA
The DNA here is from genome assembly GCF_043380555.1 of Nothobranchius furzeri. Classification (NCBI taxonomy): domain Eukaryota; kingdom Metazoa; phylum Chordata; class Actinopteri; order Cyprinodontiformes; family Nothobranchiidae; genus Nothobranchius; species Nothobranchius furzeri. The sequence continues at coordinate 67,060,698 of NC_091753.1, read as the reverse complement.
CACTCTCCAGGAGACGGAGAAGTAAAAGAGCAAAACGCTTCCATCAATCCGTGCGTGTCTGTCCCTTGTGGAGCTGACGGAGAAGCATAAACCAGGCTTAACACTGCAGAATTGCATGCTCTACCATCTCTTCCTCCTCCTGACACACTCCACACAACCCTTGTCTCATGTTTACCAATCATCTTTAGAGTTTTGTTCAATAAGCAATGACCCAATCTGTGCCTGGTAACAACCACCTCTTCTCTCCTATTCACCCCATGCCCTAACACCTCCTTCTTAACTTTATAGAAAGGCCTCCCCTACCTCATAGAACCTTTCCTGCCACTCCTTGACAACCTGCCTCCAGACAGCATGTTTTGCTTCAGAAGTGCTACTAACAATTTCCATTTCAACACTATCTTAACCCTTTGATGCATGAATTATGAAATCTTCAACCATGATTTTTTAAACAATTTTTTTCATTCGTCTTTAGGTGTGAATGAAACAAATTTCAACAAATATTTTTTGTAACATTTTGTTAATTTACAAATAATTTATTACATGTCCACCTCAGTGGACAGCGTGCATTCTGAACATGAAATATGTTGGCTTGGCTTACTGAAGTCCAAATGGAGGGGCTCACATGCAATAAAGTCTTCAACAGCTGTGCTTAATAGCAAAAATAAATAAATAACAATTTTGAGTACCTGTCCACTGTAGTGACCATTATGCATCAAAGGGTTAACTCAAAGCATCTTTAGCCAATTTATCCACATTTTCATTTCCACTGGTCCCTACATGAGCTGGCACCCAGAGAAAATGAACATAACTACCTCTACCCCTTATTCTGTTTAAAGTCAACAGAATGTCAAACATACCCTGCCTTGTTTTTCAATGAAATGACTGTAAACTTGATAGAAGAAGAAGAAAGAAGAAAGTATCATTTCTATAGCGCCACTCAAGATAAAAATCACGAGGCGCTTCACAAAAACAAAAAATGTAAAAATATAAAAAAGCATTTAGAAAATGTTTAAAAATATATTTAAAATGAGCAAAAATAGACAATTGTGATTAAAAAGATGTTAAGACAGAGAGAGAGTGAATAGGAAAGAGGGAAATCAGTGGATCCTGAGGAAGGTGGAATAGGTGGGGAGAGCAGAATAAAGAGAGAGAGGTGAAGAAGGTCATACAAAAGCCAGCTTGAACAAGTGAGTCTTCAGCTGCTTTTTAAAGGAGACCACTGAGTCCACTGATCTCAGGCTCAGGGGGAGAGAGGTCCAGAGTCTGGGGGCCACAGCAGCAGATGATCTGTCACCTTTGACCTTTAGCCTGGTGCTGCACAACCAGTAGGCTTTGATCACTGGACCTCAGGGACCTGCTGGGGGTGTAGGGACTAAGAAGATCACCAATGTAAGATGGTGCTTGTCCATGTACGGCCCTATAGACCAGAACCAGGATCTTGAAATGAACCCTGAAGTTGACTGGCAGCCAGTGAAGCTGGAGGAGAAGCGGGGTGATGTGGGCGTGTTTGGAGGACTTGGTCAGAAGCCGAGCACAGGCGTTCTGAACCACCTGTAGACGGTTCAGGGAGGTTCTGCTCAGACACGTGAAAAGAGAGTTACAGTAGTCTAAGCGTGAGGAGATGAAGGTGTGGATAACTGTCTCAAGTTCAGAGCAGGACAGAGTGGGACTCAGTTTAGCAATGTTCCTGAGATGGAAGAAGGAAGAGCGAACAAGCGAACTGACATGAGAATCCAGGGTGAGAGCCGGGTCAAAGGTCACGCCAAGATTCCAGACAGAAGGTTTGGTGTGAGAAGCAAGCTGACCAAGAGAGTATCTGACTTTGGAAACCAGCTTGTCTGGGGCACAGATGAGGATCTCAGTCTTATCTTCATTCAGCTGTAGAAAGCTCCCACCATCCAGGTTTTGATAGAGTCTAAGCAGGTGTGTAACAGCTGCAGCTTAGACATCTCATGGGGCTTTAAGGAGATGTACAGTTGGATGTCATCTGCATAAAGATGGTAGGAGATTCCTTTGAAGGAGCTCAGGATGTGCTGAAGAGGAAGCAGATAGAATGGGAAGAGCAGAGGCCCCAGCACAGAACCTTGTGGGACACCATGGGTAAGAGAGGTGGTGGAGGACCTAAACTTGGAGACGGCCACAGAAAAGGAACGCTCAGGGAGATGAGAGGAGAACCACTCCAGAGCAGATCCTGATAGGCCTACCCAGTCTCTGAGCCTCTCCAGTAGCAGGTGATGGTCAACAGTGCCAAAGGCTGCAGTCAGGTCCAGCAGGACCAGAACAGAACAGTCCCCTGCATCACTGTAAGTCAGAAGGTCCTTAGAGACCCTAAGAAGAGCTGTTTCAGTAGAATGAGCTCTACAAAAACCTGACTGGAAGCTATCATAGATGTTATTTTCATCAAGGGCAGCTATGAGTTGTTGAGCCACAACCTTTTCCAAGATCTTGGAGATGAACGGAAGTTTAGAGATGGGTCTGAAGCTGCTATGGAGAGAGGGAGAGAACAGCTGCTGAATCAGAACACTCCACCACTCGTTTGATTTTTGAATGCTCAATCCATTTTAATGCAACCAAAATAGCCACCGTCTCAACTGTGTACACTGCCAGTCCATCTGAAGTACGTCTGTTTATTCCGATGTTCTTAGAAGGGATTGCTAAACCAAATCCAGTAATTTCAGTGACTGGATTTTTTGTACCATCCGTGAACACAAGTAAACACTCAGTGTATTTATTCAGAACGCGAAAATGAAATGCTGAAACAAGATCCACACTACCTTTCAATTCCCTCTTCAAATCTAACAGGTACCAGTCAACTGAAGGGGTCCCCGATAGCCATGGATGCACAACAGGAAAGACTATTGCAGGACAAACTTTTATGCCAAATATCTGACACTCCTTAGCCCAACGATTCCCCACCTTGCCAAAGTGATCCGTTTGACTCTTTCCATATTACCAGCATTCGGAAAGTACCTGCTTTGTAGGATGTGTGTCATTGTGACTACTAAGATGCACCCAGTAATTCAATGATAAATGTTTCCTTCTAAGATCTGGAGGCAATTCCCCCATCTCCACCTGTACGCGTCAATTCTGGCAGGAAGTCAAACCAAAGAATAAGAGGCAGGCTGGGTACACGACCACTACCACTAGTTATTTACTTACCCATTTAGAACGGAACAAGTCTACAAAACAGCAGCAGGATCAGCTCAGTTTCTGATATCAACAAGCAGGGCAAACTAGTTACACACACACACACACACACACACACACACACACGCACGCACACACACTCACTTGCACAGCAAGGGCAAGATGGTGAAGTGGATGGGGGTTGGTAAACAGTAGGCGCAAGCAGAAGCGCTAGTTAAATTCTCTCCTGATGTGAACAGATGAGGAACGGACAGCGCACGAATTTCGTGAGCGATCCAATTCACTGCGCTTGGCAGCTGGTGTCTTCTGGACAGGGCCAGATTAACACTTTGTTGTACCCTGGGCAACAATATTCAAGGGCCCCATCATCACGACCCAAGGATCACCATAATATGGTCACATACAGAATATTTTACTGTAATATGCAGTAAATATACTCAATACTTGAATGCCTGACTTCACGTAACCCGCTCAGGGTAACCTTTGACCCACCTTGTGTGGACTGACCAATGAGGAGAGAGTCTTAACTTGAGGCCCTCTCTTCATTGGTCAGTCTACAAGAGACTGACTCTCAACTGACGTTCAAAGCGAAGCGTCTCTGTGCAGCGCAAAAGCCCGGGTGGACAGTTTGTTTAATACAGGGTGATCATATTTCCATTTCCAAAAAAGAGGACAGGGGATCTGTGCCTATGACGTCACACTATGGCAACGCCACACAACGCTGGGACCCATTTTTTGTAAGAACTAAATTAATATCAGATTCTGCCAATAAAAGGGCTCTAAAACAATAAATACTTAGCATATTTACTGCAAAATCTCATTTTTCTGCTTTAGTGCTGCAATAATGTTTTATTAATAATAAATTATTATACCTTTTGTTTTACTACAGCATCGGTAAGCTTCCTGTGCACAGATTATTAAGGATGCTTGTTTCAGCTGTGAGATTAGACGATAGGATCAATGAAAAAATAAGTTGTCACACACTCCATGGAAACTTTCAGAGAATCCACAAATAGTGGCTTTCAAATGGTTTTGTTACTTTTTGCAAGTTTAGAAAAGCAGCAGATGAGACAGCATGTCTGATAATTTAGTTTTTCATCTGATAATATTAGAACATGTCAGTGATGTCTGAGGGGCTTTTATAAACACCGTATAACTAACACTCCTGGAGAGGGTATGGATTACACAGAGGCTTCTGGGGAGCCCAGTTATGGTGGTGGGGTGGGGGGGGGGGGGGTCATTTTGCCTTGGCCCCCAAAATGTCTTGAAACGGCCCTGGGTGTGTGACTGAGTTGTGAAGGTGATCTGAATGGTATCAGATGTATAAATATGACATGTGTAGAACTTATTGTTTTGCAGGTAAAAACGTGTAGTGGAGATAAATCTACCTACATTTTACTTTTCAACACTTTGTTTTGTTTTCTTGTTTTTATTTAACTATTTTCCTGTCCTGTCTGTCTCTCTTCTTCCTGCATCTCCTCTAAACTCTCCAGAAAATCTGCTGCCTGGATTCTTACTTTTTCACCTCATCAGTTACTTTTGAGCAGATCAAAGGGATCTCCTGACCACAAAGCGGAGAGCGCGTTTCGATGCGTCAGTGAGGTGAAATCACCGCAGCACAGGTGATGAGCTCCGCAGTGGCAGAGCGCTTCAAGCACAAATAAGACAGAAAGTAGAGAACGTGTGCGGACATTAACGATCGTGTGTTCATTATAGTTTTTTGGTTGCGCCACTTTGAGAATGGACCGTGCGCTGGACGCAGCAGCCTGGAGCGCTGCGCGCCGATCATCGCTCTGCCGCTCTCTGCTGAAAAGAGTCCATGAATGATTATATAGTAATATAGGTAGAAAACTTTTTTCCGGCTCCCCTGAATGTGTAGGATATACAGCTCCCCCATCCCTGCTCCTGGATGAAAAGCCGGACATTTTCATCAATACAAGAACAAGGACATCCCGGACAGAGTGAAAAGCGGACATGTCCGGGGAAAACAGGACGTACGGTAATATGAAGCGGGAGATTACAGATACAGTAATTTGCTCGTGCCCTTGCTGCCCTGGGCCCTTTAGAATTTGTGGGCCCTGGGCAATTGCCCAGTTGCCCATATGGTTAATCCGGCCTTGCTTCTGGACGTAACTCTGGCTAAATGAATGTAAAGGTAATTTCTTAGAACCACCGTGGCCTGAGGCTGGGCCACAGTGTGGAGGACAGAAGTAGCAGATTTGTTTTGAACCACTTGCTGGATCAATGTGATATTCTGTGCTTCCAGGAAACCTTTATAATGAAACAGGATCTAAAAGGTTTCACTTCTACTAATAATCATTTTCATCAGGCTGGAGAGTCAGCTACTGACATTGGAGATGGAACAATAAGGTGGTGAATACCAGGTGGTGTTGCAATCCTTCAGAACAAGAAGTTAGACCCGTATATAAATGTGATTAGGATTGTTGTCTATACACCTTAAACAAAATGAGAAGAAATGCGTCATCCTGAATGATTATGCCGTTTGAGTGCCTTAATAATGAGTTTCTTAATAGGCTTATGTTTTTATGTAGTTTTATTAAAGATATAGCATTTTTAATGTGTGTATTATTGGTGATATTAATGCAGATATTAGTGATGGAAACTCAATCTTTACACCTGAAACAAGTCTGTGAAGATAGTGCCTTACTGTCAACTGAAGTTGGTTTACCTGCAGATAGTTACACTTTTATTAGTGAAGCGTGGCACACAGCTTCATGGTGGGATCACTGGGTCTCAACAGCTGACGCTCATGCCTCCCTGTCAGCATCTCATATGGGCTGTCTAGCTCTGATCACATCTCATTTGGGTTCAAAATAAATCGAGTGTGTGCCCATGTCTGAAGAACATGAGTGAAAACAGCAGGAAAGCCATAGACTGGCTGACCCTCTCTGAGGAGGACATCTTTAACTATCAGCTGCTTATTAAGGTACTTGTTGGTAGTATTTGGGAAGCAGTCACCATGTAGAGAAACTGTCTGTAAAGATCCAGAACACATATCAGCAGTAGGTAACTTGTATGATGACATAGTGAATGCACAATACAAGGCTAGCGTTCCCTTCAACAGGCACAAAACTAAAACCAAGATCAGACCAGGCTGTAGAGAGTATGATCAAGCTATGATCTTGTTGGCCAGTGATCTCACATTGCCCATTACGATCGATGGAAGAGATGGTTTGAATTTCCTCTTTCTCTGTCTCCGTTTTGCTCCCGCTCTGCACCCACGCTTCTTGTGATTTAGATCATTTGGGATTTGTGGCTTCAGTTGAGGTATTATTTCAGCCTTCCCAATGTTAACCAGCTGCTCCCGATTGTAAACCAGCTTGTTGCCATGGTTACGTATCATAACAAATGCTCAAAAAGTGAAAAAATAGCAGTAAAAATCCTCCAAGCTTCACAGCACCAGAAACAGAAAAGTAAAATGTCAAAAAATACTGTTTTTTTTGAGAAACTAGAAGAAAAAATGTCCAAGAAAAGGCAAAACTTACATATAGTCAACAGAGCTACTCCAACATGCAGCCACCCAGAGCAGCGCAGTTCCAGAATTAACATGAAACTGCACACGAATGATTTTTCTGTACCAAAGACTTGATCAATGCGATTTTTGCTGAATCTGGAACAGCGCCCCTGAATACAGTTAAACTTTCAGTACAAACAAGCTTAAAAGTGTACCAAAATTTCTGAGTGTCATCACACAAATGTACTGAACATAAATATATGCTCAGTTGTTCACATCCCTTTAACTCTGCCCCCTTATAATCAATTTCTTCAAATTTTCAAACTTTTCCACTGTAGCATCCAGAAATGGTCAGTTTTTCATCCACAGTTTGACCTCTTCAGTATCTGGTCATATGGAGACATGAGTCTGCATCTAATGCCTTTAATCTGCTGGATTCTGCTATTCTATCAGCTGAAGTCCAGGCCTCTGCAGCTTTGCACACGATAACATATTGTCAACAAACTGTTGCTTCACCAAGGTCTCTCTTCAGGCTTCCTCCTATCTTTATCTTAGCTTTGCTTCACAGAAAAAGAAGAATGAACTTTTCTAATAATGAACCTTATAAATAATGAAGTGTTAAAATAATGATGAAATGAACAATATGGTTAAATGAAATGTTTTGATTAATCCGTGCCTAAGTTAATATGGTTTAAATGAAATACATGGCCCATATATTTAATCAGCGTATGTGACTTGACAAGCACACATACACGAGACAAGATTACGAGGTTAAAGTAATCTCATGACACATTGCTTTCTGATCCACAAATCAGAGCTCCTGTATCTGAGGAAGGTGTGGTATCTGAGGTTGGTTGGTAAAACGCCTTTACATGTCAAATTCTGGTTGGCCATGTCATCATAATATGGCAATTATTAAAACAGAGATCACTTCCTGAGTGATTCAGTTTTGAGCCGAACTCCAGACTGGCCACCGGAGGAACTCTTTAACAACCGCGTCTCTTGACAAGCTGTCAAAGCTGTTGCACGCTGCAGCTGACACAGAAAACAGTTCCTGCAGAACAAAGCTGACACAACTCCAACTCCTTAAGAGTCCAACCGTTTGAGACACAAAACGAGTCCACCTGTTTGTTGTGACCTGGAGACGACTCTGAACTGACCTGGTCGTACTGCGGTTTTTTCTACGAACTTCGGTACCTTGGGGTCACCCGACCCCCGACATCTCAGATCCGAAAGAGAGTCTCCTTAGGGGTACGTGGACACAGCAAGATTGTGTCACACATCTCACCTGTTAACTTTCATGTTTTGGACCTGCTAATTTATGTCCACTAACTCCAGCTGTTTCTGTAGTTTCTGATTCCTCCACCTCACTCAGCATGGCTCTATTAAATTCCCGCTCTGTTAACAATAAGTCCTTCCTGCTCAATGATCTAATTCTGTCTAAAAACCTGGATTTTCTGTTTCTGACTGAAGTTTGGCAGCAAACATCTGATAATTCTGGTCTGATTGAACTCTGCCCGAGTGGTTATTCTTTTCTTAGCCAGCCTCGGGGTTCTGGTCGTGGTGGAGGCCTAGCTCTTGTTTTCAGAGACCATCTTCCATGTAGCTCTACAACCTCTGGTCACTTTGCTTCCTTTGAACTGCAGCTGATTAAAGTCGGGCCTAAGGACCCGTTCTGCTGTGCTGTGGTCTATCGTCCACCTGGTCCAAACAGTTCTTTCCTTCAGGAGTTTAGTGACTTTCTATCCTCCACTGTGAAGCTGTCTAGACTGGTGATTGTTGATGACTTTAACATCCACGTTGATGATCCCTCTGATGATTTCACCATGCATTTCTCCAGCCTCATGGACTCCTTCGGCTTTACCCAGCATGTTTCTGGCCCCACACTCACCAGGGGGCACACTCTAGACCTTGTTTTTACCCTGGGTCTAAATGCTGACAGTGTTTGTCCTGAGGACGTTTATATTTCAGATCACCATTGCATTTTCTTTAACTTGTCAGTTTCTGCGTCCCCACCTCCTGTTCGCACACGTACGTAAAGTAATTTGTGATCATTCCATATCAATTTCAGACTTAAAATAATTCACAGAATTGAAGCCTCACCTACTTCTGGTTAAACCACACCCAATTCCTGTTTAGGCCCCATCCACTTTGAGTACAGATACAGATAGTGGTGTACTTGTTCATCCCTAATGTCCATTGGCCCATGTCCCTTTTAAATTTTGAATTATGTTGATACAGTAGTGAGACTAAGCCAATCGATTTGTGGGTGCTCATTCCTGTTTGGGCTGAGGATGGCTGAACACAGCCAATCAGAGAGCAGCACTTTTTCCCTGCTGTTGGAGACATGCAGCTGTACTCAGGATATGAGGGGAATATTTCAGCTGTCTGTCAGCCACAGCGGCTTTCTTTATAATGTGTGTCAATGAGAGGAAAGCTGGCACAGTCCTCCTGAGGCTCATAGCACCAAAACTGTAATACCTACAGGGAAACTAAAGACATCACGTTGAAGCTGACAAAATAACCTACTGATTTTGATCAACTTAGTGTACTATAAAGGATGTGGTCATAGCAGTTTTTTGTTTAAAGGTTTTCATAACTCATGCAGTTTATGGTGCTCAGCTTCATCAGATGTCATTTCAGATGCGCCGAGCTGTGGGGAGAACCAGCCGTCAGCCCGCGCAGCAGACAGAAGCCACATCAACATGTTTATTTCTGCTGTGAAATTGGTATTTTTAACATGGGAGTCAATGAGGATTTGCTCGCTTCTGACACCAGCCCCCAGCGGATGAGGGTGGAACTGCCATTTTTTGTACTTCCGGGTTGGCCTCAATTTTTGAGCCGCATTGTGGGGGCCTGGTGGGAAAGTCCGCTCCATAATGTAAACAAAAGGCGGACATGAGCTGTGTTGCTTTTGGAGACTCTGAACCTGTTATAGAAATTTTATGTTTTATTATTTCTTGATCATTAATCCTATTAACTAAATGTGTTATGTATTACTCTATGCCTGAAAGCATTTTCATTCATACAGACACATCCACACATTCTTGTAACCACACACACACACACACACACACACACACACACACACACACACACACACACACACACACACACACACACACACACACACACACCTTCTTAGCTTATGTTATAAATAAACTTGAAGGGCAGATACTCTTTGCAGTTGTAAGCCTCAACCATTGCTTGAGCATCTGTCATTTTTGCAAACAGTAACTTGTCTGTTTAATTGTCTCTCTTCTCTTCAATCGCAGGTATTAGGTGATTGATAGAATCCCTAACATAATCTGGTCCTTCGAGCCGGATTATGTTAGGGATTCTATCATTCAATTCTATCAATCAGTTTTGGCTTTTAGAGGGGACATATTATGCAAGATCTATCTTTTGCATTGTTTTGTGCTGCCGTGTGGGTCTCTGCTGCCCCTGCTGACACTCTGCACATGACACAGCATCTATCCACCAGTTTAATGTGCCAACAAACACGATGTCTTACATGCCAATAATGGACCTCTTTTGCCTATATCCTTTTATGCCACTGCTGCTCTGATGAGCCATGGGTTATCTCATGTCTCAAGAGGAGGGATGACTGATGACAAGTTTCCTACACAAACTCTCACAATCCACATGGACTTTATAAAGCTTTCACAGATCTAAATGAAATGGATCCTACATAGAAGAATGATGCATTAACAAGTGGCAAAGGTGCTATGTACCCACCTGTGTCTGTTATACGAGAAGAAAACAGAACATATTTGTGAATCAGGTAATGGCTGGATGTTTTGAGACCTTGGATCTGAGCTAAAAGAACCTTTGTTAGTACAACTGTGGATGAGAATAACTGCTCCCTCTGGTGGTCTGTTTCATTTCCTACATGTCACGAGTCCTATAGTCCAGAGTGACTGAGAAAATACTTTGGTAGATTGGATGATAAGAATTTTGCTTGTTACATCCCCGACATGTGTTGGTAAAAATGTGAAGGATGGGGGTAACATAATAACTGGCGGAGGAGTTTAAAATGGGTTTATTCGTACAAAAGGTATTAAAACACAAGCAAACAGATCTCTCTAAAAGGTTAACATCACGAATTATCAACTATAAAAACACCTGGTAGAAACTTATATTAAAAGTTTACCGAAACGAAGGTGTTCTAAAAGCCCGAAGTTGATAAAAGTCCTAAACAATTTACTGATTAAAACACCTGGTAAAAGCTTATTTTAAAAGCTTTACCCACACAAAGGTGTTTAAAACCGAAGTCAGTAAAATTGCACAAACCAAGTTAACCTTTACAAAAAACCGAAGCACACAAAAGATCCCCCTGGATCATCCAAACTTTATCACCAAGAGTTAAAACTATCACAGTTTAAAACTCCAACAAATCCAAATGTGTCTAAACGAAAGGGGTTGAAAACACACAAAAACCAGCAGGACAGCAGAACCCCTGCACTGTTGCCTCTCAGACTGCTGAAGGCACAGCCCCTTTATGCAGGTGTTTGCTTCATCAGGTGGATTCAGTTCAGCTGTGCTCCTCAGCAGCCCGGGAGAGAGGAGAAGGAGGGGCGGTGTCAGGCTGATTCACTGGAGCTTGGTGATCTTGGCTCCTGCTCCTCACTCAAGGCTGGCAGCCGTGACATTGCTGAAAACAAGTCCAAGTGATCTCCCAGAATTTTCTTGTGCTTTTTCGCCCACACAGGTAGTGAAACCAGAAAATTGGGTTCTTATTAAGGTGCTGAAACAAGACAATTGGGGCAGCCAGAGGTGACAAGGTCCATTCCAGGTACTCCTCACCACTCCTACTGCTGTGAAGATTGCTGAGAGGCCGTGGATTCATCTATCCCACTGCAAGCACATTGACGCCAACTAAATGCTACTAGAGCGGAAACAAAGTCCAGTTTCAAAGGCGTGATGGTAACAATAAGTACTCATGTCTCAACCCCGGCGAAGATGAAGATCTGCTTCAAGCTTGCTGGGTTTACCACATTGCTGATGTTGGTGCTCACGTTCATGGCCCTGCACTTGGGCCTCCTCTCAGCACCTGACAGACAGACTGGGACAGCAGCATCTGATGGGAGTACTGGCACTGGAACTGGACCTGGAACAATGGATTGGGGCTCCTCCCTGACCACACACCAATGTAACCTGCACCCACCTCGGCTGAAGACCCCCTGGATGCAACTACGACAGGCCACGGCGAAAAAGAGACGCTGGAAAAGGAGAACTACTTCAATCACCTGCACTCAATCTCCAACCTAGTTTCACGGTCAAAGGATCTGAAGGACTTTCAGGGACAAGAACAGCTCCCTGACACGTAGACAACCACCTCAATGCACCATGGAAGAACCCAGATGTCTCGTACTGAGAAGTCGAGCTGTGCGCTTTCGCATCCCAAACGCCATTCTTGCATTCCAGACCTGAACTACAAGGAACTCATCAACTTAAGACTGAAACCATCCCCCTCCCCCGCCACACCTGGTGTGAGGGGTTTTGCCTTGGTCTGCCTGAGTGTTCGTGGCAACCGGGTCTGGGGGTTTAAGATTCTGGCATCTGCCTGATCAATCCCGGTGGCTGCCTGGTGGGGTCTGGGTCCCTGGGCTCTGCTGGGTCCCCGGCGGGGGTGTTCACCCCTGGGTCCCGGGTCATTGGGTCCCGGGCTCAGCCGGCTAGGGGGTGGGAGGCTGCGGGCGGGCCTGTGGGCTTGCCGCTGATATCTCCCGGGACTCTGCCGGCTGCTGGTTGTGGCCCCTCGGGGCGATCCTCTGTGCCTCTCGAGGGGGGCGGTGGCCTTTCTGGTTGCAGTCTCCTTGGGGTTCCTGTGTTCTGGGGCAGCTCCTGGATCTCTGGGACTTGGAGCTCCCCCCGTCTCCTGTGCATCTTTGGGGGGCGGATCTGTGGTCCCTCACACTCTCTGTTGGACGCTCCTATAGAGAAACCTTACATAAACAAGCGCGTGTACACACACAGGTGCTCACATGGTGCTCTCAAAAGTATGGGCTTGGGCACGTTAAACACATGTCTTAAGACTATGGTGGGCACTTAATGCCCTGTGATTTATTATCGTGATTCTTCAGTTAAGCAATGTTGATTATATATTTTTTTCATCAAGTTGACACAGTGATAGCTTGATCTTGTTGTATTGTTGTTGTGTCCCTTTTTTGCCCTTTTGCTTTTTTTTTGTCTTTTTCTGCAGGTCTAGAAGCAGACTCTTGTTCATTGTTATTTATTTTTGTGGAACCCCCCTCTCTCTCCTCCTTTTCTTTTCCTTTCTCTTTCACCTCTGTCTCCGTGTCTGGTCGGAATTACAAAGCATTCAAAAACAACAACAATAAAGTTTTAAGTATCAGGCGTGACATTAAAAGCAAACGCTTTGATGCTCCACCCGAGAGTAAATCTGTAAGGCTTGTCACCAGCATTCAGACAATAATTCTGTTTGCTTCACAGCCAGACAGGACACGGTAAAAAAAAAGACTGAAACCATCCTGATCAATGGATGAGGACTCAAGCCATTCCAACCTATTCTTCAACCGGGATTCTCAGTTCACAGACAAGCCCTTCGATTAAAACATTTGGTTTGCCTCAGCATCTGCCATAGTTAGAGCTGCATAAATAATACTACCTTTTCATATTTCCTCATTCACAGAAACAGTCGCAACCTGAAGCTTTAAATTCATCGTATGTTTCAATAAACTCCACTGATGTTTTCTGTATATTATATGGTCTTGCTAATCCATCCCAATCACTTTATAGGAACTGCTATAATTTGTAAAATTGTCGCATCACAGTACATGCACATCAAGACGTATGTCATAGCTTCCCTTATGATTCTGATGATGTTGAATAAACTGATGTTCCATTATCTCACTTGTATCTCTGTAAACTGCTGTTTGATGTTTTTGTCAGTTGTGTTTGCCTTATCGTGTTTTATTGTTTTATTTTATTTGTTCTTTGTTTTATTTTTGTTTGGTTATCCTATACAGATAAACAGGAGGGAATATGTTGTAAAAAATTTATGTTTTATTATTTCTTGATCATTAATCCTATTAACTGAATGTATTATGTATTATGTATTATCTATGCCTGAAAGCATTTTCATTCATACAGACACACCCACACATTCCTGTAACCATTCACACACATACCTTATTATCTCATGTTATAAATAAACTTGAAGGGCAGATACTCTTTGCAGTTGTAAGCCTCATCCATTGCTTGAGCATCTGCCCTTTTTGCAAACAGTAACTTGTCTGTTTAATTGTATCTCTTTTCTCTTCGACTGCAGGTATTAGCTGATTGATAGAATCCCTAACAGAACCACATTATTTTATTAATTTGCTGTGTGGGTCCTCATAGGTTTGTGCCACACACACACACACACACATACACACACACACACACACACACACACACACACACACACACACACACACACAGACAGGGCCAGATTAAGACTTCGTCGTACCCTGGGCAACAATATTAAAGGGCCCCATCATCACGACCCAAGGATCACCATAATATGGTCACATACAGAATATTTTTCTGTAATATGCAGTAAATATACTCAATACTTGAATGCCTGACAACACGTAACCCGCTCAGGATAACCTTTGACCCACCTTGTGTGGACTGACCAATGAGGAGAGAGTCGTAACTTGAGGCCCTCTCTTCATTGGTCAGTCTGCATGAGACTGACTCTCAACTGACGTTCAGTCGTAGGCAGCGAAGCGTCTCTGTGCAGCGCAAAAGCCCGGGTGGACAGTTTGTTTAATATAGGGTGATCATATTTCCATTTCCAAACAAGAGGACAGGGGATCTGTGCCTATGACGTCACACTATGGCAACGCTACACAAACCATGTTGGGACCCATTTTTTGTAAGAACTAAATTAATATCAGATTCTGCCAATAAAAGGGCTCCAAAACAATTCATATATAAATATTTAGCATATGTATTGCAAAATCTCATTTTTCTGCTTTAGTGCTGCAACAAGGTTTTATTAATAATAAATTATTATACCTTTTGTTTTACTACAGCATCGGTAAGCTTCCTGTGCACAGATTATTAAGGATGCTTGTTTCAGCTGTGAGATTAGACGATAGGATCAATGAAAAAATAAGTTGTCACACACTCCATGGAAACTTTCAGAGAATCCACAAATAGTGGCTTTCAAATGGTTTTGTTACTTTTAGCAAGTTTAGAAAAGCAGCAGATGAGACAGCATGTCTGATAATTTAGTTTTTCATCTGATAATATTAGAACATGTCAGTAATGTCTGAGGGGCTTTTATAAACACTGTATAACTAACACTACTGGAGAGGGTATGAATTACACAGAGGCTTCTGGGGAGCCCAGTTATGGGGTGGGGGGGTGGGAGTGGGTGGGGTCATTTTGCCTTGGCCCCCAAAATGTCTTGAAACGGCCCTGGGTGTGTGACTGAGTTGTGAAGGTGATCTGAATTGTATCAGATGTATAAATATTACATGTGTAGAACTTATTGTTTTATACAGGTAAAAACGTGTAGTGGAGATAAATCTACCTACATTTTACTTTAAAAAAATTTGTTTTGTTTTCTTGTTTTTATTTAACTATTTCCTGTCCTGTCTGTCTCTCTTCTTCCTGCGTCTCCTCTAAACTCTCCAGAAAAAACTGCTGCCTGGATTCTTACTTTTTCACCTCATCAGTTACTTTTGAGCAGATCAAAGGGATCTCCTGACCGCAAAGCGGAGTGCGCCTTTCGATGCTGCGTCAGTGAGGTGAAATCACCGCAGCACAGGTGATGAGCTCCGCAGTAGCAGAGCGCTTCAGGCACAAATAAGACAGAAAATAGAGAACATGTGCGGACATGAACGACCGTGTGCTAATTATAGTTTTTGGGTTGCGCCACTTTGAGAATGGACCGTGCGCTGGACGCAGCAGCCTGGATCGCTGCGCAACAACGCGCTGTGCCGCTCTCTGTGCTCTCTGCTCAGAAGAGTCCATAAATGATGTAATATCGGTAGAAAACTTGTTTCCGGCTCCCCTGGATGTGTAGGATATACAGCTCCCCCATAATTCGATCCCTGCTCCTGGATGAAAAGCCGGACTTTTTCATCAATACGACCGCGGACCCCCAGTCCGGACATCCCGGACAGAGTGAAAAGTAGACATGTCCGGGGAAAACCGGACATACGGTCACCCTAGTTTAATATAATGCGGGAGATTACAGACATGCCTACAGTATTTTGCTCGTGCGCTTGCTGCCCTGGGCCCCTTAGAGTTCGTGGGCCCTGGGCAATTGCCCAGTTGCCCATATGGTTAATCCGGCCATGCACACTGATTTCTCCCTTGAGCAGCTGTCTACTTGCCAGGGCAAGAGCTCCGATGCAGAAACAGGCGCACGCACGTACACACACACACACACACACACACACATACACACAAAGCTATTCTCTTCTCCCTTTCCCACTCTGAGCAGCAGCTCCGGATCAGCAGCTCCGTGCTACAGACAGAAGACTACTCAACAGCATCCAGCATGAAAATGAGTTGCCCATGCAGGAAACTAGCTAGCTTTGAAGTCACGAGGCTGTGATGCTCAATAATTTTTCTGAATTTTAAAGAGCAAGTCACCCTCAAATCAACTTTCATTTGCTGATAAACTATATAAATGCATATCTAATCGTGCTGCAGACACGTGTAGTCAATAGTTTTGCACTTAAGTGCATTTTAGTTAAAATTTAAATTTTCTGCCTAAAACTGTCAGTGTTGTGTCGTTGTCAGGTAAAAACTCTGCATTTGAATTTAAATCTGCCATCACTACTGGCTAAGAGGTACCCTAGAACGTTAGCTGGTACCAAATGAGTCACAATGTGGTTGTGATCCTGTGTGTGTGTGTGTGTGTGTGTGTGTGTGTATTTGTTAGCAGCTCCGTCCTCTCAGTCTGCTAGGCAACAGCATTTGTTGCATTTTTCAAACAGGAAGTGGGAGTTGAGTAAGAATCTGGTACGGGGTGACTTGCTCTTCAAGCATTTAATTCCACTTAAAAAGAAGGGTTTCAAAAAATTCAGGGGATTTAAAGAGCAAGGGGATTTAAAGAGCAAGTCACCCCTTACAAGAAGCGTACTTCACTCCCACTTCCTGTTTGAAAAATGCAACAAATGCTGTTGCCTAGCACACCGAGAAGGTGGAGCCACTAACAAATACACACACTCACGACATTGTGACATCATAATGTACCAGTTTACATCATAGCATACCTCTTAACCAATAGCGGTGGCAGATTTAAATTCAAATGCAGTGAAGAGTTTTTACCTGACAACGGCACAACACTGACAGTTTCAGGCAGAAATTTTAAATTTTAACTAAAATGCACTAAAGTGCTAAACTATTGACTACACGTGTTTGCAGCATGATTACACATGCATTTATATAGTTTATCAGAAAAAAATAGTTGATTTGGGGGTGACTTGCTCTTTAAGGAGCAGTGTGACACTTCACCACGCCGGATGATTACTCTTTTGGGTAGCTCTAGCCTCCGACCCGACCTTGACTTTTGTATTTTTGCTCTGATTAACCTGTTGTCTGAAAACCCCCTTGATGCCCTTTCCTGCTCTCCTCCAGGTTCCTCACAATCTCTCACCAGCTCCAGAACAAGACCCGGATCTCAGCCTGCCTGACACACTGCTTCATCCCCTGGCCGCCCGCTCTCAGCCGCTCACCTACCAATGTCCATTCCTGTTCCTACACCTCTGGACAAAACAATCTCTTTACCTGTGGATCTCCTCAGCTCACCCGGACCTAGCAACCTTCCTGTGCAATTACCACTACCAAGAGGCAGTAAGACCAGTCTGTCAGATAACATTTCCATTTGTTTACGCCTCCTATTCACTCTGTCTCCCTCTTTAGAATCTTCCCCTGGATTCCTGCTGCCAGTCCTGCGTCTCGTCTGTTCCCGTCTCTCACATTGCTCCTTACTTAGTAAAATAAAAAGCTTTTTACTTACCTTCTTGCTCTCGTATGGTGATTCTGCATGTCGTGGGTCATGAGACTTCCTCCCGCCATGACAGAATCATCCGGCCAAAACATTGACTCCATTGCAGAATCCGATCCATCCGTTAACTTTCCGTCCGCTGTTTCTGAAACGCTCTCCCGTCACGAACACGCCATTCTTAGCTTGCTAGAACAATCCTCTGACTCCCACCAACGGTTGTTCCATATGGACAACATGTTACGCACCCTCACTGCCAAGCTAACTTCCCCGGAACCTTCCGCACAGCCGCCTCCTGTTTCTCCTCCGTCCGCAAATCCGGTTCCTGCTCCAGCCATAAACTTCCGGATACCCAACTCACTCCCTTCTGACACATATTCCGGTGAGTTCGGCAAATGCCGTGGGTTTTTATTCAGCTGTCAGTTGGCCTTTGGCAGATCACCCGAAGCATTTGTACTAGATTCAGTAAAGATTTCATACGTTATCGGATTACTCCGAGGCAAAGCATTAGATTGGGCCGAGGCTAGGAGTCATGACACCAGTTTTCTGCGCGGTTCTTTCTCACAGTTTCTGACCGAGTTTAACCAGACTTTTGATCATTCTGAGTCCTCAGCTGAAATAGCTAAAAGATTGTGGAACCTCCATCAGGGAAAGCAGACCGTAGCTGATTTTGCGATAGAATTTCGCACACTGGCAGCAGTCTCCTCGCTAGATCAAGGTTCACTCATTGGAGCATTCACCCAGGCATTGAACGATCGCCTCCAGGATCAGTTGGCGTTATGCCAAGAACCCCCTGTCCTCGAATCACTTATAACCTTGGCATTAAAAATCGAAGAGCGTCTCAAAGAGCGTTCTAAGAATTCTCCAGTGTCACATCTACCGCTAATCCAATCAAGAAATGTTCTGCCACCAGTTACTGCACCATCTGGAGACGAGCCCATGCAGATAGGCAGAACAAAATTAACCTCAGAGGAAAGGCAACGTCGTCTCACCTCCAACATCTGCCCCTACTGTGGTCAACCTGGTCACCGACTCGCAAATTGTGCCCTGCGTTTAAAAGGGCAAGCCCACCAGTAGTTCCGGGAATACTGGTGGGTGGTAATGTGGCTTCTGAAACCCGCTGTGCTCTGTCCTGTGTAATCATGTTTAATCAAGGGAGCTGTATGTTGAAGGCGCTACTGGATTCAGGCTGTGAGCATAATATGCTGGACTTAACAGTCGTTCGAAAGCTGAATATCCCTACTATTCCTCTTCCTACTTCTCTGAGAGCATCATCCCTGGACGGCAATAGTCTTACCACCATCACCCACCAGACCGTGCCCGTAACGTTACAGGTATCAGGTAATCATCAGGAGAGCATTTCCTTTTTTGTATTTCAATCTCCACACTCTCCTGTTGTTCTAGGACATGACTGGCTTGTCACCCACAATCCACAAATTAACTGGAAAACGTCCCAAGTTACCATTTGGAGTGCTCATTGTTTGTCTAACTGTCTTCGCTCTGCTTCACCTTCCAGTCCGGCCCCTAACCCCGATCCACCGGTTCCCCCCGATCTGTCAGGAGTACCAGAAGAATACCATGATCTCTCTCTCGTCTTCAGTAAGGACCAAGCCTCTTCTCTGCCCCCTCACAGACCATATGACTGCGCCATCGACCTTCTGCCTGGCGCCACACTTCCATCCAGCAGGTTGTATAATCTGTCCAAACCTGAACAACTCTGTATGTCCACTTACATAAAGGACTCTCTAGCATCCGGTCTAATCAGGCCATCTACTTCACCCCTGGGTGCAGGATTTTTTTTCGTCTCCAAAAAAGATGGTTCCCTGAGACCCTGTATCGATTACAGAGGTCTCAATCAAATCACGGTCAAAAACAAATATCCACTCCCATTACTGTCCTCTACCTTCGAACCAGAACAAGATGCTACTATATTTACAAAACTGGACCTGTGTAATGCCTATCATCTCGTTCGAATCAGAGAAGGTGATGAATGGAAGACCGCGTTTAAAACTCCCCTAGGTCACTTCGAGTACCTAGTCATGCCTTTTGGCCTCACAAATGCCCCTGCCGTTTTCCAGTCCCTGGTCAACACAGTCCTTGGAGACTACCTAAACAAATTCATCACAGTATACCTTGATGAAATTCTAATCTTTTCCAAATCCCCAGCAGAACATCGTCAGCACGTCAGAGCCATACTTCAACGCCTCCTGGAAAACCGGTTATATGTGAAAGCAGAGAAGTGTGAGTTCCATGTTCCATCAGTAAAGTTTCTCGGTTTCATCCTCAAGAGCGGGCGGTTGAAGACTGATCCGGACAAGATTCAATCCGTTCTCTCCTGGCCTACTCCCACTACACGTAAACAACTTCAACGTTTTCTGGGTTTTGCAAATTTTTACCGTCGTTTCATCAAAGATTACAGTCGTACTGCCGCTCCACTCACTCAACTCACTTCCATTAACAAGCCTTTTATCTGGTCTCCCATTGCGGAGAAGGCATTTCAGGACTTAAAAGACAAATTCACCCAAGCACCTTTTCTCACCCGTCCCGACACCTCCGCTCAGTTTACCCTGGAGGTCGACGCCTCAGATTCTGGTGTTGGTGCTGTTCTCTCTCAGGTCTCTCCCTCAGATCACCGTCTCCATCCATGCACCTTCTTCTCCCGATTCCTCTCACCTGCGGAGCAGAACTATGACGTTGGGGATCGAGAACTGCTGGCCATTAAGTTGGCTCTGGAGGAGTGGTGACACTGGCTGGAGGCAGCAGATCACCCCATCATCATCTGGACCGATCATAAGAACCTGGCATACTTAAAGGAAGCTAAAAGATTAAACCCCCGACAGTCCCGCTGGTCCCTTTTCTTTTCCCATTTCCGTTTCATTATCTCCTACAGACCCGGTTCCAAAAACAGCAAGCCTGGCGTTCTATCCCGATTATACTCTCCCGACAAGGATCCTGAACTAGCACCAATCCTGCCACCTTCCTGCATTGTGGGCGCAGTGGCCTGGGACATCTCCAGAAAGGTTCAGGAGGCCCAACAAGTCGAACCAGACCCAGGTACCGGTCCACCTCAGAAAATGTATGTACCAACCAGAGTCCGTGGTGACCTTATCCATTGGGCACACACTGCCAAATTTTCTATTCATCCGGGGGTCGGTCGTACGCTAGCTCTCATCCGCAGGACCTTCTGGTGACCATCCATGTACAAGGACGTCCGAGAATACATCAACGCCTGTTCCATCTGTGCCCGTAACAAATCCAGTAACCAACCTCCAGCCGGACTCCTCAACCCACTTCCTGTACCCACTCGCCCATGGTCCCACATCGCTTTGGATTTCGTCACTGGTTTGCCCCTCTCTAATGGTTTTTCAGTCATTCTCACTATTGTTGATCGTTTTTCTAAATCCTGTCACCTGGTCCCTCTCAAAGCACTCCCATCCTCCGCCGTAACAGCCCAACTGCTGATTAAACATGTTATCCGTCTCCATGGCATCCCCTCAGAAATATTGTCCGACCGTGGTCCCCAGTTCCTGTCCCGGGTATGGAAGGACTTAGCTGATCACCTGGGGGCTCGTGTCGCCCTGAGCTCTGGATTTCATCCACAGACCAATGGACAATGCGAAAGAATGAACCAGGAGCTCGAGGCCATGCTGCGGTGCGTCTGTTCATCCAATCCCTCTGGTTGGAGTTCTCAACTTCCCTGGGTGGAGTATGCCCATAATGCTCACACCTCCACATCCACTGGCCTGTCTCCGTTTGAAACCGTACTCGGTTACCAGCCCCCTCTGTTTCTGTCTGCTCAAGATCCTCCTGCTTCCGCTCCCCAGTTCATCCGACGTGCCAGGCGCACCTGGGCTCAGACCACGGTGGCTCTGCAGAGGACTGCTGACCGCAACCGCCACCTGGCCGATCGACACAGGCGACCCGCTCCTGTGTATACTCCTGGGCAGAAGGTCTGGCTCTCCACCAGGGATATCTGCCTAAAAGACACCAGCAAGAAAGTGGCTCCTCGGTTCATCGGTCCATATCCCATCGTTGATGTCATCAGTCCGTCCATTGTCCGTTTGGCTCTGCCCCCATCCATGAGGGTCCACCCGGTGTTCCACGTCTCCCTGATTAAACCTGTCCTCTCTGGTCCCCTGTGTCCTTCTCCCGCTCCTCCTCCTCCTGCCCGGCTCGTTGGTGGTGGTCTGGTGTATCTTGTCCGTCGTCTCCTCGATGTCTGCCCCCGGGGCCGGGGCTTCCAGTACCTGGTGGACTGGGAGGGTTACAGTCCCGAGGATCATTCCTGGGTTCCCCGCTCATTCATTACCGACCCAGATCTTATCAGGGACTTCGAGGCCTCTCGGGCTTCCTCCTCCTCCGCCTCCTCCTCCTCTGCTCGGCCGCCGGGTGGCGTCCGTTGAGGGGGGTGGGGGGTGGGGGGGAGGGTACTGTCATGGTCCGTGGTGAGCTGCCAGCCTGTAACCCTGATCTCTTCTGAGTATTTTCACAGGTGGGCGTGTCTGAGAGCTCCCAGCTGCAGCTGATCTCACCATCAAGGCCCAGGGGATTTAAAGGAGACATAACATGAAAAACCCACTTTTTTATCCATTAACACAGTGTGTTTCACATTTTAAGTGTCTAAGTGAGCAAAAAGGCTTATATTATTCACTGGAGTTGCTATTTAGATATTTAATAATTAAGTTTTGGGCATATTTGTCCACCCGTTCAGTTTTTACATTATCTATTACATCAGTAATTAATTTAGTCAGGATAACTACCAAATATGGCAATGGCCCTCGGCTAAACACAGAGCTAATCCGCCATTTTTTCTTCTCGCTAAGATTTTTTGTAGTCCTATTGGAAAAATGCAGAATGTCTGGTTATTTTAGCCACACACAGCTCAAAACTGTTCCTCGTTTTAAGGAAGGGTGGTGTGGCAGTATTTAAACCCAGGAGCTGATGACACTACTGCTAAAAAAACACAGAAGAAAAAGTAGTGTGTTTGTGTTTGTGTGTGTGTGTGTGTGTGTGTGTGTGTGTGTGTGTGTGTGTGTGTGTGTGCGCGCGAGCGTGCGCGTGGTTCGTTCGTTCGTGTCTCCAGGCTAGTAAGTACCGAGGGCTTCATCTATCTAAAAGGAGTCATTTCCATCTGAATGTGGCAGCACCGGGACACAGCAGCAGAGCGGTAAGCTTCATATCACTCTAAAATGTCGACAAACTTTACTTTAGATTTACGGGCATTAGCAGCATTAAAGCGTTAGCATCCGGCTTGCTATCGCTAGCACAGTATGCTAGTAAAGTTAGCACCCAGATTAATGTGGATTTGGCTGGTTTTCGTGGAATAAAACGTGATTTCTGATCAACGCCTTCTTTTACACCAGATGTACATCCACTGATTGTAGCAGCAGAGAGCCTGTGTGTTATTCTACGTGAGTGTGATGTAATCTTAGCATCCAGTAAATAAAGTCCCATATCAGCTAAAATGCAGCGTGACAAAGTCATTAAAGTGCGTCAACACAGTGAATTTAATAGTTTTAAAGAACAATCTCTGAGTGAAGTGAGGTTAGTTTTTTGTCTCACTGCAGATATAAAAACTAACTTTATCAGTCAGGCACAGCAAAGCTCACCGTCTGTATGAGCGTGAGCGTCGGAAAGCTGATAAAATCGGCTGTAAAATAATTAAAACAAAAGTAAAAATGCTCCTTTGCTTTTTAGAGTCAACATCCAGCAGGCTGGAGCCGTGTTTCACTGACAGGCTGTCAGACTAAAGCCCTGATGAGCTCAGCTGGGACAAACTGGTCTGATGTTTAGGTAAGTGAAGATCTGCTTCTCCAAGTCCTTGAGATGCTAGTAAAAAATAATTTAGCCAGCTTGCTAATGTTACTTTTCTTCTCCTCTAAGGAACACAGAACGTTCAGATGTTGGAGCTCACGTCACCTACTGAGGAAGGAGACCCACCAGTAAAGAGACGGTCTGGACCAGACCAAAGTGAGTGATGACACACCTCAGCCACCCTCATCATTAAGAACACCTCACCCCCTGAATCACTCCGTCTGATGACAGCAGAGTGATTTATTTGATGTTTTACTTGTTTAGTCTGTTTAGAAATGATTGAATTACATTATTTTCTGTAATCGACCATCTGATCTGGATGTGTGCAGAATAACTTTCCCCAAATTCAGCAGCAGCTGGCCTACAAAAACAGCTGCAGCATGTAGTAAGTCTGTCTGCACTGCTCTCTAATGAGCTTCCTTTCATAAGGAATCATTTGTATAATTTTAGTGTCACTATTTTATTACATTTGTAGGAAAATATGAAGTCACTGCAGCAAAGTGAACTTGTGAACAAACACAAACGTGACTATAAACATGAAAGCTAAAGAAACGACTTTCCTAAAGCTGCTTGTAAACAAAATATGTCATTAAAGTTATCGTCTATCATTGCAGAATATGGCGATGACATCATGGAACTGGTCTTTGGAAAAGTTTTCCCTGAACCAACTCCGTTTCTAGATGAGGTAGAGAAGATCTGCATCTCACCAACTCTCTGGTCTCAGTATTCAGACAACGGAGGTCTCCCACTGTTATCCAGGACCAGTTTGAAGCCCACATACAGCCCCTCCCTCATCATCAGGAAACCTCAATCCGTATCCTGAGGACAACAGAAGACGGCAGGAGGACAGGAACTCTGAGACCTAGATACCACAGCGCCGGGACACAAAGCACCTGTGTGTACAACGCCTGTTTAACTACTAAAGCCTGTTTATTATATTGTTCTACTTATTTGCTGTGAGGTTAATACTTAGAAAATTTGTATTTTAATGTAAACAATAAAAAAAATCACAGATTGTATGTTTTCTTTTAGATGTAATGGTCCAAACTCAGCCTTGTAGACATTTATTGCATCCTGTAGGTAAATACACAGAACAGGCTCAGATCCAGGATGACCCAGCATGCTCTTCTTCCATTCTGGCTGTTAGGGATTGTATCAATAACTCAATGCCTACTGATGTTTCCACCTAACGGTATTTATTTAGAATGCAGGTAAGATTTAACTATATTTGTTAGCAAAGCAGACTGATCTTGGGAATTTCACTGCAGCACTGATGTCCACCTCTGTGTACACATTAGAGAGAATTACCACTTTACAGTAAACACATTTAATAAAGATATAGGCTACGCATTGCAGACAATAAAAAAGTTCTAAGCATTAGAATTATAATGATCACATTAAAGAACATTGAGAAATGTTCTTTATTTTTGACTAGAATCTCAAAACTTTAAATTAAAATGTAACTGCTTTTTATCCATTTTCAGCCTTAAGACACCCAATATAAAGTAAGACTACTTATAAAATTATTTATAATTATATGTATGTATATATATAGATAGAGATCTTAATAAAATATATTATTTTAATGGTGTTTTAATGAGCTGTATCATTTTTTAAAACATTTTTTTATAGAAATAAATAAGCAAGCAGCATTCCTTGTGTGTGTGTGTGTGTGTGTGTGTGTGCGCGCGCGCGTGCCTGCTCGTTTGTCCTTCAGTCGGCCGTGACGGATGTGTGTGTGTGTGTGCGCGCGCACGTGCCTGCTCGCTTGTCCCTCCGTCGGCCGTGACGGGTGTGTGTGAGTGACTACAGACAAATGCATGAGAGAGTTAGCAGCCTTGAAACAGCCTGATGAACTACTCTCCCCACATGTTTTAAAAATGCTAATATGCTATGCTAAATCTGCTATGCTAAATAATGATTTCTCTATAGAACTACAAAGTCCGACTGGGGGAGGAGAGTACAGGTCTGCACTATGGAGGGGGGCGGAGTTTACAGCTCCTCCTCCAGTTTAAAGAGACAGTACCCCAAAACGGCTCGTTCTCAAGACTCTCCTCAGAACAGGGGTAGATGAGGGTCTGTAGAGCAACAATAATGAGGAAATCAGACCAAATAACTGCAGTTCCACTGTTTTTAGACCCCAACTGAAGGATTTAGATGTAAAAAGGAATAACTTAAAAGCATGTTATGTCTCCTTTAAGGAGCAGAGTGACACTTCACCACGCCGGATGATTACTCTTTTGGGTAGCTCTAGCCTCCGACCCGACCTTGACTTTTGTATTTTTGCTCTGATTAACCTGTCGTCTGAAAACCCCCTTGATGCCCTTTCCTGCTCTCCTCCAGGTTCCTCACAATCTCTCACCAGCTCCAGAACAAGACTCGGATCTCAGCCTGCCTGACACACTGCTTCATCCCCTGGCCGCCCGCTCTCAGCCGCTCACCTACCAACGTCCATTCCTGTTCCTACACCTCTGGACAAAACAATCTCTTTACCTGTGGATCTCCTCAGCTCACCCGGACCTAGCAACCTTCCTGCGCAATTACCACTACCAAGAGGCAGTAAGACCAGTCTGTCAGATAACTTTTCCATTTATTTACGCCTCCTATTCACTCTGTCTCCCTCTTTAGAATCTTCCCCTGGATTCCTGCTGCCAGTCCTGCGTCTCATCTGTTCCCGTCTCTCACATTGCTCCTTACTTAGTAAAATAAAAAGCTTTTTACTTACCTTCTTGCTCTCATCTGGTGATTCTGCATGTCGTGGGTCAAGATACTACCTCCAGCCATGACAAAATGAATAGCTTTTTGTTGTATTTATACTTTTTAAGTCACTTTTAAAGTCTGTACTTTTACTTCAACTTGAGTATGTTTTTTTTTTTCAAAAGAACTGTACTTAGCTACTTTTTCAGACAACTGCTCAAGCACCGCGTCTCACCCGTGGGGGGTGTGGGTGTACACTTTTTATAACGAGGATGTTAAACAGCCACACTTATCCTGCAGGTTTGCTCAAAAACCTCAGTGTGGTCCAGCTGATGCACTCAAAGTTTACCCCCTCTCTCCTTCCCTCTCCTTTTGGCTGGCACCCGCACTTTTGCTCACCGGTGTTACATCAGTATTCTGCTCGGTTCAGTAGCTGGGCTCGGTTTTGTCTTTGAAATGTTTTTCCCAAACTGCTCCGCACAGCTGCAGCAAAGGAACGTTTAGCGCTCATAACAAGCTGATTCCCAGGGTGGACTGCTCATAAAACAGGAAAACCGAAGCCTCGTGTGACTTTAAACATCTTGTTTGTGCAAAATAACACTTCATACAGAAGCTAATTCAGTTGTAAACAGTATGTGCTCCATCCTTGTGTGTGTGTGTGTGTGTGTGTGTGTGTGTGTGTGTGTGTGTGTGTGTGTGTGTGTGTGTGTGTGTGTGTGTGTGTGTGTGTGTGTGTGTGTGTGTGTGTGTGTGTGTGTGTGTGTGTGTGTGTGTGTGTGTGTGTGTGTGCGTGAACACAGAAGATGCCACAGATATGTGACAATTTAGCTTGTTTCTTTATTTTACTTAAGAATAAGAGATTAAATTATTTCAAAAGCAGTTCAATGTAGTTAAATTAGTAATAAAAATTATTCTAAAAGGCTGCCCTGCGCGGCTGCGCCTTCGGGTCGGGGGACGGGTCCTGATTGTTGTTTGTGCTTATGGGCCAAATATCAGTTCAGAGTACCCACCCTATTTGGAGTCCCTGGGACGAGTGCTAGATAGTGCTCCATCAGCGGACTCCATTGTCCTGCTGGGGGACTTCAGTGCTCACATGGGCAATGACAGCTTGACCTGGAGGGGTGTGATTGGGAGGAACGGCCCGCCTGATCTGAACTCGAGTGATGTTTCGTTATTGGACTTCTGTGCAAGCCGCAGTTTGGCCATAACGGACACCATGTTCGAACATAAGGATGACCATCGGTACACTTGGTACCAGGGCAGCCTAGGCCGCAGGTCGATGATAGACTTTGTAGTCGTATCATCTGACCTGCAGCCGTATGTTTTGGACACCCGAGTGAAGAGAGGAGCGGAGCTGTCAACTGATCACCACCTGGTGGTGAGTTGGATCAGATGGCAAGGGAAGATGCCGCGTAGACCTGGCAGATCCAAACGCATAGCGAGGGCTGCTGGGAACGCCTGGCAGAAGAACCTCTTCAACTCCCACCTCTGGCAGAGCTTTGACCACGTCCCGAGAGCAGTGGGGGACATTGAGTCCGAGTGGGCCTTGTTCCACTCGGCGATTGTTGAGGCGGCTGTTGCTAGCTGTGGTCGCAAGGTGGCCGGTGCCAATCGTGGTGGCAACCCCCGTACCTGCTGGTGGACACCAGAGGTTCGGGGAGCCGTCAGGCTGAATAGGAGGCCTACAGGGCGTGGCTGGTCTGTGGTTCTCCTGAGGCAGCAGACAGGTAACAGATAGCCAAGCGGGGTGCAGCAGTGGCAGTTGCCAAGGCAAAATCTCGGGCGTGGGAGGAGTTTGGTGAAGCCATGGAGAAAGACTATCGATCGGCTCCAAAGAGGTTCCGGCAAACTGTCTGGCACCGCAGGAGAGGAAGACAGCAACTCGCTCACACTGTTTACAGTGGGGATGGGGAGCTGCTGACGTCAACTGGGGCTATAGTCGGACGGTAGAAGGAATACTTTGAGGAGCTCCTCAATCCCACCTACGCGCATTCCGAGGTGGAACCAGAGCCGGGAGACCTGGGGATGGAGTGTCCAATCTTGGGGGCAGAAGTTGCTGAGGTAGTTAAACTACCACACAGCGGCGGAGCCTCGGGGGCGGATGAGATTCATCCTGGGTATCTCAAGGCTATGGATGTTGTAGGGCTGTCGTGGTTGACACGTCTCTGCAACATTGCGTGGTCATCGGGGGCAGTTCCTGTGGAGTGGCAGACCAGGGTGGTGGTCCCCATCTTTAAGAAGGGTGACCTGAGGGTGTGTTCCAACTATAGGGGGATCACAGTCCTCAGCCTCCCTGGAAAGGTCTACTCCAAGGTACTGGAGAGGAGGGTCCGATCGACAGTTGAATCTCAGATTGAGGAGGAGCAATGTGGTTTTCGTCCTGGCCGTGGAACTGTGGACCAGCTCTATACCCTTGCAAGGGTGATGGAGGGGGCATGGGAGTTTGCCCAACAAATCCACATGTGTTTTGTGGATTTGGAGAAGGTTTATGACCGTGTCCCCAGGGGCACCCTGTGAGGGACGCTCCAGGAGTATGGGTTGGCTGGCCTTTTGTTAAGGGCCATTCAGTCCCTTTACCAGAGGAGCGTGAGTTTGGTCCGCATAGCCAGTGGTAAGTCGGACCTGTTCCCGGTGAGGGTTGGACTCCGCCAGGGCTGCCCTTTGACACCGGTTCTGTTCATCACTTTTATGGACAGAATTTCTAGACGCAGCCGTGGTGTGGAGTGTGTCGAGTTTGGTGGCAGGAGAATCTCGTCTCTGCTTTTTGTGGATGATGTGGTCCTCCTAGCTTCATCCAGCTCTGACCTTCAGCTCTTGCTGGGTAGGTTCGCGGCCGAGTGTGAAGCGGCTGGGATGAGGATCAGCACCTCCAAATCGGAGACCAAGGTTCTCGACCAGAAAAGGGTGGCTTGCCAACTCCGGGTCGGGAGGGAGGTCCTACCTCAAGTGGAGGAGTTTAAGTATCTCAGGGTCTTGTTCACGAGTGAGGGTAGGAGGGATCGGGAGATCGACAGGCGGATTGGTTCGGCGTCTGCAGTGATGCGGACGCTGAGCCGATCTGTCGTGGTGAAGAGGGAGCTGAGCCAGAAAGCCAGACTCTCGATTTACCGGTCGATCTATGTCCCAAACCTCACCTATGGTCATGAGCTTTGGGTAATGACCGAAAGAACGAGATTGCGGATACAAGCGGCCGAAATGAGTTTCCTCCGTAGGGTGGCCGGGCTCAGCCTTAGAGATAGGGTGAGGAGCTCGGACATTCGGGAGGGACTCGGAGTAGAACCGCTGCTCCTCCGGATTGAAAGGAGTCAGTTGAGGTGGTTTGGGCATCTGGTCAGGATGCCTCCTGGACGCCTCCCTGGGGAGGTTTTTCGGGCATGTCCTGCCGGCAGGAGGCCCCCGGGTCGACCCAGGACACGTTGGAGAGGTTACATCTCCAATCTGGTCCGGGAACGCCTTGGGGTCCTGCCGGAGGAGCTGGTGGAGGTGGCCGGGGAGAGGACGGTCTGGAGCTCCCTAGTTGGGATGCTGCCCCCACGACCTGGACCCGGATAAGCGGAGGAAGATGACGACGACGACTAAAAGGCTGCAGTGCATGTGCATGTGTGTGTGTGTGTGCATGTGTGTGTGTGTGTGTGTGTGTGTGTGTGTGTGTGTGTGTGTGTGTGTGTGTGTGTGTTACAAATATAGGACTGCATGAGACAGCATGGCTTCATCACATCCATGCATCTCATTTCTTGATTGAAGTACTGGCTCACAAAAATGATTCATTTTCATAAGTTATGACATTTCACCTCTGGGAGGTGTAACATATATCATATCA